>NW_028261382.1:122206160-122521160 GCF_051295495.1 Thamnophis sirtalis
TAGAAATCAGGAAATCCTGCCTTCTAGTTAATATAAATCGTGCATCATAGCTGATCATTGGAATTTTTGGTTCACTCAAACTGGTAGCATTTTTTTACTATCAGTTCAGGTGAACCGGGCTGAACCGATAGCATTTTACCCCTGCTTTTACCTATAAGAACAGGTAAATAGAATAAAAATATTTCTTTGAAAGGTTAAGTCCAAGATAAACCTCCGATGATAACCTGGCAAGAATTTCAAAGTAATTTGCCACAGCCTTTTCTTAAAGTGTTCTTTCCACATCAGTCTTCAGGTCTGAAGCTCCTGATCATCTCCCATTCAGCAAAGGTTATGAGATCTGTTCCTTAATAGTTAAGTTATTAACTATTTAAGATGCTAATCAAGCTAGCATCTAAAATTGGACCAGTGTAAAGTCTTGAAAAGAGTTCAGTACTGCAACACTGGAGAGATTAAAAGTGGAACATGATCTGAATTTAGGTCCTTTCATATCAGAATGAGTGGTAATCTGTCTTGAATCTCATTACCAATCTATCACTCAGATTTTTTTTTCTTTTAAACACTCTAAACTTTTTCAGGATGATAAATGTTTAAAAAAAATTGGAAAGCGTTTATCTATTTTCTTCCAAAATAGATTGAAATTTATCAATCCAAATAATTGTTTACAATTTAAAATATGGCTATATGAATGATAATCTGGAAGCAGCTCCCAATAACTACAACATACCAGTTCACCAATTACGTTATGGGACTTTTAATCTGCAGTCTTGGATTTCATTTTTATTTGCTGCGGTTTTCAGTTGTAATGTTGTATTGTACTTCTATTTAGGTCACAGCAGGAGGGAGCATCTAACTTACTTGGGCTAATTTTGGAAAAATGAATCAGGGTTAGACCTGATTAGCATAAGAATGGAAGACCACTATTAAATCTCCAGGCTAGACAGTTTTTGACTATGAGAATAATGCTGTTTTTGCTCCCTTCCACAAAGGGAAAATAGAAAGAGTGAATATGGAAACAGCAGAGGATTAATTTTGTGAAGTATGCCTAGGAAGCTGTTTGGTAGAATTCTGTTAGAAAAAGTACAAGAAGTAACAATGACTAAAATTTAGGAGACGCAATGCAGCTTTACACCATATAGTGATGGGTATAACACTTTTTTGCACTTCAAATGGCCATTAATAAGCTCGTGAATGTAGCAAGAAAATTATGTTTGCTGATTTAATGAAAGTATATGACAGAATAAATCAGCTAGAAGTCTGGAACATTTAAGTGACTATAGAGATGAAGGCTGATTGCTGAACACAGCAAGAATTATATAGGATAAGAAATCATGGGTGAGAATAAATGGAATGCCTAGTAAATAGTTGAATATTGAGCAGGGAATAAGATGAGAATGTGTATTGCCTTCTTTTTTATTTAATGCATTTACAAATAAATGTTGATGTCATTAGCAGTGAGTTGGTCGGGATGTGAATCTTTGAACAAAGATGATACTGTGTTGTTGGATGAGAACCAAATGATTTGCAATAAATTACGGCTGTATGATACAACAAGTAATATAGAAAATGATGTAGCCTGAGGAGGAGGAGATAATGTCGCTACGACACGATGTATGATCTTGGAGCTCCAGGATCGCAGTTGATATATCTGTCGCTGGACAATCTTTTTGGACCTAAACCATCCCATAGAGATGGTGACAGGGAAGAGTACATCCTGCTGATCTCAGGGACATCGCAAAGTCCCTGATCGCTCCAGGAGAACCTCTTCTTGCTGGCGATAGAAGCGCAGCCATTGAAGCTGCTGAAGTTGGGACAGCTCCGGAATGGGAGGAAAGCGGAAAGAGAAAGTGTTTGGTGAGGAAATTTTATTATTAGACAAGAGACTACCTAAAAAACTCAAAGCTAAATTAAATTTGAAAACAGAAGAAAGTAAGTGGTGAAATTAAGCTACGTTAGACAGTGTGTTACCCCTGTTTTTAAAAAAAAATTCATGGATGGAACTTTTGCAAATGTTTCCTATTTTTTAAACTGAATGGATTAGTTTTTCTTCTGCTGCTGCTTTTTATTTCTTTTTATATACCAATGGGTTTTTAAAAATTCCTTTATTTTTACAATGCTGGACTGGATGGTCTTTTTCTCTATTTAAGAAGGTTTTTTTCTCTTTAAGCTTGGATTATAAAGAAGATATTAAAAGGAATACAAAGAAGGCTGTAATAATAGAAGGAAAGGAAGTAACACTGCCACTTGGGGACTGGAGGCTTGGAAACACTGTTTTTTTTCTTCCCTTTGATCATTTGATTTACATTTCAAGGTTCCTCAGCTTGTTTATTGAGAGTGATAGTGGGAAGAGCATGGGTTGTTTACACAGGTGCTCTTCAGGAGCTCTCTCAGCAGCTGGAATGAAGAGAGGAGAGGGCCTTGATTATAAATGAATGCTTCAAATCTAACAAAAAGCTTTGAATGCTATAGTGGCAGTGTTTACAAGTTCGAAGAATGTCGCAACAGGAAAAAGAAACCTTAACATTGCAAATGATTATGTTTGAAATCCAAAAAAGTTTAGCAGTAACAGAGAAACTTGAGAAGAGATTGGAGAAAATAGAATGCAGCACAGTAAAATTTGATAGAAAAAATGAGGATGTTTATCAAATGGAAAAAGTGGAGGACAGAGTTCTAAAAATTGAAGGAAAAAATAAGCAAAGAAACAAGAAAACTGTTGATACTGACAGTAAACTGAGCCTGGCTAGAAATGGAAAGAGTGGAATATGGAAAGGGGAGATAGATGAACTGGAACTCTATCTAAGACTTCAAAGCTCAGAAGAAGAAAAGAGAGAAAACCTGATGGAAGTAAGGAGAGAAACTTTATCAGAAACATTAGTGATAACCAAAGATAAGGTGATTGAAGGAGCAGATGGAGGGTTTCGAGTTTACATAAGAAATGTAATGAACAACGTGCGAAGAGAAATTCATATAAGACCTACTAAGAAATTAATCAGAATGCTAATGCTACAAATGGCAAGAGACATAACACTGCACTATTACTGGAAAGATACAGGTTGATGTAATGAAAGCTTATAATAAAAATTAAGTTAAACTTAGTCAAATTTAGAGTATTATGTATAAAATGAAGTGATAATGGTTATAGTTAAAAATGATTGATAATGATAATAATGCATATATATGTATTGGTTTGATAGGAGAAAATTCAGTATAAATTGCAAATGGAGACTATGAGAGGAAGTTTAGAAATTAAATATAACCAATTCTTATTTAGAACATGTTATAAAGACGGAATCTTATTGTATGATTTTGGGAGGAATTAATGGAATGGCATTATGTGGTTTTGCTTTAAATTGGAATATTCTATATAAAAGGATGTAAAAACAATTACAGTCAAATGAAGGTTGAGGTATGATGATAGCAATGTATATAAATACTGCATACTTGATTTAAAAATGTGTGATTTGATCAGAATTATAGGTGATGACTGTGGAAGGGACACACAGAAGTTTTTGTAACCAACCGTCACACTTTCTTTAATTTGTAATGGAAGATGGTTTTGTGTTCTTTGTTTTGTCTCTTTGTGTTTACTTAAAAATTTTAAAAAATTTTTAAAAAGAAAGAAAATGATGTAGCCAAGATAAAGATAGCTGTTATAAGAAAAAAATGGATTTAATATTGGCAAGTTATACATAAATGACAAAAGACTAGAGCAAGGAGATAGGCTGTGTACTTTGGTAGAAGAACAAATGGATGAAGAAATGTTCAGATGTGCAAAGATGAGAGATAGCAAATAGTATATGGTATGTTACAAAATAAATATGTGGGGGGCAAAGCAAGAATGGTTATGAGTTTCTCTCCACTTTGTAATATGAAAGTGAGAGTTGATATGACCGGAGAAACAGAAAAGTAAGTTGACCACAGAAGGAATGGGCTATTTAAGAGGTATGTGTGATAAAACAAGAAGGTAGAGTCAAACAGTGATTGATTGCTAAATTAATGCAGATTGACTACAAAACAGAGTAACCAGTATTGGTTTGGGGTTCATAGAGAGGATGAATGAGAAATTCCACAACTGATATATGAAAGAGTGAATGGTTGACAGAAAGGCAAGACCTGAGGCTGGGTGAGGTTGATGACTTCCTCAGAAAGACATGAGAAGTAGAAAGAAGAAATGCATGAAATGGGGTATGGAGATAGTTGGAGGTAGCATGTTTGGTAGAAGCTATGGTAGATTGTAATAGTATACAATAGTTTTAGCTATATTTTCTTTTCCTTTTCTTATTATCATTTAATTCCTTTAGCTAACTCTTTCTTTTTCTCTGCGCTCTGCATAAAATTGCTTATCTCAAATGGGAAAAACAAGATGGATGTCTGTATGTGTATGTTAAATATTTATGTAAAAGCAAGGTAGGATATTATTTGTTTATAAAGTTGGAAATGGATTCGCATAATAGAGAGCTTAAAACATTATTATGCCATAAAACAGCTGGGGGGAGGAAGGTTAGCCTTCACTATATTAAATTAATACCCAAGAGCAGAACAGGCCACAAGCAGAAAACCAATTTGCAACTGAGGCACGAAGGAATTGAAGGACAGGGGAAAGCATATGGCCTAACCCAAAGGTGCTTTTTTTTCAAGAGGCAACTGGACCTTCTGGTTTTTCTTTGAAGACATTTCCAGATTACAAGATTTCAGAGCTAAGGAAGCTTCTTGAATGAGAAGCAAAACGTCTTCAAAGAAAAAACCCAGAAAGTCTAGTTGCCTCTTAAAAAAGCACCTTTGGGACAACCATGACCTGGATATGTCTGAGAATCTCCATAGGCATGCGGCCTACGTAAACCTTAGCACTTAGTAGCAGCTACTCCCTCTTGCTTACTTGGTCTCCCATCCCAAACAGAAACTCAGGCTACTGTTTCCTTGCTGCATAGTTCTTTTAAGGCAATCACCTAATGCTTCAGGGACTTCTTTTTGATTTTATGGGAAGCAACCACAAAAGAAACTTTTATCAGCACAAGTTGCCTCACACATCTTGAGAGGTTCAATGGAGAAACACACAGCTACGCCTGTTGAGTGATGGTGGAATATAAATATGTATGTATGTATGTATGTATGTATGTATGTATGTATGTATGTATGTATGTATTTAGGTAGGTAGGTAGGTAGGTAGGTAGGTAGGTATAGATATAGATGATATAGATATAGATATAGATATATATGTATTTGTGCTGATAAAAAAATAAATGTAAAAGGCAACAGTAGAAATATTGGGTTTCTGTCTGGATGGTCTCTTGTGATGAGCCGATGGACAGAGAATGGAAGCAGTTAGCTTCCTCCCATAATTGGGGCATACCAGGGGTTGTGACTTTAAATATATACCTTTCTCCCTGGCTCAGCTGATAACGGATCAGAGCCTGTGGCTTAATGGCTAAG
The DNA here is from genome assembly GCF_051295495.1 of Thamnophis sirtalis. NCBI lineage: Eukaryota > Metazoa > Chordata > Lepidosauria > Squamata > Natricidae > Thamnophis > Thamnophis sirtalis. The sequence continues at coordinate 122,211,588 of NW_028261382.1, forward strand.
ACGTCTGCCTAATATGTAATATAGCCCAGGTTCGAATCCCAGTAAGGGTATGGCTAGCTGATGAGAGCTAAATAGCTTGAAATAGATCTATACTAGTCTCCCTTTATTTATTTATCAGCACAAATAAAACATGTATGTATGTATGTATGTATGTATGTATGTATGTATGTATAAATTTATGCTGATAAATAAATAAAGGGAGACTAGTATAGATCTATTTCAAGCTATTTCTATTTCAAGATATTTAGCTTGAACACAAAAAATGGCTTTCTGCCTGGATGGTTCCAAGAGTGAGCTGATAGACAGAAAAGGGAAGCAGTATGCTCCCTCCCATATTTGGCCGTACCAGGGGTTGTGACATATATATATGTTTTTGTTGTAGTAGCTACTGAGGTGTTCAGTGCACCATCTGGTTCATTACAGTATGCAGAATTAATGTAAATGTATACGATCCAAAATGATGAAGAGAGGTTTTATTGCCATATTGCTACAATGTTCTTCTCTTAGCTACCAGTTCACTCAAACTGGTAATAAAAATAGCTAACAGTTCACTCGAACTTATAGTAAAAAAATGCTACCGGTTTGGGCGAACTGGTATTTTCAACAATCAGCTGTGACGTGCGATTTATATTAGCTAGAAAGCAGGATTTCCTGCTTTCTATCTAATCTAAATTGCATGGGACAGAGGATTTCCCCCCCCCCCTCGCTGTTCTACTAACCTTTGCAAGAGTGCTCGGTAGCAGGCTCTGCCCACCCACCCGGACGTCATCATGTCCATTTTTGACCCTCTGCGCATGCGCGGAAGGTCCTGCGCATATGCGGAGGTGACATTCACATTTGCGAACTGGTAGCAAAGGTAAGTAGATTTCACCCCTGGTGCCACTCCTATAAAAACTCTCCATTTAAAAGTTTATGGTAAATAATTAGCAGGTGCTTCTACAATTATCATTGTCACAGACTTCTGACTTCTGAAGTTAGCATGCCTATTACCAACCTCAGCTGACTCAGCAGCTGTGCTGAGTCTTCCTGCAGAGGAATAGTCTTCTTGTCCAAGTGCTAATGACCTCTAATGGTATGTGGGAATGACCTTGGGAGACAGGCATGAGCAGATATGATGCCTGTGGATTTTCAGTAGTTTGCCATTCATTCTTTCTAGCGTTAAGAGAAAGTGTCTGGTCCAAGGACACTCTGTTGGTTTGTGTTGAAGGCAGGGCTAGAATTTACAGTTTCCTGGTTTTAGACTGGTGCCTTAATCGCAGCCCCCAACTAGTTTTTTAAACAATTCTACTAGCTAGCTCCACTGGTGGCCTATTGGCTCTTATTGCCAGCTACCTAAAAGCTTCCAGATCATCACTGGTATGTTAAATCTGTAAACAACTTGGTAAAAGAAATCTTCCCACAGCAGGTATAAGAAGGTGGCTACAGAAAATTTCCCTTTGCTGAATGAAGATGCCCTTTGATGTAGATGCAATGGAAATCACAGTCCATTTTTGTTGTTGTTATACTGCTAATTCTACAGTGACTCTCTTTGTAATTGATCTCCTCACTCCTCTCTAAATTCCCAGGACAATTCTGTTTTCTTAAACAATGCTAAGTTGTCTTATACCATGTAAAGTTTGCCCTGCAATAAGTCATTATTGTTAATGATTATGCAATGTATTACTATAGTGGTCTTTTCTTTTGGGAGTCTGTGGTCATAATATAGTCTGTTTATGCTCATCTGCAGCTTCTAGTAGGAGGCCTTCTCTATTATACACTTGTTTAAGCACTTCCCTTCCCTAGGGAATCCTATTAACAATGCTATCCAGTGGTGGGATTAAAATAATTTAACAACTGGCTCTCTGCCCTAATATTTGGCTGGTTGGGCTTGGTGGGAGTGGCCATGGGGTATGACAGGCAGCACTTGGCCTCCTGCACCCCTGGGAGCAAAAATGGGCCATGGGGGAGGGTGTGACACACAGCCCTCCACATCCCATTTTTGGCCTAGTAGGCCTCCCTGCACTTACCTGGGAGCCAACACAGGGCATGTGGGGACTCCTGGAAGGGGCAGGGAAGAAAGGGGCAGGTTCAGCCAGCAATTTAACAACCAGTTTGGCCAAATCGACCTGAACTGGTCTGAACTGGCTGAATCCCACCACTGATGCTATCTTATGGTCACTTACAGAAAGACCTCCTTAATGCGGTTGCCGGCTCTTTGGAATGCTTTTCTTCCTGTGTGAGGGCTGCTTACCTTTACATTGGCTAGTGGAATCCTATCTTTTCAGGGAGGTCTTCTCAATAATGAAGGTGGAGACAAAAGTTTATTTATTTGCATTCATTCATTTTATTCCTCTTCAATTGTTTTTTAATATGCATATTTTACTGTTGAACGGGACTGTAATATGTATATTTTACTGTTGAACAGGAGTTTTTCAGGGTCCTTTTCAGTTCAACTGAAATATTTTATGGGAAGCAGCACAGGAGTTTTAAAAAAAATCAACAAATAAAGACGATTAATCTGCATAGTAGCGATGCAAATTACCTGTAAAACTTTCCCTTGAGAGCTCTCTTCAAATGACAACAGCTGCTGGTAAAGCGGTTCCAGCGTTTTTCTTGCCACTTTTGTTTTCTTTTTGGCTATACAGACTCCATTTTCTAATAGATACACCTTTACATATGGTGCTTTGGAGGGAAAAATATAAACAACTGTTAAGAAAATGTTCGCATTAGCTATGCCCTTGAGCAGGCAGTGATATTTAGCTTCAACTGAATATATCTTCACACAGTGCATTTATGAATGACCAAAATACATTACTTATGCAAGCTTCTCATTCTCTTTGTCCCTCTTCCCTAGGAATAAGCAAATACTATTAGTATTGCTTTAGGGTTCAAAGCAGGAGGACAATTCCGGCAGGCCTGGGGCTGTTGAACTATCCAGCCCCATTCGAGGTTACGGCTGTTGTTGAATTTTAAATTGCTCTTTTCTATTTTTATTTTTGTACCCCCTCCCCTTTATATTGTTAGCCGCCCTGAATCTCTTGGGAATAGGGCGGCATACAAGCCAAATAAATCAAATCAAATCAAACTTACAATGGTAGCTTTGGATCCCAAGAATGCTAACAGTTTAGCTTGGGATTCAGATTTAACCATAGTTTCAATTGGAAAACTGTGACCATCCTAGACCAAAAATGCTATGGAATTTCTAGAAGCCTGGCACTCTGACAAATTAGCCATCAATAGACACATAGACATAAACAATATTATGCAAAAGAAACAATCCAAAGCCAAAAAGGGAACAAAAAGACCAAAGCACCTCCCAATCACCAATCAGCACCCAGATAAACATAGATTAACTCAGACAGACCAGTAATCAAGTAAACAATACCCCAATCAAGGAACTGCCAAACAGGACTGCCCAACCAAAGAACTTTTAAGACTACCCTTATCAACACTGACAGGGCAAGTGACTAGTACATAAACTGAAAGTGAACCCCACTCCTTACTAGCACTGATGATGTTACCTACTTTGGATAATCAAACGTCTGCAAGAAAATAATAAAGCTCAGAGAATATTAAACACCCATCATACTAAGAGTTTCCATGCATATGCCCATACAGCATGATTAATTAATTTCATATATCAAAACTGGGACAGAATTGAGAAAAATTGAATTAAAAAGTAATATTCTGCATTGTGCAGATCTCATCTCTAAAGAAAAAGGCCCTGCAGGGATGGTTAGTACTGTAAAGCTGAGGCTACTTTCATTAAAGGTTATGGTTATGGAAAAGTTAAAGTTATAGAAAAACGAATTGCTCCCATACTATCGCAGCATTTATAGTTCTGGGAGCTAAGCACACTTCTTTTACCTGGCAGTGTCTTTGAACCTGGTTTTACAACAAGGCCTCGTGCTCTTATTATTTCTACCTCCAATTGTCCCTTTTTGTCCATCATTCCAACTTGGATATCACCTAAAGTGACACAAAAAAAATGCAAGTAAATAAAAAGCAGATACGCACATGCACACACACTCACAGTCTGTGATTATATAAATAGACATTAAAGTAAATAATTAAATCTCTTCTGTACCTCATCATCAGTTCAGTTGAACTGAAAACTACATTTGATTACTCTCGATTGTGCCAGAGTCTTACTTATAGGACTGAACAATAGAGTTTCTATTTCTATTATTAACAATTTAAAAGGTAGGACGCCCTGGGATACTTCAATGGGGATAAAGTTGAAAAACATAGAGTGAGGGATCATGGGATGTACCAAGGGAACCAAAAATAGTTATGTGTATGATACTGCAAATACTACCCAGTTGATGCCAGAAAAGGCATTGTTCCATGTCCTTATCCATAACAGAACTTGGACAAGGGGTCCCAGGAGACATGCATGGTGGAAGTGACCCATGGGATAAAGAAAGTCTGCTAAAGGATATATTTTTCCAAATCAGCCATATATCTAATTATAATTTTCCATAAAACTACCGTGATGTTTTCTAGCAGTTAACTAGGCAGAGTTGCAAGAAAGCCATATTGAATAGTGTTGAAGTGCTGGATTATGAGAGGGGAGAGCAAGATTTTAGTCCTTAGACACAGAAGTCTCCTTAGGTCAATCTCTCCTTGTCAGCGCTACTTAGCCTAGGGGTGAAATTCAGCAGGTTCTGACAGGTTCTGGAGAACCAGTAGTGGAAATTTTGAGTAGTTCAGAGAACCGGCAAACACCACCTCTGGCTGGCCCCAGAGTGGGGAAGGAATGGGGATATTGCGATATCCTTCCCCTGCCACGCCCACCAAGCCACGCCCACAGAACAGATAGCAAAAAAAAAATTGAATTTCACCACTGAATTAGCCACAAGGTATATATTTATTTATTAAATTTGTTTGCCACCCATCTCACTTCGAAGTGACTCTGAGTTGCTAAGACATTAAATTACTTGAAAGAAAATCCCCATCACTTGTGCACTGATAGTTTAGCTGTAAGAATTAGATAAACACAATGCAAAAACAAATGGGACTTGTGACTGCGCAGGTCAGCTGTTAAAGAAAATGACAACAGCAGCTCATAACCACTCTGAGATGTGTGGGATTGTGTGTGCGTGTCTGTGTGTACGTTTAATGAGTGTTTTCTTTCCTCTCCAAATCAAAATTATTCCAACAAATCTAAAGTGGATATAGGTGGTTGACCAAGAGCAATTCAGTTTGAGTGTGATTATTCAAATGCCAACATTTCTTACCCATTGCTGGAGTAGCCAGGGTCTGGCGTCCCACTAGCTGTGCAGGGCCAAGTCCATCCAGAAAATCACTGAATTGGCTGTCTGCTGCCAACCGCACACCAGGAAAGATCAAACTAATGGAAAGCACGTTTATTTTTACTAAGATGGTTCTATCACAAAGATCCATTACAAATTATACTACAAAGGTGGGCAACTTTAGTTGCTGTATTTTTTGGAGTATATAAGACGCACCAAAGTTTTGAAGAGGCAAATTTAAAAAAAAGTTTTTGCACTCTGCAGACCTCCCAAAAATGTCCCTTTTTTCACGAAAGCAGGCCTGGTTTTTTTTTTCAAAAAAAGGGCATGAATAGCCTTTAGGAAACTTGCAGAGTGCTCCTGGGGGCTGGGGGTAAATTCGCAAAAAAAGGCCCATTTTTCACCCATTTCTGCCCTCCCCAGCCCCCAGGAGCACTCTGAAAGGCTCCTAAAGGCTCTACATGGTCATTTTGGTGAAGAGGGTGGGGTTTCGGAGGCAAAAAATGCTGTATTCAATGTATAAGATGCACCCAGATTTCCAGCCTCTTTTTTGAGGGGAAAAAGGTGCATCTTATACTCCAAAAAATACGGTATATCTACTGTACATTTACAAATGTTATTTTATGACACAAAAAATAATTTATTACTGAATATGCTGAATATTTTATTTGATCTTAAAAATATTTTTGATCATATTACTTTGCAGTCTGACCTGGAACCAAAAGATTCTAAATAGCTTATATGGAAAAAAAGCATATTTCGCATTCTTTATTTTATGTCAGTGTTTTAAATGTGGCTTTTAATATGATCATGCAGTTGACTGAGAGTTGCCTTATAGCACTTAGACTTATATACCATTTTACAGCCCTCTCTAAGCGGTTTAGTCAGGCTATTGCCCTCAACAATTTGGGTCCTCATTTAACCCATCTCGGAAGGATGGAAGGCTGAGTCAACCTTGAACCTGGTGAGACTGCCAAATTGCAGGCAGCCAGCAAGCAGCAGAAATAGCCTGCAGTACTGCACTCTTAACCACTGCACCACCAAGGCTCTATGGTTTCTGAAAAGAACCAAACCGGGCAGAACACATTTCCTGCTAATATTTTCAGTCAAATACTGAATTTAAAGAGCCGAGGTGGCGAGGTGGCGCAGTGGTTAGGGTGCAGTACTGCAGGCCACTTCAGCTGACTGTTATCTGCAGTTCAGTGGTTCTAATCTCACCGGCTTAAGGTTGACTCAGCCTTCCATCCTTCCGAGGTGGGTGAAATGAGGACCCAGACTGTGGGGGCGATATGCTGACTCTGTAAACTGCTTAGAGAGGGCTGAAAGCCCTATGAAGCGGTATATAAGTCTAACTGCTATTGCTACTGCTATTGCTATTGCTAAATGTTGCTAATTAAATATATGTCATGTAACCCTCTGTTCTCAAGAGTATTTCATCTTCAAGAGTTAAGTCTCTTTCAAATGATATGTGAAGTATGACACAGAGTGAAGACAGAAGAGTTTGTTTTCAGCTAAGCATATTTGTTAGAATATTATAAAATGCCCTGCTTTACCAGATGGAACCCAGCTACTGTGATGTCATTCTTATCTTCTAAATATTCTGGCATTTTTTTTTTGACTGGCTGAAAAAATATGTGAATCATTGTGAAGTATTTCTTTTGCAGTGTCATTGACAAATGATTGCATGGCTTGTTTTACCTCCTGTCTCTTCAAATGAAGGTTGCTCAAGATAGCTAGCTTCACACATACAGAATAGTGTCAAAACTAACATTTCTGAACCTTAGCAAGTTTAAGATAGGTAGATTTCAAACCCTCATAGTTGGGGAATTCTAAGAGTTGAAGTCCTGGGAGACTGGAATTTCTGGACTGGAATCCTGGGAATGGCAGTCCACTCATTTTAAACTTCAAAAGGTTAAGAAACACTGGTCTAAACAGAGAGCGCAAAACTCAAGATGGTAGTCACGGTGGTGCCCGTGAAGCCTGCCCCTTTCGTGCAGGTATGTGACATCAAAGCTTGAGCTTTGATTATACTGCAGCAGCCAACATCTTGGCTTTGTGCTGCTTCTAGAGATGCCACTGTCCTTCCACAACAGCCTTTTCCTACTTGGTACCTACCAACTGTGTTGAAGTAAAATTCCCATCATTCCCTTCTATCTTGCCTATTGGTCTACAGCAGTGGCCATGCATGGCAGAAAAAATTGTGGGGGAAGAAGAATAGGATAATGTTTGTAACCCATTAAATGCATATGCTATAACTGTCCTTGTACTTTGTTGAATTTATAAAGAAGGTGACAGCCTTATTTATGTGATAGCCAGTCCAAACAACAGGTCCTGAAATTAGTATTGTGGGATATAGGAAAGTTCAGCAGGGGGAAGAGTAGCTGGTGGCAGTCTGGGTACTCTCACGTCACCAAGTGATAGCAAATTACTATCAACTGCTCAAGCGACGAGCTCTGCTAAGATCCATGAAAAGCAACATATTTGTAGAATTAAAAATATATATTTCATATCTATATATCTGTCTCTCTGTCTATCTAGTTCTTGTTGGACAGGAAGTCGGGTATCAAGAGAGAGAGGGAGAATCATATTTATTGCTTTTTAAAAATGATAATTCTACATTCAATTAACCTCTCTGGGATTTAGAATGATGCATGTTCGTGTGCAATGTTGTGATCTTAAACCTAATTTAAATCAATGACATTTGGTTGAGAGATATTTACTTACAACTACAGTCAGGACTTACTTTCCCTCTGAGCTATAACTGTTCATGCTGCCATCTGTAGACTCCCTGCTGGCCTGACGTGTCATCCAATTTCTCATCTCCACAGCCAACCCAGTTTCTGTGCTTCTCTGTACTGTACTCTTCAGTTTTTTACCACCTGCTTCTAAAAAAAAGTAAAAACACTTAGTTGTATCAAGTATCCATATAAATAGAAATGCATTTAAACGGCCAATATAAACACAGAAATTCAGAGTTGTACAATAACACTAAAATTGCTTAGAAGACATTATTTTAATGGTAGTTCTTACAGCTATCACCGGCATATGATCTTCAATGTTAAACATGCACAGTCAACCAGTTTTATTTGCACTGAATGTATGAAAATAATTTTGCCTGGGTAATTCCACCTAGCAATTAAATTGGAATATAACTCAATGGACAGCCATTGCAATAACCATTGCATTAAGGGAAAGAACTTATGGTGTAAATTAGTTCAGGCATAAATAATTATATTTGAGCCAAGAAGTATCCTTTTATCTAGCCAGTAGAAACTACAAAAAGAAAGTGAAACAAGATATGGTATATATGCTTTGCATTTGTTGCTTAAATTCTTCATCGATTCATTACATTTTCCCTTTCATTCAGGAACTCAGAGGAGGTATATATAGCATTTTTTCTATTTTCTTGAACAACTTCTAAATCTAGTTGTTAATTAACTAGAAGAATATTATTGACACAACAATGTTGTCTTTCTACAGCAGTCTCTGTGTACCCAGGCTCCCCATGTATCCACTACTTCAGCATCAGATATTACTTAATCTAATATTTTCAGGAATTTCCAGAAGCTGAAATCAAATAGCTTATTGAAGAAAGTTTTTGTACAAGAAAACATGTATATTATAATTTTTATATTTGCAAAGTAAAATGGCATTTCCTTTCCTTTCTAACAAAGGATAATGTTTTAATCACCGCTTCCTCTGAATTTAGTAGGTGCTCTACTGAATTTGACCATACCAAGAAACTAGTAGAACAACAGAATTGTTCTGCTAATCCAAATGCTTCCCATAAAACAAAACACTCTGACTGATGTTTAATATTTAAATGCTGAATATTATTATGAGTAGTTACAGAGGTTTAAATTGAGTGACAAAACAAACTCCAGTTTAATACTCAAACTCTTAAGGTAAAGGTAAAGGTTCCCCTTGCACATATGTGTTAGTCATTCCTGACTCTAGGGGGTGGTGCTCATCTCCTTTGCAAAGCCGAAGAGCCAGCGCTGTCCGAAGACTTCTCTATGGTCATGTAGCTCTCATGACTAAATGCCAAAGCCACATCAAATGCTGTTGCCTTCCCACCAAGGTGGTCCCTATTTTTCTACTTGCATTTTTATATGCCTTCAAACTGCTAGGTTGGCAGAAGCTGGAACAAGTAATGGGAGCTCACTCTGTTAGATGGCACTAGGGATTCAAACCGCTGAACTGCTGACCTTTCTGATCGACAAGCTCAGGGTCTTAGCCACCGAGCCACTGTGTTCCTGACACTCAAACTCTTAAGTTTTTTTTAATTTATTGCATTTATCAATTGTTCAAATCCTGAATTATTCTAAGCAGTGTACGAAAAAAACCCACATAGTAACAAAGTTGTATATATGTGTGTTAATAATTATTCAACAGTTTGAATTTAAATATTTTAATTGTGAAGAATGAAATGAGTGTTAAATCTTGAATAATGTACTCATCTAAGAGGAAGTGTAGCAAGCATAGAATTTATGTAAATGTATATCTTAATATGTTTTGAAGCATATCCAAACTGGTGCATCTGCTTTTATATCTTGCAGCATAAAGTACAATGCAGAACTGGGACTATACTTAGTTAGGAAATGGTTCGCTATAGAAAGCTTGCTAAATTTCAACATGTAAGATATCAGAAAATGATCTATCATATGGAGCAATGATGACAAGGGACTGTGATTTTAAATATTTGATACACTTGTGATTCAACAGTCAACCTTTTAGTGTTACAACAGTTTCCCCTTTGCAGTTTTTAAAGCTACAAACCACAGGAATAAAGTTAATTTATTCTTCATTAAAGTACTTCTGTTGCTTTTCCTCAAAATAGTATATGGGAAAGGTGATTAATCTCTATCCTCTAAAAATGTATTTAGATAAGTACAGTTTTCTAACTCCTTGAAACATTTTTTTAGTTATGAGTTCATATTTTTGCATGCCAACTTTCTGGACAAATTTTCAAAAAGAAAATTTGAGTAAATAACCAAATCCCTACCAATCTTGAGTATTCTCCCCCTATTTAATACACATTTCTTTGCACACAAATTTAAAAGTACAGTATATGCATATATGAAAGTAAGTTTTTGTATATTTGCCAGAAACCTCACATTGCAAAAAAGTACCCATCCAGGACACACCAAAGTATTAATTATATATAAACTACATATTTAAATATAATTAATGTTTACTAATCAAAATCAATTGCCTGTAAAATAAGGTACTGTACTCATTTTCACCCACATAAATTGCTTAGAAGTACAAAAGAACAACAAGCATATACAGTACATACATTTATATACAAATATAATTTCCTTCTTCTTTCCAGCAGAAGCAGTGAAAGGAGAAGGAACAACAACAAAAATAACAACAATAAACAAATAATAAGAATAGAATATGGAATAAGGAAGACTATCCCCACTGGACAGGGAAGGAAATTAGAAAGGAAGAAAGGGAAAGGGATAACAAGTCAAAGAAGGGGGGAAATGAGAAATAATCCTCTTTAGGTTTTACAAAAAGATTTAAATATGCCAAATTTGCAGTGTTCCAAGTAACAAGTAATCTTTAGATACACCTTCAAAAGCATCCAAAATTTGAACATCAAAAGCTATGGATGTAGTTATTTGCCCTTCCTCCTATTTGCTTAATTATGATCATGTCTTCTGTAGTTTCCAGCCAGATGTACCCATTCCCCCACCCTCCCATTTTATTTTGTAATATTTAGAAACACTGCTCTTCTAAACATCAGTTGTCATGAAACTTAGGCAGGAAAGAATTGTTCTGACCAAGGCTTCCTGAGAACATGAAACAAATTCCTTGCCCCAACAAAAAAAACCTTTTCGTAATTTACTGTGAATTCTGCTCATTCACATCCAACAAAGTCTTTCAAGGGAGGATTTACCATCACCGACCCTATCTGGCTTGGAGAGCTGACAGGCTGATATCTGCAAAACTTGGCAAGGAGTCTCGGAGAGTCACAAACCAATTAAGCGAACTAACGTTCTCCTGCAAACTCCACTCCCCCTTCGCTCCTCTTTTATTTCCTCTGGGAGGGGCCATTCACCGTCCACCTGTGGCCTTACTCCCAAGTCAACCCATGTTCTTTAGCTGTTCCCTTCATCTGTCAACTCTGCGCATGCGCACACAGGGAACAGGCTCCAGCTGTTCGTCTGCCTCACTGATGTCTGACTCTGAAGGCAGCTGATAACTGGCATACAGCTCTGGCCCCCTCTCTGCCTTAGACACAGAGCTCTCATCAGAGTCTTCCCCAGACTCCAGGACTGGCCCATGTTCCTCCCCAACCTCCTCACTGTCCGAATCTGCTATCAGGTCTGCTGGTTGCTGGGGGGCCACAACAAGAATTGAAGTTCTGCCTGGTATTCATGGTGCAAAATAGGTTACTGGAGTTAGACAGGCTTCAAACGCCTTCCCTTCTAATCACGAAAAGGACAATCAGGTAGTTAGCAATTCAATGGTGCATACCACAGAATGTATAAATTTGCATAATAAAAGCCAGGAAATCACATTAGCAATAAAGAAGTGAGGAATTCAGTTAACATATTTTATGGAAATGATTTTATTTTGGAGAAAGGTTTTATTTCAGAGATAGGCTAAGCAATGATGAAGCATCAAAGTTTATATATTAGTGATAGAAGTGTTATGGATCTAAAAGAGAAGTTATCTATAAATGTCAGAGAAAGAGGATATGGGGAAAGAACAATGTTGGTTCATTACTGTATATGGAAAGGCAGTACAACAGAGCATTAGTTCCTCCCAAATAGTGTCTCAGTTCAGAAGGAAAGACAGCTCACAAGAAAACAGTTATGTACAGTTCATCCTGCATTAAGAAGCCAATTTGATTCGTACAAAATACGAATAGGCAAAACTGAAACATCTATCAATATCTTACAGGTTTGCCCCCATGGATTATCCATGCAGGTAATAGACACTGCAATAGTCTTATTTCACTAGTGGTGTGTCTTCTGGTCTTGAGCTGGTCCCTTTGTCTGTCAATACAGGAGGTATTTTTATTTAGGTGGCAAGTTTCTTCTAGTGTTTGAAGAATTCAAAGTCTCAAGCACACAGAGAAAACAAAAATGAATGAGTCCTTGACTTATGGCCATTTGTTTAAAGATGGTTCAAAATTACAGGAGAAAAAGTGATTTTATGACGTTTATTCACATTTATAACTGTTGCATCACTCTTACAGTTATGTGATCACGATTTAGGCTGTTGACAACTGGCTTGCACTTACAATCACTTGTGGTTATGTGATTGTAATCTACAACTTTTTTTTTGCAAATTTCTGTCAAAAAACACCAACTGGGGAAACAGTCATTCACTTAATGACTCTGTGATTTTTGTTAACAGCTACAGTGATTTATTTAACAATTGCTGTAAATTTTGTCGCTGGGCCTAATTTGACTTATGGTTGCAACATCTTAAGACAGAAATCCGGGTCCCAACTTGTGGTCATAAGTTGAGGACTAGTTGTATTGCAAAGGACTGATAGTGTGAAAAAAATACAGCTGACCTCCCATGAAATGGCTGTGAGACTCAGCCCTTTAATGAAACTAATTTAATTTGTTAAATTAAATTTTAATTTCTAAGTACTCAATATAGAGCTCTAAAACAGAATTCCAATTTGAAATTACATAAGCTACATAACTGAAGATTCACCCGTGAGACTATAATTTAGCATGAATTAAAATATTGTTGTCTTGTACACAATGTACAAAATTACGTATTGCAATACTTACATAATGTAAGTATTATGAATACTTAATATGAAATACTATATTTTGGAATAAACATTCATGGTTTGTGTGTGATTCAGTACACCAAACATTGCAAATAAAAATAGAAATAGAAATCCGAAATTGAATAGATGATAAGCAATTTTAAATATATTCTGTCACTGAGATTATAAATCCTCAATTTAAATTGATCGTATCTTAACTCTACTACTGATTACCCATGGTCCTTCCATGAAACCCTTCCATGAGTGAGCATATGCAGCAATAGTCATATCCTTAGCTGATCATGGACTACTTTGGTTCTATCAAAATGGCTGCCATTACACATAGTCAGTTCAAAAACATATTTACACCTCCCCCCCCCGGCAAAATAAACATCCCCAAACTGACAAGGATGATCCCCATACCCACCGCCATCACCAGTTTGTTTGCAGGAAGACAGAATATATTTTTATAAAGATGACTTGCTTTGTGGCATTCAACTTTTCTTTAAAAACTGGAATGTAAAATTTAAAAAAATTAAGCCAATGAAGGGGCAAGTAATGGCAGAATCAAGAAAGATTTTAGTTGGCTCCAATTTACCTATTTCTAAACACTTAAAGTTTGTATACTGAATGTTTTACAGCTCATTTTAAGGTCTGTGTGTATTGGCTGCAAAAATAGGGCAAACTTCTTGAAGTACTAATCTTTATCACATAATGCCGCAATAGCTATGCTTAATAAATGGCCACCTGCGTATATGCATAAAATGCAGAAGTAAGGAACTTTTTGATGACTGGGGGCTTCATTTAATGTATTTTTAAATGTTGAGCAGAAATGGCAGTAAGAAGAGAACCTGGGGCAATAGTTGCATTCTTTCTTTCGAAAAGCAATTTGTGGGGGCAGGGAGTTAATTATTAAAAACTGCATTAAGTATACTTAGAGATATAAACAGCAGTTTTTCTTAATTTTTTTTAAATGGCATGAAATTATGTTACCAATTTGGGTCAAAAGCATTTCTAAGGAGCATAGAAGGGGATTCAGAGTTCCATGAGGACTCGAGGAATCTTTATTTCGTGGATCTACTTTTATTACTACATATATTAAGATCTATTCAGTGCCAGCCATTATGTATGACTGGGAGTTAATAATTAGTCCTGGAAAAAAAGTATTAATGCTTGCAATTTTAAACAAAATAAAATGCAATTAAATAATTTCCTAATATTTGTTAGGAATACAGTATTATTTGAAATAAATTGTGATTGGAGTGTCAAGTCTATATAATAAATTGAAACAGAACATTTCTGACCCAGTTAAAAGCCTATTTTTACCCAGGTACCTAAGAAATGTCAGTAAGCTCTTTTCTGACTTCTAAATTTAGCTTTGATTTGTCACGGTTGAAATTATGTTTTAAAAGTCTTAGGATTTTAGAAATCTCATATTTAAAAATCACAACTTCCCTGCTATGATATACATATAATATACATATATACTTGTGTGTGATTGATTAAGCTTTTAGCCAGAATAGCACTTTTTAGTCTGTAATGCAACTGCTGTATTTCTATAGTGGAACCAAAGCTGATTAGAAAATTATACTAGCTGGGAAAAAAATGCTACTTTTAAAAGTCAGAATCATTTTGCAGTTCTATGGCATTAGCTGAGAAGACATCAAGTAAAGTAGAAAATTAGGAAATATTTCCACACATCTGATTGTGATGCAAGCATCTATGAGGAAAATGAGGAAAAAAAATATACATATTGAAAAGATATCACAGCTGAAAGTAATAATATCCTAAATATTGTGCATGCAGTATAAAAAGTCACAAACAAAACTTGGTGGTGAAAATGAAATCCGTATTCCTTTTATCTGAGCATGGGGCGCAATATTTTTGCACACAACAAAGATGATATTTCTGTTGCAAGTATCAAGCTATGTCCTCCTCCTTACCTGCAGGACACCTGTTCCATATTCTATGTTTCTGAGTGAGCAAGATAGTTTTTCTCTATGATTATGTCAATTGTGAATCCCCTATACAGTATATCTTTAATTCCCATTCAATTAATAGCAGTAGCAATAGCAATAGCAATTAGACTTATATACCGCTTCATAGGGCTTTCAGCCCTCTCTAAGCGGTTTACAGAGTCAGCATATCGCCCCCACAGTCTGGGTTCTCATTTCACCCACCTCGGAAGGATGAAAGGCTGAGTCAACCTTGAGCCGGTGAGATTAGAACCGCTGATAACAGTCAGTTGAAGTGGCCTGCAGTACTGACCCTAACCACTGCGCCACCTCGGCTCTTAAATTAAAATTGCAAAGGATGTTTGATTTTGTGATTAATACAATAATGAAGAAAAGAAGATTATACTGACTCTGGAATGTAAGGGAAAAGATATAATTCATGGACACATCAGTAGGACTGCCCTTGATCTTTTGTTAACAGTGTCTACATAATGCACACACACACTGAGAGAGAGAGAGAGAGAGAGAGAGAGAGAGAGAGAGAGAGGGAGGGAGGGAGGGAGGGAGGGAGAGAGAGAGAGAGAGAGAGAGACAAAGAGACATATTTTAAACTATGAAATACAAACTAGAGAGAGCATTTTAGTCTTAGGCTATAATCACATATAATCATATATAATCATCATCATCATATGGATAGCAAACTTATCTCTGCAAAGCAATCTCAGGATAATCTAATTTTAGTTTAAAGATAAAAAATGAAAAAAAAATCCTTTACGTCTAACTTACTTTTCAATTTATAAGGTTAAATTTACAAGTTATGTAATTAAAGCAATCATCACATCTCTTTTTCTATGTCAGAATTAGGGAGAATTAAAATGCATCTTTTATACATTATACTAACAGCCGCAGGTGACGAAATAATTTTTTATTTGCTTTTACCATTCACTGATAGTGATCTTGACCAATAACCCCCTAAACATATAAATATAATTCCTTTTTTTATAACAGCCAATTCTATCCGCAATAGGTATGTCACATGACACCAGAATAAACATGGAAGGAAGGTTTTTAGTTTATTATGTATTGCAAGCTGATTTTCAAGCTTTTTATAAAACCTGTCTGTACACTTCAATGAAAACTAAATTATTGCATAAATATAGTACTAGAACCGATTTCTATGTTGTACTCTATGTGGGATTGTATTCAAAGACCACTCAAAAGCTTCAGTTGATTAAAAAAATATAGAAGACAACTTATTGGCAGATGAGTCTTCTGCTATTCACATATAACACCAGTGTTATGGACTCTACAATGGTTACTCACAGGCTTCTGAGAACACCACAAAGTGCTAACTTTGACCTATAAAGCCCCATCTCACCTTGCATTCCCATAATTGTAAATTACTTATTCCAAGTAGAATGTTTATTGTTTATGTGCCACTCATCTCAATTTCCAAAGCAAATTCAACAATCCTGTTTGTATGTTCTGATGACATGCAAGACAGAGGTAGAATAACTCCATTTCAACAGTAGTGCCATCCCTCTGGAATTACCTCTCCAGAAATCTGTAACTCTTTTTGTTAATATTTAAAGAGGCTGTGCAAACACAATTTGGATGTCTTTGGGATACTCATTCTCTCACAACCTTAGGAAGGAGATGCTGACAATAGGTGACCCATTCCTAGTATTGGTAAGTCAAGGATCTCAGTCAGTATAAGGCAGTTTCATATGTTACCAGCAGTTTCATATGTATGGTTATGCAAATAATATAAATAAAATGCAGTGATTCATTTCCGCTACAAACCCAAACAAGTAGCTCATAGGAATTCAGTCTTCCATTTCTTTGGTCACTTCATTTTTGCAACCCTTCGGTCACTGCATGATTTCAACAACCACACTATATAGGATGCCATCTTTTATCAATTGAAAGAAAATGTGTAGATGCTAGTCTCGGTATAAGAAGCAGGAGAGGACACGACTGTATACTCTTGTCAATGAATGTTACGGTTGCATTAATGCTTACCAAAATATTTCAGAGTTGCATTACTAGTCTACAATTAAAACAGAAGATATGGCAATTTCTTAAATTAAAATCAATGTAGTTCTGTTATATAGTTTTAATTACGGGTTTTTACTTATTATCATTTTTAAGCTGCTATTTTCACAACATTCTTCATAGTAACACATTCCTAAGATATTTAGTGGTGAAAGCAGTATGAATGAATGTATTACCACCATCACCGGCCACTCTCCCCATTAGCATGTCATCTTGTAGAAAAGAAACATATCCAAGGGTCTCCACAAATAATGGCCTCTCTTAGTGCCCCACTCATGATAGCGGCAATGTTCTCATCCACCAGGCGATCATGAACCCAACCTTGTGAGATTTGTAGAACAAGCCATAGTCCACCCAGGTTGCCAGGTGTCTGGGAGTCTGTCTTCCTTCCTGCTCTGCTGAAACATTGAACAATATCTTCTGGGCAGTATCTTCTGCTACTCATATGCTCCTCTAAACTGCTTCACTTCATATTCTTTATAGAGTTCTTGCAGGGAAGTAAATGATGGCCATTTCAATAGAGAAGCAGAGGTTGTTCTGGATCTGTGCCCAATACACATTGTATCATTGTATGACATAACCATTACTCAAACAAGTTTTTGTGTTGCAAAGCTGTCATCATCTGGTAGTAACTCAGTTTATTAACCATAACAATAACAACAGTGATCACAGAAGGGATGTCTTCCCTATTATTTAGGAGCAAAAAATAATCAAAGACTGCTCACATTTGAAGCAAGAATCTGGATTCTTTGGCCCCAGCCAATAAGTCAAGGTCCCAGCCTCGACTTAGAACCACAAATGAGCTAAAATTTTCCATTTCTAAGCAAAATAGTTATTAAATGCATTGTACCCCATTTTTTACCACAGCTGTTAAGTAAAACACTGCAGCTGTTAAGTGAATCATGTGGCTATTTAAGTGAATCTGACTTCTCCCATTAACTTTGCAGATGGGAAGGTTACAAATGGTGATCACATAACATGACCCAAAATTTAAATACATGCCAGTTGCCAAGTACCAAAATTTTGATCATATGATCATGGGGCTGCTGCAATGGTCGTAAGTGTGAAAACTGGACATAAATCACTTTTTTTAGTACCATTGTAACTCCAAACAGTCAATAAACAAATGGTTGTAAGTCAAGGACTACTGTGTTTCCCTGAAAATAAGACAGGGTCTTATTTTCTTTTTACACACAAAACATGGCTTGGGTCTTATTATGAGGGGAGGGTTTATTGTTTTGGGGTTGCCGGGTGGCTGCTCTCTTCAAAACGGGCTCCCAAAGAGCTGGGCACAGCCTCATGGGCGAATGGCTGTGTTGCGCTGTCTCAGCAGTGCAACACAACAGCCATGAAGTGACCACACTCACGAGCAGCCACCCAGCAAACCCCCTTTCCAGCCTTGCAGAGCGCCATTCACTGACTTAGGGGTATCACCAAGCTACGTAAGCGCCTGTTCGATGACGCCCAGCTCCTGTGGCTTGGCGCCTTCAAAATGCCAGTGAATGGTGCTCTGCACAGCTGAAGAGGGGGGTTGCAGGAGCACTGCACAGAGCCAGGGCACCTCTGCTGCCACCGCCACCGCCATCCCAGCATGGCTTTTTCGGCGGCTTCCAAACTGAGTCTTATAGCAGTGGCCATTCTGGGCGTATGCTCTATGGTTGTATGCTCTGCCAACAGCCAGCCCACAACTATAGAGCTGGGAGGCGCAGGAGCAGAATAGCCCCTTGCGCAACCACCTTCTCCAGCCATGCAGAGTGCCATTCACAGGCATTTCGAAGGCACCAGGAGCCAGGAGACGGCGAACAGGCCTTCACGCAGCTTGGCAATACCCCTAGGTCAGTGGATGGTGCTCTGCATGGCTGGAAAGGGGTTTTGCCGGGTGGCTGCTGTGCCTGGCTCTTTGGAAGCCCGCTCGCAAGAGAGCAGCCACCCAGCAACCCCCCTCTTCAGCTGGGCACAGCGCCACTCACCAAACTAGCGGTATCCGAAGGCACCAAGCAATGTGATCACCTTTGCCCTCCCCTCCCGGTTCCCATGGCTTGGCACCTTCGGGATACCGCTAGGTTGGTGAGCGGCGCTCTGCCTGGTCGGAGGTGGGGGGGTTATCCATGGGGCTTATTTGTGAGGGAGGGCTTATATTTTTGCCCACCAGAAAAATGTGGCATGGCCTTATTATCTGGATATGTCATATTTTGGGGGAAACACGGTACCTGTATAATAAATAACTATTTTTGAAGTCAGTCATTGTAAGAAAAATCCTACAGCAAAAGGCAATCCCCATATAATTTGTTTTGTGCTTCTGGAGAAAAGCTTGATAAATAAATCTATGAATTATGCAAAAGCATTTATTTAACCTCTGGAGACTCTTCAGTGACTTTCAGGAAGCTTTGTAAAAAACTGGATTTTATTGTTACTGTGGAAATACACTACAATAGCAGCAGGAACTTTACAAAATATGATACACATACTTTCATTTGTATCAAAATTCATAAAGTTCCTGCAGCTATATTTTATAAATAAAAATAATAAGAGCTGGCACACTTCCATTTAACATCAGCAGGACTTCGTCATTTTCCATCTCCTGTATCTGTCCGTGCCAATAACAGAAGCAGAAAGAGAAGTACAATATACCAACAATATATTTGAATAATTTTTATATTAGTTATTTTTTCTTAGCTCATCATTTGAAAATAAAGACATCTGTTTAGGCCATTGCAACTCTGAAAGCAAATCAAAAGAGGCAGATAGTTGAAGCTGCTATGATCATTTTCTTTCCCAAATGAAAGCCAGGTTTGCCAGGAACCACTTTGGGATTAACATTCCTAGTATTAAAAGACTCTCAGAATCTGCTTCAGACCAAGGATGTTTGTCCTAACTGTTCCTCACAAAGTTCCAACTCAGAGATGTCAAGCTCAATTTCATTTGGGACCATATCAGGGTTGTGTCAAGGAGCTAGGGTGGGCATACCCAGGGTGGGTCTGTTTCTTTATGCCATTTCTATACTGACACAACTCAAGGAATTCTTGGCAACTTCCATAACATGGAAACATTAATACATCCATGTTAAATTTTAAAATACCGTAAATGTTTTTATAACAAAATAATCCACAAAGTTCAAGTAAACAAAGATAAGGATAACATTAAGAAATAACAATAATGTAACTCTACAAATAAAAAATACCGGTAGCTAAAGCACTTGTTAATTAGAATGATCTCTGGAATAATTTGGTTTTCAGCATCCTTCTTCAGAAGCCTCAAGAAGGAAAATAGTTTGATCTGCACCAGGAAATTGTTCCAAAGGATTGGTACTACTATTGAAAAGTAGAACTTCTTGCTTTCATTTCCAAGAATTGGGAATTAGGAACAGTTTCCACCTGTTGGAATACCTTAATGTTCTACAGGTACCCAGATGCCAAGCCATAAGCAAGTTTATAGAATAACCACTTTAATTATACCTAGAAGCCATCTGGTAATCCATGAAAGTCCTGCAGCATAGGTGTACCATTCTTGCAGCATCCAGTGTTGTATCCAAGACTAATTGTAATTTCTGAGTAGTCTTTGAAGCATTTGTGTATAACATTATATTGTATTCCACCTAAAGCCTCTCTCTGAGTGAGATGGGCATTTTAGGAATATGGAATATAAATAAATAAACATAAATAATATAAATGTGTGGTCCAGTAAGTCCGCACACCCTAAATATATTCCTTCAGAAGTAGAAATTGCCTGTCCAGGCATAACATTAGTATTAATGGAGAACTGCAATGTATAAGCAGTAACAGTAACTGTAAGGCTTGTGTTCAACTATTGTCTCCCTCCCAGAGATCTACAGCTTTCCCCCAGGATAAGATGTCAATGACATCTCTTCTTGAATGTTTACTTGGTTAAGAGCAGAACAGCGATCAGATCTTCTCCCAAATGGTCAGATGACCTTTCCCAGTGGCTTCATATGGATGTTAATATGTAGGACAGAAGGACTTGAAGCATTAAACAAGACAGAGACCACTGAGGCAACCTCTTCTCCCTCATTAGTCCTGACTAAAACTACCGACTTTATTTGTGTTTCTTGTTTTGTCTCTTGTTTGTTCTCTCTACATTTCTATTGCTGGAGTTATCTTTCAGTTAGGACAAGTTAGTCCATTTCTCCTATCAGTCTTCCAAATCATCTTGCTCTGGATCTTCACGTTTGTAGGTAATAATTTGCAAGATGATTTTTCCCCCCTGCTACTGTTGATCTTGTTCCATCTCCTCTAATTTATGCCATACAATTAGGAATGCTTGATCAAGTTATTATTATAGAAAAGGAATGTTTTTCAGCTCATATCCAAAGGGCCCCATTAAATGTTTCATGAGAGAACAGTATAGCATCCTTGAATAAAACTTTGACAAAATAAATATTCTACAGTAAAATCAAAAATTTCTTTTGGTGTGATTTCTAAAATGTACAGCAAGATGCCTTTCCTTTACAGGCCTTGAGCACCTCTCATTGTTTACAAGGAGAAAAATATGTAGATGCTTTATTTCTTTTTCCCTAAGGAAGCTTTGCATTTTAAGGGTTAATGGCGTAAGCTTTGTACATGCTCAAGAAATCTAGCTCATCCCTTAGAACTTCAGAAATACCCTTCAAAATAACCCTGTACACTTTTGGAACAAGAAGTATAAATACATTATTGTTACCCTGACATATTCTAATTTATTATTTAGAACATATGGACAGTATATTTAAACATCTATCTTATATAATTCTCAATTTAGTAGAATACCCAAGATGAGGAAGATGAGGAAGAAAGTATAATTTGCCTACCTATCTTCCCACCAAATCTAAAGTAATCGTCCACCACTCTATTTTATAGATAAATTATTTGGGGGGGGGTGTTGTCTCATTTTAATAATAATTATATAATAATTATATAATATAATATTTAATAAACTGTTACAATAAATCCAGTTTCACATATAAGAATGGGATATCAGAAATCTAAAGCAAATTAAGTCATTTCTTTAAGAGAGAAAGGAAATAAATTTCTGAATTATGCCATTTCAATATAAAGATTCTGAAATCTTTTGATAAATCTATCCTATCATTCTAACACTCTTAAACAAAAATTCTAAATAAGAATTGTAAAGGAGAGCCACCATTCCATTAAAAGACTACAAACTTTTAGCAGAGATGACGATAATTATTCCGCCCATTTCCTCTGGTATAAAGAAAATAGAACATAGTATAACTCATTAAATTTAAATGACTGGTTCCTCCATTATATCCCTATGTGTGTGGTAACCAACTCCATGATATAAATGTGCAAATCACACAAGTGCTTATTAAAGTTGCTGTTAAAAACTAATAAAAACAAAAGGATTTTTTCAATACTTCTTTGCTAAGAATGACAGAGTATCATTCACTTCATATTCTGATACAAGCTTGTAAATAATACAAGTTACGAATCAATATTTGATGTGAATTGCAATGCTGCTATTTGTTCAGTATTAGCACTTCTCAGACATTGTAATATAATTCTCTAAAATTGCATAGCAATATATACAGAATGTTTATATTAAGAATAGATGGGACAAAATGCATGAATTATAGTAGTAGAAAGGAAGAATTAGAAAAGGAAAAGTCTAGGAGATGCATGCATAAAATTACACACAAAGTTTCAAGAAGATACAGAAAAGGATAGAAGGAACAAATACCTAGAGAAAATGAAACATTTTGAAAATTTGACAAATACACATATTTTGTGCTTTTTCTATATAATGTGATTATTACCCCCTTATACTCTAGTGAATGTAGCAGATAAGAAAGACCTTTGCCTAAATCTCTTCCAAATATTATCCTGTTTTCCAGGGCTTAAAAATGCTTTAGCCCTCTTTGCCTGCATATTTCTGTTGAGGTCACCGTCCTTATTTTCTGCACTTATCTTCTGAAGTACAGTACTTATTATTTCACTCCTCAACAGTGCCAGTCAAATGAGATGGTTTCTACAAACATAAACACCTACAGGACAAAAATATACAAAAATGCCCATTCATCAATTTTCATATGAACTTTGCTTGATCAATTGAACTTATGAATTCATACAGAAAAGTTGATGTAATTAGACTAATGTTGGCAGCAGCAAAATATTAGTTAAGACTTCAACATAGTTAAGACTTCAAAATTAAAACCCCTGTTAATGTCAAGCATAGAGGCAATCATAATTCTAACAAGTCACAAGCATGACAGAGAAAGGATTGGGAACCATTTGTTCTGCATCTCGCTAAAATATGACGTTTTCATCTAGATTAAAAAGGATATTATTTTATAGGCATAAATTATAACTGCAGGTAGTCCTTGAGTTCTGTCCATTCATTCAGCAACTATTAGAAGTGATGACGGCACTAAACAAATAGGACTTTTGATATTTTCCCAAAGTTACAGATCATACAAAACCCCTGTGGTAGTATGATCAAAATTCAGGTGTTTGACAGCTCGTCAAAACTTACTACTACAGGGGCACTTCAACTCCCCCACTCACCTATCTCCACCTGCTCTCTGCCCTTTTGGTTGAGCAGAATCCTTGCCAGCCCTTACTTCACAAGGGTTGAAGTAAAGGCCTGGGGTCTTCAGTTTCAGCTGGTCACCACTTGTCGTAGGTTTCTGGTTTAGTCCAGCACCACTTGATCATCATCTTGAGTGCCACCTCAAGACCATGCAATGCAAACAACCGCCCATCTTGTGCTCTACTGTTCCTACCAATCTGCTGGCAATGCTCCACTTGTCCTGCCATCCGGAAGGTATCCAGTCCTGCGTTATTCTTGCCTTGTTGGCCTTGCTACCTCCTACTGATCTTCACCATCTACCTCCTACTGCTGCTGAGGTGCAACCAGCCTGGCCCTATGTGAGGCCACTGCTCACTGTGCCATGCCTTCTTCCCGAGACCACACTGTTCTTCAAATTGCACAGAACAGTCTCACAATGCTTCAGGAGGCGCCAGGTGTTTTCCAACACAGCAGAGAGCCAGCAGGGTAGCAGTGCGTATCAGGCAGCCCAAAAGGCACAGAGACAGGGGAGAAGGTTAGGGGAGTTGAAGAGAAGGCATTCCATTATCTTCTTGAGGCCCAAAGCCAGGAGGGACCAAACTGAGAGTGGCCTGGATCAGGGTGTATCCTCACCTAAAATCCGGTGGGATTCAATTAACTATAGCAATGGTGAGTGATGGGATTGCCATTGCTAAGTGATGCATTCATGTGACCACATAACACTTCAGTCCCAATTACCATCGTAACTCAAGGACTACCTGTATGCTCATAGACGCTTTATATAAATGAACAGATACCATAGGAATACATCTTCAAATACAGTTAGATTGAAATTGCAAGAACATGAAACTGACGTCATTAAGTACGTCCTTTGCTGTTCAAATATTTAGTATTTATAGATATAAAAAATATATATTTTAGGAAATGGACAGTTTGGTTGAACTGACAATTACTTGCTTTTTATGTTTAGTGCTAGCACTAGTAAGAGGAAATAGTTATTCTCCAAGCAATTTTGCATTGTCCTTAGTACGATCTGTCTCAAGCCATTCTAATCCATACAACCACTATGTTATATAATGTTACTATATAATAGAAATTAGGACACAAGTCAACCACTTCCTTTGAATGTATGATAAATAATAACTGAAAGCCAAATTTAGTTGTGCTTATTGTAGATGAAATGTTGATTGATTGAAACCATTAAGAGGGATACATTTTGAGTTATTCATTCACAGGGGCTGAGCCATGCAAAGGATGCCACAGAGATACTAAGGCACCATAACTGCATCCTGACACTTCAAAGACAAGTATTGCTATTTAAAACTCTATTTCAGATTGTTACATAACTTTGTACATCAAGTAGGAAAAGCCTCAATCACGCTTAATCAAGCAACAGTGTCCTACAGAGAACTTTGTCAGTTAAAATATTTCCTAAGTTACTTTGATTATCTAATTCATAGACCATTTTGAAACATTGATTTATACATTATATTATTTGCTTTGCCATTGTATTTGAAAATTAAATATTAATGTTAAAAACACAGTTTTTAAAAAAATAAACTGACATCTTTAATATTCAGCAGAAGTTACATATTAATCTAAGTAGAAGTTAACAATAAACTGGATGAAAAGGGATTATTTATAAATATTTTTTTTGCTTTTGTTTGTAAACTTTTTGTGCATAAACATTTTAGTTTCAAAATATGCTGCAAACACTCTTACAAAGCATTCATTATAGCAATGCATTCCATCTAATGGTGATGAATTGAGAACATTTCTCCCTTTTCTAAATTTAGACCTTCAGATTTGCATTTAGCCCCAATACTGTGGTTAGTGCTAAATAAATGCTGAACAATCATTTTCGTAAGTCATAAACATTCTGAACTACATTAAATTTCCCCTAAGAATGTAGATTATAAGCTTAAGGTTCACACACACACAAAAAGAATGGAAACTGGAATTTTAATCCTACCAGTTTGGCTGAGTTGTGAGGTGCTCCTGCTTTTCCGTGAAAGTCCCACGATAGCTACCATTTTTGCACCAATACTGGATCGCCGTTTTTTGCCACCTGTACCCACAGTGCCCACCGCTGTGTCGGATTGGCTGCCATCGTTCTTCTCTAGGGTATACATATCCCCACTGATGCTGGTGCTTTTAGTTATGTTCTGTCCTGAAGCTCCAATCTGTCTGCTTTGCATTTTAGATGTGAAAACACTGCCAGGCAGGAGATGGATAGACAGCACCATCAAAGAAAGAAAGAAATAAAAGAAAAAGAAATCAGTAAAGGAAGGTTTCAGACTGAAAGTGTGGGATGACTTTTGGGAGAAGCAATTAATTCACATAGACATTGGTTCGTCACCGAAGTTCAAATGATTTAGATTTCTTTGTAGTTCATTGTACAGTAAGTTTTGTAGTTATTATTTTGTCTCATCACAAAACCTATTTGTAAATTTTACTGAAAATCTCTGGCATTGCGATTATGGTACTCTAAACAGTAATATTATAACCATGTAAGAAACACATCATGTATGTTTTTATTGTTTGTTATTTGTATATATGAATATCAGTTATCCACTGACGGCCTGCAGGTAGTCTTCGACTTATGACCATTCATTCAGTGACAGTTCAAAATTACAACGGTGCTGAATAATGTTGTGAAGTTCTGGCTGTTGCAGTGTGCCCGGAGTCATGTGATCAAAGTCTGGGCACTTGCTATCCCTTCTGCACTTACAACCAGAGGGACGCTGCAACTCCCCCGACTACCTATCTGTTCCCATCAGTGCCCTTTTATCCATCTGCCACGCAGCTGATCATTTTTGCCATATTTCTTGCTTCATCTGCTAATGAGGTATACCCAGTCTAGTTGCTGAACTGTGTGAAGCTGCTTCTTTCTGCCCAGGGATAAAGCACAAAGCAATCATATTCCTGCAAAGGGGTATTTCTTTGTAAAGACTTCCTGGGTAGGGCTTGTTCTGATCTAGGCTTTCCAAGAGCATGTAGCAAACTCCTTGTCCCGACAAAAACCTCTTTTCATAATTACTGTGAATTCTGCTCATTCACATCTAACAAAGTCTTTCAAGGGAGGATTTACAGTCACAGACCTTATCTAGCTTGGAGAGCTGACAGGCCAATATCTGCAAAACTTTGCAAGGTGTCTCGGAGAGTCACAAACCAATTAAGCGAACTAATAGTCCCTTGCAAACTCCACTCCTCTTTTATTTCCTCTGGGAGGGCCATTCATTGTCCACCTGCGGTCTTATTCCCAAGTTGACCCCTGTTCTTTAGCTGTTCCCTTCGTCTGGCAACTCTGTGCATGTGCACACTGGGTACAGGCTCCAGCTGTTCATCTGCCTCATTGATGTCTGACTCTGTTAACTGGCATCCAGCTCTGGCCCCCTCTTTGCCTCTAACACAGAGCCCTCATCAGAGCCTTCCCCAGACTCCAGGACTGGCCCATGTTCCTCCCCAACCTCCTCACTGCCTGAATCTGTTGCTAGCTCTGCTGGAGACTGGCAGGCCACAAGAGGGCTGGGGTGAAAGGGGTTAAAGGCTACTTTTGGTTTTCATTCCCCCTCCTTTTTTTATACTGCAAAGGCAGACCCATATAGTGCAGGAGCTCAGTGCAAAGTGGTTTGGGGGGGCACTGAAGCACTTTTAAGCCGTTCAGTACTTTTTTCCCCTTTTTCACTGCACTGAATGAAGCTGGCACCCTGGCCAGGCATGCCTCATAAGTGGCAAGGGCATGAAGATGGCAATGTAGGTCAGCTAGAAATGTGGAGCACAGGGCAGCAAGTGCAACTGGAACTGTCTCGGGGTATGGCAAGCAGTCACAGAGCCACATAGTTCTGGGTCTGCTGCTTTCCCTGCAAGAGCCACCAAAAGTGCAGAGGAAGGAAGAGAAAGGGAGTTAGAGGCAGTCCCTTATTTACTGAAGCTTGGAGAAAGAAGGGACCAACCAGGGGTGAAATGCTACTGGTTCGCCCAAACCGGTTGGAAAAAAAATGAAACCAGTTCAGGCGAACCTGTTTTTCTGACAATCAGCTGTAACACGCAATTTATACTAGCTAGAATCATCAGATTTCCTGCTTTCTAGCTAATATAAATCACGTGGCACAGCAGATTCCCCCCCTCTCTGTTTCCTTATCTTTGCAGGCACTCAGTAGCAGGCTCACCCACCCGCACAGATGTCATCACATCTGCTTTTGATGCTCTGCGCATGCATGGGAGATCCTGCACATGCGCGCACTCACATTGCTACCGAACTGGTAGCAAAGGTAAATGGATTTCACTCCTGGGACTAACCTACCTGTATGCATATTTGTCCAATCAGTCATTACACAAGATTCTTGTTTAATGACAAGATTCTTGTTCAATGCTAAGGAAATATGCTAAGGAAAACATTGCTGTGCAAGACAAATAAAATAAATACATTATCTATGAAACTAATTTTTTAACATTATATGTGTATTCAATCATAGAATGTGCATCCTAATCTATAGTCTAAATTGCTGAAGCTTAGAAATAGTTTTCATGCTTCACAGAAAGTTAGTTTATTCTTATAAACAGCTGAATAACTATATTTTTTTTGTTTTAATTACATTTATCTTGGCACTTCTCAAGGAACAATCTCTGATAAAATATTTTGTTATTTTTCTCAAATATCTCTAGTCCAGACCCTCGGAGGTGAAGATTAAATGAAGGATTGACACAAATTCAATTTGGGGTACATATATGCAAATTGTAGGTTATGTTATGTTGCATTATTAATTGAATTATTATTTACTTTTGTGGGAAAACGAGAGGAAGCTGTGTATGCTGTCTTGACGGCCTGCAAGAAAGGCAGAATCTATATCTAACAAATTGGATAATATTCTGATTATCTTCAACAGGGCTTTACTTAGAAAGGGGGAGTGTAAAGATAAGTAAGGGTGATCTGAAAAATATGCTAATATGAATATTCACAAGTATACCAGACCTACAATGAAATGAATAGTTTAAATTCTGTTGCAGATATGCATATTTAGTGTATTTAAGAGTGTAAAACACGGTTAAAAGTTGATTTTCTTGACACCCTAACCTATAATGGAAACAAACAATTTTTAATTCATTGTCATTCAGAATTGTTATAGTGGATATTTATGTAGCACAATTACATTTATGATTTTAGATTTTACACACACACACACACACACACACACACACACTGAAGCCTCCTATAAGAGAAATACTATATATACTATATGACCATAAAAATTCAGCTGAATCAATGAAATTGGAGCATAAAAATGCCATAAAATTTTTAAAACTATTTTCACTATGTTTTTAAATTTAAGGCAATAAGCCATCAAAAATACATGAAATAAACACAATCGTAATACAAGCTTAGGTAACATGATATACTGCTGATCAATATTATTAAATAAATTGAAAGCTTGCAGAAAATATTTCTATAATAAGCAGTTATGACAGGAGTTAAAAACTAATACATATATTGTTATATGTAATGACTAAAAATAACCCAATGACTCAGATAATGGATTTAAAATAGGGCATGTAGAGGCTTTAAATAACGAGAAAAACCATTGGGAAAGTTAGTAAAATTAATGCAGTATTCATAATTAAACATATACTTTTTTTTACAAATATGGTAATCTCTATTAGCAAGACATTTCGTATTATTGTTCACACAAATGCTTTTCAATTGGAGGATATTGTTCATTTTTCACTGTATTCTATTATAGACTGAGAGCCAGTTTAGTGCAGGGGTAGAAAACCGTGACTGTGAGTTCTAACCCCATTTTAGGTACAAAGCCAACTGGGTGACCTTGGGCCTGTCACACTCTCTCAGCCCTAGGAATTACACAATCACAAGCCATTTCTGAAAAACCTCACCAAGAAACTGCAGAGATGTCTCTAGGAAGTTTCCAAGAATGAGACATTATTGAACAGAAGAGGAAAAAACTTTTACTTTTCTCCAACATTTTATTATATAACTTTTCTGCAATGTTTTGTTGCATAATGTCACCATTACAGGTACGCTTTTGAAACAGAAGACAATGAGTGATACAATGAGATCTTAACTATTGCCATTTGTTTTCTCTCAAGAAAATTTTCTAAAATTTTTTTTTTAAAATGTATGGTTGTATTGTGCTTGGAGAGAAAAACAGTTCAGTCATATATTTCACATATGCATCATCTGTGGAAATGTTTCCAATAAAGCGGCAACCGGAAAGTTTCATATCAAATGCTTTCCCAAAGTGGAAGCAGTATTATGCCAGGAGCAACTGAAGATAGATGTGTGTCCAATTTTGTTTTCATGCTTGTTGTCTAAGCTAGTCTCATCTATGGATATTAAACTTTAATCTCAATTTCCAAAATTAAGTACGATGAAAAAAAATTATCCATGAAACTAAAATTTGTGAACAAAATCCAGTAAATATAAATGTAGAACATAGGAAGACATGAATATACACAATGTTTCACACTTAAAAATAAATGCTCTGGAACTACAGTGAATGAAAATCATGCAAAACAGAATATGTGTAACAATCTTGCAGATAGCTGGGTTGTTTTGGGGGGGGGGTTGGGTTATTTTGTGCACTGATTGAATGATTTCTTTTCTAGGTTGAAACTTTTCTGTTTGTGCCTTTTCCTGCCTTCTGGATTCTTATGGCCTTTTTGTCTCCCGAGAAATATTTGGCCATGTATATATGCCTTCAAAATTTCCTTCGTACTGTTGCTCATTTCTTTTCTCTCCTTTTGCTGTCCAATGGCCATACTCTGCTTTTCAATTCCCAATCCCAGCATTATGGATTCCTTTCCAGTTATTTCTACAACCAATTCTAATGTCCCAGAGATTTTGTTCCAAATAAAAACAATAAAGTCAAGTCTATATTTTATTTTATTTTATCTTATTTTATTTTAATATTTTATTTCATTATTATTCTATTTATTTCATTTCGTTTACTGTTTTATTTTATTTACTTTATTTTATTTATTTTATTATTACTTTATTTGCTGCCCATCTTACCATAGGATAACTCTGGGTGGCTTACAGTTGCATATACAGTTAAAACATAGAAAGTTAAAATCAGACGTAAAAACTAAAGACACATGGGGAGGACAGGAGCTGGGCGGGGAGGAAGTGAGATCTATTATTACTCAATCAACCACTTCCATTGGGCTGTTCCCCCGCTATTTTAATTGCTGTATGCCACCCAGAGTCGCTATTTGTGATGGGATGCCATACAAATTTAATAAAAAATATAAAGAAATTCAGTAGTGAAAGAAGTGTTTGTATTTTGCCTGTGTGATCTGAAAAAGTCCTCAAATGTGGCTCTTCATCAAACTGAAAAGAGATACCAACTGGATGCAACCATGTTCAGACTTGAACCCAGTATTCTACAACACCTTTATTAATGATTTGGATAAAAAGGTGAAAATACTAGTTATGATATCGGTAGAAGAGATAAAACTAGATGGGATAGTTAATAGCCTAAAATACAGAAGTAAAATTTAAAATTATCTTGATAAGTTGGAAAAATAGATAAAAGCAATAGACTGAGATTTAATCAAAGTCTTCCCCTAAGAAAAATAAATCAAGTGTAGGGCAAGAGATATTTGGCTTATCATTAATATTTGAAAAAAGATTTTGTGATTGCAGTAGAATGGTGTGGCTAAAAAAATCCAGACACAATTTTAGGTTACACCTATATAAATCTATTTTCTAAATCACAATTCAAAACTCAACCCTTTAAGAAAAATCTGAAGAACAAGAGAGTCACATTAACATTCTTCAAATAGCTAAAAGAATGTCACAGAAGAAGTTATAACAAATTGCAGGACACCAAATAGTGTACTTCAATTCCAGAAAAGTTTCCAATTAGGGGGGAAAAACAGTAAAGTCCAGTTGAAACAGTTGAACCAGTTACCCAGAGAGATGGTTGGCTCATTTTCAACAGATGCATTCAAGTATCCAAGATATTTCAGTTTTAATTATTGCACTTAATGTGGTTTTGGATTCAATGGCTAAATGGCTTCCTAGAGGATCTATGATTCTGTGATTTTGTGAAGAGGCTCATGTTCAGAAAACAAAACCTGTAATAATATCCCTATTTCTGAAAGCTTTAAAAGATATAATACTAATAATAGCATTAATAATTATTGATCAAAGTATGTCCCTGCCAAATAAGAATAGAATTTTATAGCATATTCCTTCAATTTCCAAAAGATTCTGCACATACATTAAAAAATGGATGGCTTGAGTAACCCATTATTATCTTCACTGATAAAAATTATTCTTTTATGAGAACAAGAATAAAAAAAATATAGTCTTTTCTTCATATAGGTTGTATTAATGACATGTAATCAATATCCATTCTGCCTAAAGAATCTATGTGCAGTGCTCCAGAATGTTATATTTCTATATTGTGAAATATGTTGATATGATAGAATTCTGTTAAAATGACAAAAATCTAAGAACTAGATGGCCTTTCTATACTTACCTCATGAATTACAGCTTAATGTGAATCAAGGTCAATTGTTGCCCTTAATTTCTATACTATACAACAGTGGTTCTCAACCTGTGGTCCGCTGACCTCGG
Source organism: Thamnophis sirtalis (assembly GCF_051295495.1). Taxonomy (NCBI): domain Eukaryota; kingdom Metazoa; phylum Chordata; class Lepidosauria; order Squamata; family Natricidae; genus Thamnophis; species Thamnophis sirtalis. The sequence goes on from NW_028261382.1 coordinate 122,243,703, forward strand.
GTGGGGGGGCATGATGTCATCACAGGGGCTCTACGAAGGCTTGAATAAATGCTATGATTTAAATCCTGAATTAGGTGTTGGGGGTCCGTGGCCATGAACCATGGCCACAAAAGGTATTTAAAGGAGATCAGTAGTGAAGAAAAGGTTGAGAACCACTACTATACAAAATGGGCAACATTTCTGTAATTTGTTATTTATTTTGTAAAATAATTTAACAAAATAGAACATTGGTTGACTATTAAAATAGCAAGCTAAAATGTAATGATGGGTTCAAAAAGGAAACACAAAGATGCTACTGCATATGACAGAACTCTCTAATAAATGGAGATCTAATTTTACCTGAGATCATCCTGTGAGTATCTCCTTTGCAAATCCTCTTTATTGCTTGTTTCTGTTCCTTCCTCAGTTATCTCCTCTTGAGCCCCTTCATCCTCTTCTGCTTCTTTTTCTTCCTCATCACAGTTCTTTGTCACCTCCTCCCCTTCCCCCTTTTCATCATCTTGTTCATCCAACTTTTCCTCCAGTTCCTGATTCTCCTCTTCTTTCTCAAGGAATACTTCCCCATCCCCTTCCTCCCCTCCCTCATTTCTTTCCTCATGTGATCTTCCGAGGGTAACAAAAATTGAGGAAGCATGCAAGCAAATGAAAAAGAAGACAGAACCCAGTTAGGAAAGCAAGACAGAATCGAAACCTTTACTGAACTGTGGGTGGGAGAGGACAGACACAAAATAAATACTAAATGGCAATGATGAGGGAGAAAAAACATGCACCCAATTCTAGGAACTAATTAAGATAGACTCTTATTATTTTAAAGATCAGAAATGTCAAGAAGTCTGTACAATAACATAAGTGACAAAATATCTATATAACCTGTTTCCCTGAAAATAAGACCTCCCTGGATAATAAGCCCAATCGTGCTTTTGAGCACATGCACTAAGATAAGCCCTGCCCTGAAAATAAGCCCGTCCTGAAAATATTGCAACACAGCAACAGCCATGAGGTGATCACACTCGCCGCCTCCTGCACCTCAAAAATAATAAGACCTACCCCAAAATAAGGCCAAGTGCTTATTTCAGGGGGCCAAAAGAAAATAAGACACTGTCTTATTTTTGGGGAAACACGGTAGATATTTTTTAAGATTCAGGACAAAAATATTTATGAATCTTTCTGAATGTGTTGTGCACAAATACACATCTGTAATACTGCTCTATGGCTTTGTGAAATCCATGACCACTACCAACATTAAATATTATATTGTCTGCTGGAGGAATCTGAAGGTACATACAGCTGTACACATAATGAATGCATCATGAGCTCTTCACATGGAAGACAATTTGGCTCTCCTACAGTCAGAATTAAAGCAGTACTGAGGGGCGGGAGGGATTTTTAGAAGAGGCCTATTTTAGGAACATCCTAATGAGGTTTACATTACCATGACGTATATTTATGAAATGTAGTCATTAAGATCCATACATGACTTGCTATTATAATCCAGAACATTTATTTTAAATTGTCCTATAGTGTGGAGTTTTAGTAAACAGTTTGTTTTGAAAGTAAGTAACCTACTTTCAAAGAACATAAACGAATACAGACGGCTACACTGAAATTTCAGAAAGTGTACTGGAAGAGATATGTACTGGGATCCAGCTCAATTCATGGAAAATAAAATTAAAGCAGATTTGTAGTTTCTTACCTAATTTTCTTGTTTCCTCTTGGCCGTTCTGATTGCACAGACATGTAACTAGTGCTGCTAAAACGGGATGCACTGCTGGTTCTTGAGACTGCTGATACATCACTGACATCACTGTCCGAAGACTTGTTGGACACATTATCAGAGCCCCGTTGAGGGTCCCGCCCAGGACGATACTGTAATACAAATGAACTATGATGTTCAAGGTAGCCTTAAAGGGATCTTGTTCTTTTAATAATTCATATCCAGGCTTTTTATTTGTCTACAGAGGGTTATTGTTGTTGTTGTTGTTGTTGTTATTATTATTATTATTATTAAATCTCAATATTACCCAATAGCTTGAAAATTTACTTGAAAAATCTCAAATAATTTTTTCTTTAATATGCTCAAAGTAGTTTGTGTGGTATAAAAATGCAATCAACACTAAAATAACATTACATAAATATTTTTTTTTTAAAGGCTATTTTAAAGGAAGTGTATGAAGGCCTGCAAAATATGAACCAATGTCTGTACCAATATAAAATTCTTGTTGCAAATTTTTTCATACATTTCATAAAAACTGAGACAGTGTTTTGGGTTATCATTGTCATCACCCAACAGTGAGAGATAACAATCAGGGAAATTCATATTTAGTTGTAACAGGGATATTACGAACTATCTCAAAAATGTTGCCAGAGTTTTTGTTCTTTGTTTTAGCTATGACAACTTTACACAAAATATAGATTAAATCAGGGGAGGGCTGCTATGGGTTTGCCCAGTTTCGGAAGAACCCATACCTAATGTTATGGCATTTCTGACTTTCGCAGGGCCTCTGGAGCCTGGGAAAAGCAGTTTTCACCCTCCCAGAGGTTCGAGGAAAGCCTAAAGAGCCTGGGGAAGGCAAAAATACCCTCCCACCATGGTGCAGGAGGCCAACTAGGCCATGCCCACCATGGTCACGCCCATCCAGCAACCTGGCAGAAAACCCATTGCTGAAATTTTTGAATCCCACCCCTTGATTAAATAGTTGTCAACTTTAACATAAAGGTCTTTGTAAGCTGGATGGTTTATATCTTGTTTTGTATGCAACCAATCAAATTTAATTTATTCTATAAACCACAGTTAAACAAATGTGCCCATAAAAGATTATATTCTTTACAGCAACTTATCACAGTAAATAGGCATTTGCATTCAAGCTCTATATCTTAAATAATATATACTTTATTATTCCATAGAATTGGATTCATTATATTAGGATTGGTGATTACCTTTTCCCCAAACACATTACAATATGGCAGTACCAGATGGCTGGAGAATTTACAAAGAAAGAACTAAACTGAACAGCAGATAAATCGTTCTGCTGATAGTTTGAAACATTTGAGTTTCTTGCCAGGAAATGTATTGAGAGAGACTTATGAAATCCAGAAAACTGTAGGAATGTCAGAGAAACTGTTTTGGTAACAACGGAAGAGCAACCAATGACGATAATAACCTGCTAATTCCTTTCCCGAAGTTAATTTGTGAAACATGTTGCAACAACATTTTGGGATAACTTTAAAATGAGAAATTCAATTAGATAACAAAGATTCATGGCTGGCATATGGGCCATATTACCAATTTCCATGTTTACAGGCATTTATGCCAGATATTAAAATATACAAAAAGCCTGATATTGATTTTAATCAATATCAACTCTTCTTGATTCTGATAATATTGTTTTTATAATTTTATAATTTAGAATTTAGAACCATACTAAGTCTTGTGTAGAGAGAAAGTGACATAGATAGATAGATAGATAGATAGATAGATAGATAGATAGATAGATAAATAAATCCATAGCAGTAAAGAAAAAGCATGAATTTTAGAAAGAAAGGCAATGTTAAATATTTTCACAACCTCTAATTTAGTAATGCTAATAAAACATTTGAAAGAATTAAAAAATAGGAAATTATTTTTTAATTTCTTAAAAAATTAAATTATATATACAGCATTATATTGTATATATTATATTTAAATGTATTTTAATGTATACTTTCTGCATACATTCTGCGTGGCAGGGAGAATTTAAACTCAAAATTATATATAATATAAAAGTATAAACTAAATAGTTACTATGTACAGATATAAAATATATATTCTAAAAAGTAACAAATTGTTATAAGAAATTGGAGAAGAATTCACTTTAGAAATGAAATAAAAATTTCAGAGAATAACAAATGATTAATGGGATAATTTTTTATTCTATTACTAAAAGTTCTAGACCAACCTTTCCCATCCTAAAAGCTGACTAGAATGAAGGTATATTTAGATATATGAATTTAAGATCTAGATTTAGATTACTTTCTACTCCAAAGCATTTATAGTACAAGACACAATAAAACTATGAGATATTGCATTTATTTTAAAAATTCCCCATTTTTGTGACAGTTTAAAATTTTATAATACAACTTCCACTTGTTTGCACTCAACAGGATTTTGACCAAACAAGACAGTTTTTCAAAATTTCAAGAAATGTTAGACCAGTTTCTATACATTAGGAAATATGCATTTTTTAAAACAATATGAAGGAAAGATGCTTATCTGGTTTCTTTAAATATTCTTATAGCAATTTAATTTCTAAGCTCTTTAACATTTTTCCTGAAATCTGCAGATATACATTACTTTCAATAGTCTGAATTCAAAACATGTATGTTCAGCTCAGTAAACACTATCAATACTGACATTTATTTTATCATCTGCTATAAATCTCGTATGCCAAATTATAAGCCATATATCCTTCTAATCAGTTTTCATTGAGTTTGCATTTATTGGACTGGTCCAAACTTATATTATAAAAGAGAACACCATGATATAATAGAGCTGACTGTAGTAATAATTGTAATAGACCCAACAGGAATCAGTATTATTTCTAATCCATTAATTTTAGTCCATTATCTTCAAGAAACTTTAGTTTAAGCTTCTTAAACTTAGTTACTACATATTCAGTAATCATTAAAATTTGTTGTTTGTAGTTTTCCATATTTCTTCTGAATGTGTACATTATATCATATATACCTCTGAAAGAGAAATGTATTATTTAATGTTCCGAAGACAGAAATTACCAGTTAAATTTGTTCTAACTAAAGAGATATTTTTTAAAAAAATGTATTTTTAATAACAAACATACTTGAAGCATTTCTTGCTTTTTGCTAAAAACAATTCATGCTTTATCTGTATATATTATTTCATGTTTTCTTAAACCTGAATTAAAGCTGTTAAAACCACATCTGGGAGTCCTATCATTATTACAGACATTTAGTAAAATACAGTTAGTCCTTATAACCATTTGTTTAGTGGCTATTTGAAGTTACAGCAGCACTGAAAAATTATGATCATTTTTCACACTTATGACTATTGCAGCATCCCCACCATCACCTGATTAAAATTTGGATGCTTGGCCTGTATTTATGATGGTTATAGTGTCCCAGGGTTATGCAATTACCTTTTGTGACGTATAGCAAGCAAAGTCAATGGGGAAGCCAGATTCATTTAACAACCATGTTACCAACTTAACAAGTTCAGTGATTCACTTAACAACTGTGGCAAGAAAGGTTGTAAAATGGGATAAAAAATCACTTAACAACTGTCTTGCTTAGCAATGGAAATTTAGGGTTCAATTGTTGTCCCTCCCCTGAAAATATTGCTACACAACTGCAACCATGAGGTAGCCCCAAAATAAGGCCAAGTGCTTATTTTGGAGGTCAAAAGAAAATAAGACCCTGTCTTATTTTCGAAGAAACACGGTATTAGTGTTTGAAGACAATAAAAATCAGGAAATATTGGCAACTATATTGAAGTGAATCAACACTCTTTGAAAGGGGTATGGGACAGAATTATATAAACAGAAACTATATATTGGCATATGGGTAAATTTGGGTCAAAGAGGCCATCTACATTATGATTGAACAGCCCTCTCTCAACAGTGGGAGGGGATACAACACCACCTAACTTCTGTTTACAACATAGTCTTTTCAGCAGTTCCAAGAAGATTCCACACCCATTTGCAGTCTTTGGGTGACTCTTGAAGGTACAGATAAACCTCCAAGTGGCCTCAACAGCTCTCAAAAAAGAGTCCTAATGACCAGATGACCAAAAGGAATATACGTAAATCCTTCCATCCTCCACCGTTCAATCAGAACTGAAGTAGCTTCTTGGAGGAGAAGCAAAACGTCTTCAAGGAAAAAGAAAGTCCAATTGCCTTTTGGAAAAAGGACCTTTGGGCTTATCCTGCAGAATTAAGTTTCTCAATGAATTCTGAATGAAAATTCACAAAACGTGACAAGGAATAGTCTACTAGTAACATTTTGCCTTTTTGGTCAGAAAATATACATAATTGTAAACAATTTTTGAATCACAGCTTCCTTTTTTCACAGATGGTTACTTTGGAACAATTTGGGATAACAAACAACTTTTTTCTGAATCATTTATGTCATAGAACCTTTTATCTTGAGAACCTTTTATTTTTATATGCCACTAAAACGCAGAGTATTCTAATACTTATTCTAATATTAATATTGCTTAGCATGTTGAATGATAGCCAGCAAATATGTGTATTTATTGATAATAGAATAATATTTCAATTTCCTTTCTCTTTATTTTGTGGATGTCCCAAGAAATATTATTTTGCTTTTTTTGTTGCCATTATTCATTTTGTTTGGGGGGCTATATTGTGCTTGGTCTTCCATTCTTATGGTAACTTTTCCTGTTTATTTACCCCAAGAACGTTTAGAACTGATGTTATACCAAAAATACTTTTGATCAACATTTGAAAGTCTTTCTTTCTGTTCCAACACTGGAAGTTTTTAAGAAGATGTTGGATAACCATTTGTCTGAAGTGGTGTAGGGTTTCCTGTCTAAGCAGGGGTTGGACTAGAAGATCTCCAAGATACCTTCCAACTCTGTTATTCTATTATATTCTTTTGCCTCAGGTAACATTTTTCCCTTCAACTTCTTACCTCAAATCTGGTGTTTTTCATTTTAGAAGACTTCTTTTATCACTTGTACAAGATGGCTTCACAATATATCTCATTGCACCTACATTTTTAATTACCGTATTTTTTGGAGTATAAGATGCACCAAAATATAAGATGCACCAAGATTTTGAAGAAGTAAATTTTTTAAAAAAGTTTTTGAACTCTGCAGGCCTCCCAAACCCTCTGCACGTCTCATTTTTTGTGAAAAACGGGGCCTGCAGAGAGTTTGAGAGGCCTGCAAAATGCTTCTGGGGGCTGGGGGGGGGAACAAGAAAAAAACATCTCCCTCTTTTTTGGGGGGGGAAAATAAGCTAAAGGAGGATCTTGATAAACTTGAACATTGGGCACTATCTAATAAAATAAAATTTGATGGTGAAAAGAGTAAGGTTCTACAATTAGGCAAGAAAAACAAAATGCACAGGTACAGTATAGGTGGTACCTTGCTCAACAGTAGCAACTGTGAAAGGGATCTTGGAGTCCTAGTGGACAACCACTTAAATATGAGTCAGCAGTGTGCCGCAGCTACCAAAAAAGCCAACACAGTTCTAGGACGCATAAACAGATTGAAAGAATCAAGATCACGTGAAGTGTTAATACCACTTTATAATGCCTTGGTAAGGCCACACCAGGAATACTGCATTCAGTTTTGGTCACCACGATGTAGAAAAGTTGTGGAGACTCTAGAAAGAGTGCAGAGAAGAGCAACAAAGATGATTAGGGGACTGGAGACTAAAACATATGAAGAACGGTTGCAGGAACTGGGTATGTCTAGTTTAATAGAAAGAAGGACTAGGGGAGACATGATAGCAGTGTTCCAATATCTCAGGGGTTGTCACAAAGAAGAGGGAGTCAAACTATTCTCCAAGGTACCTGAGGGTAGGACAAGAAGCAATGGGTGGAAACTAATCAAGGAGAAAAGCAACTTAGATATTTCCTGACAGTTAGGACAATTAATCAGTGGAACAGCTTGCCTCCAGAAGTTGTGAATGCCCCAACACTGGAAGTCTTTAAGATGTTGGATAGCCATTTGTCTGAAACGATATAGGGCTTCCTGCCTAGGCAGGGGGGTGTACTATAAGACCTCCAAGGTCCCGTCCAACTCTGGTATTGTATTGTATTGTATTGTATTGTATTGTATTGTATTGTATTGTACTTTGAAAAATACAGTACTTACAGAATTGAAGAGAAACTCTTTATGGAAAAAGGATACTTTAGTGAAGTCTAAACTAATAAACTGATAATTTAATAAATAGGAAAATTGCCTAAACTAATTGTTTAGCAGATAATTTATGATGCCATATGCTTGTGGGGGAGGGGGATCGCATTTAAAAAATATATTTAGCTAGGCTAAAATTTCAGGGGAATCTATCACTATTTTCAATGCACACACAAGACTCCTTCCATGTTTTTCTAGCCATTGGGATATACTGTATGATAGAAGAAAAAACAAATACAGAAGCACAACAGCACACGCATGAAGATGTTGTGACAGATGATTGTTGGAAAAATGAAACCTGCTTTCCTTCTTCCTAGATAACATTAAAAAGTTTACTGAGCTGAGGAAGAGATATCGTATAAAGCAAGACAGCTTAGAGTAGCCCATCCATAGGGAAGTTAAATAACCATGTAATAGATGCTACTGTCACTGATACTAGTGGTGGGGAAAAGACTGATCCCTCAAAAGTAATTGTGAAGGTCTGTGTGTCTTCCTAATGATCCATTCCAATAAGATTAGTAACTGGTCCAAAGAAATTTGATGTGAATAAAGTAGTAAAGGTGAAGCCAGACAAAATCGAAATCCTTTGTACAAAGAGTCTATTACTATATAGAAAAAAGGCCGTTCTAATTAAATTTGCCTTTAAAACAAGAATTACTTGGGAGATTATTATTAAATGATCAGCTATTAATTAAAGCTTTTAATTTGCATAAATAAATAAATAAAAATGATTTTGCATTACTTTGAGGTAGATCATTGCTTTCCATCTTGGTAGAATCTGACAAGATCACAATCCTGCATATATTAGTAATGACTTAATGTAATTACTATAATGTATTTTATTTCAAACTGGATTAAAAACAATTCAAAATTTTCAATTCAGGTATCACATGGCATCTTTATTTTATCTACTGCTGGGGTTACTAGTTCACCTACAAGTACAATTCAAATTGCAGAGCATTACTGCTAAAGATATATACAGGACAAGATACTTAGAGGGCTATTACTCTATCAACCAAGTCTTTAAAACCCTTGTATATACCTCAACAACATGACTATGCCTGAGAGAACATCATGTAAGGTCAGCTGCTTCTTCACCTATATTCCATCGGAAATTGAAAATTCTCTTTTAAACCAGCATTGGATTATATTGTCACTTAAGTTCAATTATGGATCATGAACTTCTGTTCCTTATTTCTCCTTCTATTTCATAATTAATTGCAGTGGTGTGTTTTAATGATTTAACATTGCATGTATATTTTAATACTTAGTTTCTTTCAGCAGCTATTTTAAGAGGGGAAAAAAGGAGATTATTTGCCTTTTAAACTGATTATAAAATTTTTGGGTGGTATATAAAAGTGAAGCATATTAAACAACAAATCCCATAGTAGCATTAAATTATCAATTGCCACCCAAGATTTTTAAAACATTTATTTAAAAAAAATACACAATGAAATATTGTTACAGGTCAACTAGAAAAGGTATTTTTTTAAAGCATTCTTTAAAGTGCAAATAGCAATTGTAGTACCTCATGGCCACGACAGAAAAAGTCAGCCCCACCCTGGAGATAGACCTGCCCAGTTAATCTGAGTAAATTGTAAAAATTTTGCAGGAAGAGGCATCTTAGCTAAATGTAAGTAAATACAATCAATAGTTGGCATTCAATAGGTTGGGCTGATCTACCATGTACCTGCAAAATATCAAAAGAGATTCACAAATCTAGGATGAAAGATTTCAAATTATTTTGACAGAGCAACCTAATATTGAGAACTTTTTAGAATAGGATGTCATCCAACAAAATCTTAAACAGGATAGATTGGGTTGTCCCCGGATATATGATTTTAGCTACTAGGGAGATCAGTTAGATGTTGTAGTTGTATTTAACCTAAGTTGCTTTTGCCTTTTGATATTAACACAGAACAAAGCATAATAAAGCTTGCTATCTATAATCGTTGACTAGGTTTTCAGTCTACCCTCCGAGATGGACCTAGACGTACTGGTATTTATTTGTCAATTAGTCAAACATCACAAAGAAACATTTATCAAACTTTGTGTATTACATGTTAAATGCTGGGGGCGGGGGGGGGAGAATCTGCAGGTATTTTTTTAAAACAATTCATTCTTGATAGTTTATCATTCATATGAATCAATCAAAAGATGTCTATAGCAGTGGCCCCCAACCTTTTGGGCACCAGGGACCAGTTCTGTGAAGAGAAGTTTTTCTGTGGAGCAGAAGGGTTTCATGTGCATGTATCATGTGTAGATGGGGCTTTGTTTCTTTGCACTGCCTGGTTTCTGGCCTACGTGGTCTATTGCCGGTCCACCGACTGGGAATTGGGGACCCCTGGTCTCTAGTATGGTTCTTTTTATCTTAAGCATTCAATCTCCACTTTTCTTTTGTATGAATGTACAGATTGGAAGTAAAGGACATGAGAATAGCCATGATGGCACAGTGGTTAGAATGTAGTACTGCAGGCTAATTCTGCTGACTGCTGGCAGTTTGGCAGTTCGATTTTCACTGGTTCATGGTTGGCTCAGTTTTCCACCCTTCTAAGGTCAGCAAAATGAGGACCCAATTGTTGGGGGCAATATGCTGACTGTAAACTGCTTGGAGAGGGCTGTAAAGCACTGTGAAGCAGTATATAAGTCTAGGTTCTCTTGTGATTGCTATGTGATTCATGATACTCTGCTTTCATCTGAAAATAAGTGAAATGTTTTCTAGAATCTAAAATGACAAGGATGGCATTTGGGATTCCTTTAAAACTGTAAATTCTGAGGAAGTGACGACTTATCCCTAACCTAACCCTAACCCTATGAGAGGAGCATTGTCATTTGCGGGCATGATCTTTCACCTTCCGGATTGGTTTGACCTACAGTCAAGAAAGAAGGGAATGGGTTTAAATGATTGCAAATTTCTTTGGGGGCAATAGTGCCAGACTTAAAAGTCAGTGGTGTGCCCCCTTTTCAAGATACTACCATTGAACCAGTTAATGTGGATATTTAAATAAAAGTGGTTGAGAATGAGGTAGGATGTTAGTTACAGAAGAGTGTGAATAATTAATAAGGAGCATTTGTTTTTCTGATACTGGAGCTATATCCTCATGCTTACCTATTGTCAAGTATTAAATACTAGAAAGCAATAATTAGTATTAATTTTTCAATTAAGTTTGAAATATACATACACAGCACCTTTTATTGAATTTTCCTGTAAAAACACTAAAACTCGGGTATCTCTGGAAATAATTGCTTTATGTTAGTTAGATACTTATGGAATGGAATATTATTATTATTCAAAAAAATTTCCCATGCCAAATTGTCTCTATTTGTAAACTCATAGAAAAAGATGGTGATATGGAAAAATTGAATGGAAGATTTACTTTTTTTTTCTTTATTAAGTTTTTGGAAGTTTCTAGAAAATTTGGAAAATACCTTCAGTACCTCCCAAATTATAAATTCAAGTGGAACAGCCCCATCATGTGATCTTCCATCAACACTGCATGCATTTTCTAAAATAGAGCATCTTATATAGTTCATCTTTTGATATTTTATAATAAAGTTTAATTTTGTTTATCTCGTGCAAGATTGATGCATCACTTGAAGAGGAAAGTAAGGTTTACATCTGTTATTATATATGTTTATGCTAAGGGGTTAGAAAGTTGTGTTACAGAAAATATTCAAGTTTTTTCTCAATTTTCCTCTGCCACATGGGTGATATAAATTCCAGCAGACTTCTATCTCACACATAGAATAGGATTAAGATACCTAGCTAGAATAAAGCAGAAGACAGGATCAGGAGGTATAGACTTCATGGGTTTGGTGAGAGGAACTTCTATCCTTTCACCCTATAGGCCCAGCTGTTGGATGAAAGTGTTGCTATATTGTTATTGATCAGAAGTTACTTCAACATTTTAACATTTATTTAAAAATAGTGCTAGGAAGGCTGAAGACATGATTTTTGACAGCTGTTTTTTAGTGATTAAAACAAGTGAATTAACCAGTAAATTACCTAAGAAAGCAAGTATAAATGTAGAATGGTTCCAGGCTTTCTACAGGGAGTCGAAATGTAGCTAGCTATTACGTATGTGAATTAACGTATCCTAAAGGTAGAGCTATTCATTTGACAGGAATAACACCTGTTCCTATTACTAATCATATACATTTACAATTCAATGGATTAACTCGGATCATACTAATGAAGGCTGGAAGTTTAAAATTCTAATTTGCTTAAATAAAATTGCTATTAAATTTAGATTCTTTGGGTCTAACTTTATTATCCAGTGATCTTGTACTTTAATCAAGTCTTTTGTATGAACAAAAATTTGAATATAAAAGGAGGATATTATAGATGGTGGAGGTTAGTGGTGATATATTCAGATTAAAAATCTACAAACAATTGATGATCTCCCATAACTGTCAAGATTCTAAATTGAATATATAGTATTAGTGTTGAAGTAAAAGTTGGTACTGCTGGATTCACATAACAACTATGTTACTAATTTAACAACTGCAACAATTCACTTAACAACTGTTGCAAGAAAGGGGTTATAAAATGGGGAAAATTCACTTAACAATTGTCTTGCTTAGCAATAGCAAGTTTGCACTCAATAAAGTTGTCCTTTATACAGAACTACCTGTATAAAAATAAACAGTCTTTGTAAGCTTAATTTGATTGATCAGATTTTCTTTACATATTTCTAAAAAGTGCTCCAAATAAGACCATTCTTGAGATTCATTATGTTATATAACCTAGTGCAGTACATCATTCTTCTCAACAACCCTACCCAAATTTTAAATTATTCTACAGTTCCAAAAATTAGAACTTAGACTGGCTCAAGACATTTTGCTGCTTGAGGCCAATCAAGCAATTACACTGTTACATATCTATTTCACCATAATGTGGAACCAACACCAATTAATTTATTTTAACACTTGAAACAGAAGATCCCATAAACATTTCTATTCAGACCGTACAATATAATTAAGTGACATATTAAATAACTAAACAGTTTCTCCTCACTTTTCAAGACATTCAAAAATTGCTGCCAGAAGTGACTGATCCTTCTTTAATAGAAGCATAAAATAAATTTTACTTCCATGGTAACTTGTCTTTGCTGGAAGTACCACCCAATGCAGCTGGAAACAAATAATATTAAACATATGTATGATCTTTATTGTCATTGTACTTAAATACAACAAAATTGGTTGGTTATGTGTGTGTGTGTGTGTGTGTGTGTGTGTGTGTGTGTGTGTGTGTGTGTGTGTGTGTATGTATGTATGTATATATATATATATATATATATATATATATATATATATATATATATATATACATACATACATACATACACACACACACACACACACACACACACACACACACACACACATACATACACCTTAAAATATATTTTTAAGGTTTATCTAAATAATGAATCCCTTGACAAAATTGACAAAACATGTGCAAGCTCTGTATACCACATTGTGTATATGCCAAGACATTTTTGTTGTTATTAACTTCTGGCAGTTGTTTTTTTATATCTATGTATCACATTGGCATAAACAAATTTCTTTTCACAAAAAATATAGTCTATAACAGAAAAAAAAATCTTTGTCTCACATTTCTTCAAACCTGAGCCCTGAAAGTTTCCAAAATATTGTAAAAACCTAGTAAAACAAACAATACTTTTTTCCCAACTGCACATGGGGTTTTCAGGTCTGAAATTTAGATAAATTTATATCAGTATCTTATCATTAATTGTCAAACAAGAAAACTGCCGGTATAAAATCTTTCATTTATGGTCATAGTTTTTTTTAAAATATGATAATGTAAAAAAGCAGCAGAGAATTGTAAGCTATATGAAATATGTTTACAATACTATAGGTAAAGCTAAAGGTTCTACTCGTACATGCGTGCTAGTCGTTCCTGATACTAGGGGGCGGTGCTCATCTCTGTTTCAAAGCCGAAGAGCCAGCGCTGACCAAAGACGGCTCCGTGGTCATGTGGCCGGCATGACTAAACACCAAAGGCGCACGGAACACTGTTACCATCCCACCTAAGGTGGCTCCTATTTTTTCTACTTGCATTTTTTTACATGCTTTCGAACTGCTAGGTTGGCAAAAGCTGGGGAAAGTAACGGGAGCTCACTCCGTTACGTAGCACTAGGAATTCAAACCGACAAAATGCCGACCTTTCTGATTGACAAGCTCAGAAAATAAATCTATTTAGGTAAAAAAAATCAGCAAAATTCCTTTCCTATCTCCAGCCATAGCTGGTATGTCCCAGTAAACTTTGTAAGTACAGATGAACTTCCCGAGTCCTGGTTTACCAGCAAATCATGTTTTGTTACCTTTGATTTTTATGTTTTATTAATTATTTGCTGTTTTCATAAAAATAAGTAATATTTAGATTTGCAGAGCAAAACAATATTTGTTTATATCCTATACAGGTAGTAGTTGATTTATAACCATTTTTTAGTGACCATTCAAAATTGCAACGGCACAGAAAAAAGTGACATGAACATTTTTCACACTTAACAATTGTTGCAGTGTTCCCTTGGTCACGTGATTTACATTCAGATGCTTGACAACTGGTTCATATATGACAGTTTCAATGCCCCGGGGTTATGTGACCTTCTGACAAGTAAAGTCAAGGGAGAATCCATGTTCATTTAACAATCATGTATAATGTAACAACTGCTGTGATTCACTTAACAAATATTACAAGAAAAATTGTAAAATAAGTTGCCTCTCCACAGTAGGGACAGAATCAAACAGGGTGTGTGTGAATCGGCAAGATATCTAAATGACCTGATCTCCCCAAAACAAAGAATAACTTTCTTCAGAGCCAGATTTAACATTCTTCCTTCAGCACTCCTCCAGGGTAGGTATAGCAGAACGGGTTTGTATATGTGGTAAAGGAGAAGTGGAATATAATTCACATGTTCTATTACACTGCAAGCTATACAGAGCTTGTAGGTCTGCACATATTCTCCCCTCATTAGAGAGATTGCCAGGGAGGGCAGACCATTTTTATCTAGGCTTTCTCCTCCAGGACACTAACCCAGTTACCACGTATGCAGTGGCAAAGTTCTGTGCTGCTGCAATGTCCATAAGAAAAAAATTGGCTACAGAAGTATAGTACCATCTTGTACCAATTATCTGGACATACCTTTAACAATTTTTGGACCATTATGTTATTATCCACTTTTAATGTCAATACTTTTTAATTATATTTTAATGTTAGTATTTTTTTAACAACCATGTTATAATGTAACAACTGCTGTGATTCACTTAACAAATATTACAAGAAAAATTGTAAAATGGGGCAAAACTCACTTAACAAATTTCTCACTTAGCAGTATAAGTTCAATTGTGGTCATAAGTAGAGGACTACCTGTACTTATTACTAAAGGATAAAGAAATAAGATAAATTACTATTCTCAATTCCAAAGCATAGTTCTCCAATTCTAAACTCCAAACTATATTTTTCAGAACTCAAGAATATATTTAGCTTAGCAATGACATATGCTGAGAAAAAATATTCTAGAAATACAACATTTTTTTTCAATTTCTATTAAATTGGCTTGCATTTCCATATCTGTCTCTAAGATATCTGAATTACTTAAATCTAGTATATTCAAAATTATATTCATGCCTCTCTGATTAGGTATCCTATCTGCATTCTAGTTTCTTGACAAAATATTAGTTGTCATAAATAACACATCCTTTATAATAATTTCTCTGTTGATGTTATAGGCAGAAGAAATAACCTTGAGGAACAGGAGAAACAGTCTTAACCAAGAAAACATAAAATGAATCTGAATAGGGGGCAGAAGGGTAATTTGAGAGTGTCTCAGATGACTATCCCTAGTTTCATAAAGGGAGGGAAGAGGAAAGTGCATTCAGACTTGCAAGACTCGGTTCCTATGACCTTATAATAAAAGTAGCATAAGCTAACCTGTTTTTAGTTTCCAAATTTGATCTACCCTGGAGGGCTATCAGTTGACTTTCTATTGTCCCTCTCTAGATTTTTATGATAGCCTTGAAAATACAGCTGCAGTAGTTATCTATTATGAAATATGTATACTGCAGAACATATTAGCTAAATCTTTACAGTATATATTATCTTGTTAAAAATCCTGGAGAACTAATAAAACATCATCTGATCAGGAAAAAGTTGTGCCTATCATCAAAAATGAAAATTTTGGAGACATATTATTTCTCAGTTTTACTCAAAAAAAATTAAAAATGCTGTATTTTTCGGAGTATAAAATGCACCAGAGTATAAAACACACCAAGGTTTTGAAGAGGCAATTTTTTTAAAAAAAAGTTTTTGCACTCTGCAGACTTCCCAAAAATGGCCTGGTTTTTTTTTAAAAAAAAAGGGGGGGCATGAATAGCCTTTAGGAGGCTTGAAGAGTGTTCCTGGGAGGGTCCATCCCCCCCAAAGCGAGCAAAAAGTGGTCTGTTTTTTTGTGAAAATGGGCCTGTTTTTTGCAAAAATTGGCTCATTTTTTTGACAAAAAAAGGGCATGCATAGCCCTTAGGAGGCTTATAGAGTGCTCCTGGGGGCTGGGGAGGCAAAAGTGAGCAACAAAAGGCCCATGTTTTGATAATTTCTGCCCTCCCCAGCCCCCAGGAGCCTTCTGAAAGCCTTCTAAAGGCAATGCATGGCCATTTTGATGAAGGGGGTGGGGTTTCGGGAGGCAATAAATGCTGTATTCAGTGTATAAGACACACCCTTTCAGCCTCTTTTTTGAGGTAAGAAGCTGCGTCTTATACTCTGAAAAATACGCTATTCCATAACATTCTGGTTAGCCAAATAGCTAAATCATGGACTATTAAGTTGATATGTAACTGGTTAAAAAATCATAATCATGAATGATTCCTGACCAAACCAAAGGAAATTAACAAGTAGGATAATATCAATCTAATAATAATGTATTGCATTTGTAAGGTTACTGAATCAAAACAGATTCAATGTCAGATAAGCAAAGTAATCACACAGGAACACACAAATATCAACATATTGGGGAAATACTCAAAAACAATCCTAAATATCGATCATCAATTATGTGGGTTCTTCTGCAAGAGTCAATGCTATCTTCTTCACTTTATTAATGTCTTGAATTGAAGGAATCCTTATCAGATTTTCTAACACAATTTTTTTTACAAAACTAAAATGACAATCAATAAAATTCATATTAATAACTTTATTGTAATTCATCCAGAGAATGAGAAGTAAATTAAGATGCTGAAAGTCTATGGAGATATACTGTAGTTTAATTCCTTCCCATACAGCGACTTTGTAGCTTTCTAAGAGGAGCCTTAAGTAAATGCCAGTTTTCCCAAAACTAATTTTGTTCAGCAGGTTTAGCCTAAAATTCTGCTTATAACAATGTTAGGATATTAGCTGATTCTATTTATAACAAGTGGAAATGTTCTGCTTTTCATTTTATGAAACTATTATTTCCAATGTCTAAAGAAAAGAAATATAAGAAAATACTTTACAAAATAGAACAGAATTTCTAAACTAAAAAACACACCTTGGAAGATGGTAAAGATAAGTCATTTGTTTTAATATTGCCAAGAAAACTTCAGCATTTCTATATAGATAAGGGCTGCAGCTATCTTTTCTGAAAGGGCAATTTTATTCATTACATTTGTTGCACCTGTGTGAGTAGAAATGCATAGAACCATAACCTTCACAAATCAGTGGGAGTTTGCATGCAAAGGTGGAAATTTTTACAGTAGAAATCTCTTTTGTACTAATTGTTTTGCTCAAAAACTCTATTTTTTGCTCAGAAGTATTTATTAGAATATAAAATAATAGGGTTAGAAGGGTCCTAGGAGCTCTTCTAGTCCAACCCCCTGTCCATGGCAGGAGATCCTGTACCATTCTGGACAAATGAATGTCCATTCTCTTCTTGAAAATCTCCAATGATAGAACATCCACAATTTCGGGAGGCAAGCCATTCCAGTGCTAAATTGTTCATTATTTATTGATTAAACTTATATGCTACCCAACTCTAGATGATTTTCAAATAGTCTAAATATAATATAAATAGAGATCTTAAATTTAAAAGTCAGTTAAAATAAAATGGATTTAGATGGAGAGAAAGGAAGCAAAGCAGGGGGAAGGTGGAGTCTTTAGACATATCCACAATCCACACACCCATTGGGACCACAGGCTAGTTGACACAGCCATGTTTAAAGCCTTCTTGGAAAGCCAATAGGGTGGGTGTGGCATGATGTTCCAGAGGGCAGAAGCCATGGCAGGAAAGGCTCTTCTTCTGGACACTGCCAGCTGAAATTCATTGACCAATAAGGGCCACAACATGGCCCTTTTGCTGGGCGGATGGGCTAGTCCCATTATGGCAAGCCAGTTCCATAGATAGGATGGATTCACAGATACCTTGAATTGGACCTGGAAGCAAACTGACAACCAATACAGCTTGTAGAACAGCAGTGTAACATGGGCCATCCTACGGCCTTCATGAATTGCCTATACAGGTGTGTTTTGCTATATAGAAGCGTCAGGATACTCTTCAAGAGTAGCTCCATATAAAGTGCATTGCAGTAGCCCAAATGTGAGATGACCATGGCTTGAGTGAGTGCACGGATTCCCAATCCAGGAAAGGACGCAGCTGGGGCACAACACAAAGTTGCACAAAACCTCTCCTAGCCACGACTGCCACCTGTTCATTGAACAGGAGTCATCAGTCCAGGAGAATCTCCAAATTATGCACCAAACCTATCTGGTATAGTGCCACCCCATCCAGAACTGAATGTGTTAAAGTTCTGGAATCCCAAGCTCTACACACCCAAAGCCATTGAATCTTACCAGGATACAACTGAAATCTATTGTCCCCTGTGCAGACCCCTACCAGCCTGCAGGCATTCTGAGAGGGCAGCAATACTTGGGTCATCCAGATGTAAACTTGAGTATTATCAGAATACTGATGGAACCTCATCCCAGGATGGTGAATGATCTCCCCAGTGGCCTCATATGGATGTTAAAAAGGAGTGGAGGGCATATCAAGCCCTTCACACATCACAAAGGAATGGCCATGGACTGGAACTCTCACTCCCTATCAACACCAATTATGACCAAGAAAGGAGTCAAACTAGCACAAGACTGTGCAATTCAACCTCACGATCCGTAGTCAGTCCAAAAGGGTTCCATGATTAATGGTATCAAAGGCTGCTGAGAAGTCAAGGTGAACAAGGATGGATCCATTATCCCATGCTACTCTCACTAGAAATCATCAATTGCAACCAATGCTGTTTTGTTCCCATAACTGGGGCCTGAAACCTGACAAGAAAAGATCTACATAATTCCTTTCGTCTAGGAACCTCTTAAGCTACCATGTAACCACCTTCTCTACCACCTTCCCTAAAGGTGGTAGTTTGGAGGCTGGATGGAAATTGTCCAGACAGATGTGATCAATAGATGATTTTCGAGGAGGGGCAAACTAGGGCGTCTTTAAAAGTTCTCAGAAACATCCTCTCTGTAATGAAGAATTTTTCACTGCCTGAACCTGCCTGCCTGCCACCATCCTTGACTTCCACCTAATTGACACATAGTTGCACTGACAGCATCAAAGATCCTGTCCATTTCATCAGGTTCAACAAGGTCAAATTGTTCCAAGATAACCAGATAAGATCTTTCCACACATCTCAAATGGATCTGCACCATGGATGGGTTCCAGCTGGGAATGAATCCAAGCAACTTTGTCCATCAAGTATTTAAATTCCTCTGAATGATTCTGAAGATCATCACTTGAGCCCTGCTGTCCCAGGAGGAACAGGATGCTCCTGAACAGGGCTACTGGGCAGCACATCACAGGCATAATAAAGGTGGAGTTATAATGGTGTTTCACTGCTCTTACTGCCATGAAGTAGGCCTTACGAGCATCTCTAAATCATGTCCCGTCGGATTCATCCCTTGTTTTCCGCTAGCAGCACTCTAGATGTCTCTTAACTGTTTTCAGAACTCGTAGTTCCTCCATGATATATCCAATTCTATTCTTTTACTTTCACATAAAAGTCAGCAGAATTGCAGATGTAGGAATAAACCAACCATCAGATTTTGTTCTTGCTAAAATAAATGTAATCCTGAAATATTACTTTATATGAAATCCATGCATATGTAAAGAACCACATTCTTCATGTTAATTCAATGAAATCATTAAATTTGATTAACATACGACTGCAAAACTTGACTAGTTTAAATCAATTGATTTAATTTATTAAATTAAATATCCACATTTTTTTTCAAATGTGCTCCTAAACAGATTAGATATCTGATTGCCTACAGAATAGGCAAATTCAGGTTTAACAAACAAATACAGTGTAAACAATATATCCTATAGGTTGGAATAATGATTCAGTCCATAAATGTCAGATCAGTAATGATTCATTCTACATATGTTTCATCAATGCCTCTCATATATTCCAGCATGGCATTTATAATGTCTGGCTGTGCCACAGAGTACAGCAGAATTAGGAATCTCTTGGTAATCTCTGACTGCCATCTGGCCCACGGAGGTGGGGATAGAATGAGAAGTATGTTGTGATGTCAGGATGTAAGTATGAAAGTCTCAGGATTTATGACATTATATTTTCATTTTTTCATCATCATAGTATGTAGCAGTCATCTGTGATAGGGTCTTTGCTCAAAGTGATAGAAGTTGAATTAGCTTTATCCACTGGAAAGAGGGAATTATTACTACTTTATATTTTATGTACAAAATGTGTATATCTAAAAAAGATGCATATTTCATTTCTGCTTATGCGATTTATGAGCTAAGCCCGCTTTCATAATGTCTGAGGGTTAAGCTCTGTAAGAAATCTGTAAGAGTGTGCAAGCAGCAGAATATCAGAATATTGAAGCTTGTAATTTTCATGCATATGTAATGTAATTAGTCAATCAGTCAATTCTCAAATGTTTAATCATCCAAGATGTCCTACATAGCCAACTACAAAACTGGAATCCACGCTATCTACTTTTCCTTTTGATAATATTAATTTAATGTAGAAGAGTTCAATAATCTTAATTAGACCAGAACCTTAGTTGAACAAAAAAAAAGCATTTTGTGAAAGTCCACTGGCCATCTTAAAAGAAGGCTAAAAACTGTCAGGCCCAAAACCAAGAATGCCACTTGCCAATTCTTCCAAGCTTTTATTGTTTCATAACTATATACAAAATTTTGCCAAACTAAGAAGACTCTACTATCTGCATCTACAATATGTAAACAATTAGGGAAGGCCTCTCTTTACCCCTTTTCTCTCCCACATAATAACTGGGCTATTTAAACCTTTACTCCTCTGGAATTCACCCCCTCTATTCTGGGGATCCACTTCTTCAATACTTTCCATCACAAAAATCACAACCTTCTAGTTATTAACTCCTCCCTCTGGCAGCAGCACTATTACCCTCCTGAAAAGGCTCTCTGAAGACTTGAAAGTAATCCAAAGCAACCCGCTTGATTAAAAACATATAGGAGGATGTAATCTCAAAAGCAAAACCCCACCATATTATCGATGTTAGTAGTCATACTTCATAAAATAATCACATGTTTCATGACAAGATATGTAATTGTTTTAAGGAATCACCAAATATATACATACATACATATATACATATATATACATATAGGGGAAACTCAGAAAATTAGAATATAGTGCAAAAGTTCATTTATTTCAGTAATGCAACTCAAAAGGTGAAACTAATATATGACATAAGACTCATTACATGCAAAGCAAGATAGTTCAAGCCGTGATTTGTCATAATTGTGATGATTATGGCTTACAGCTTATGAAAACCCCAAATCCACCATCTCAGAAAATTAGATCATTACATGCAATCAATAAAACAAGGATTGTACATAGAACAATATCAGACCTCTGAAAAGTATAAGCATGCATATGTACTCAGTACTTGGTTTGGGCCCCTTTTGCAGCAATTACTGCCTCAATGCGACGTGGCATAGAAGCTATCAGCCTGTGGCACTGCTGATTATGGAAGATCATGATGCTTCAATAGCGGCCTTCAGCTCTTCTGCATTGTTCGGTCTCATGTCTCTTATCTTTCTCTTGGCAATGCCCCATAGATTCTCTATGGGGTTCAGGTCAGGCGAATTTGCTGGCCAATCAAGCACAGTAATCCCACGGTCATTGAACCAGTTTTTGGTGCTTTTGGCAGTGTGGGCAGCTGGAAAATGAAGTCAGCATCCCCATAAAGCTTGTCTGAGGAAGGAAGCATGAAGTGCTCCAAAATCACCTGGTAGACGGCTGCATTGATCCTGGTCTTAATGAAGCACAGTGGTCCAAAGTCCTGTTGCTCAGTGGTCCAAAGTCCTCTTTTCTGATGAGAGCAACTTTTGCCAAAAGCACCAAAAACTGGTTCAATGACTGTACTCTTCCTCCATACTCTGGGTCCTTGGTTTCCAAATGAGATGCAAATGTTGCTGCATTGAGGCAGTAATTGCTGCAAAAGGAGCCCAAACCAAGTACTGAGTACATATGCATGTTTATACTTTTCAGAGGTCCGATATTGTTTTATGTTCAATCCTTGTTTTATTGATTGCATGTAATGATCTAATTTTCTGAGATGGTGGATTTGGGGTTTTCATAAGCTGTAAGCCATAATCATCACAATTATGACAAATCATGGCTTGAACTATCTTGCTTTGCATGTAATGAGTCTTATGTCATATATTAGTTTCACCTTTTCAGGTGAATTTTTCACCTAATTCACAATTATTGATTCTGAAAATGACCCAGAATCTTTTAGCTGTAGCTATACACATTCCCATGGGAGAAAATACCACTGCTAGAGACTGTCTTGCCTTTTATACTTTTTTGCAGAGAGCACTTTTTGAGTGCATAGAAAGAAAGTGGGGTTTCTATCAGAGAACAAAGCCAGATGATACCCTCTTAATACTCTCAAAATCTTTGACTTTTGTAAGGGCTTTTCGAGAAGCTTAGGTAAGGGGAAAGGTAGAAGCTGAAAAGAATTTTTGTAGTCTAATTTACTTCCTAGTGAAAACATGCATACATCAGCATTGCATTCTTAATTACCGGTAAATATGCTACCCATGAAACAATTACTAGCATCTTACTGCCTCATCAAGTCAGACAATTATATATTTTGCTGTTTTTCAAAACAAAATGCCCTTGCCTTGGAATGATAATCTTGCTCCAGCCTGGAATCTGATCCTGCTACGTGTTTGTACTTGTTCATTTTCATTTGACGATTTCTCTCTTCAATATCCAGAGTACCTGTAAAATTCAAAATAAAACATGAATGTGTAATTCCAAACCAGTTTCAGCATTCTTAACCAAGACGGAAAACATTTAAGAATTATTCAAATATAACTTCAAAATTAAATCTATGATTTTGTTTATGACGAGTAAGACAACTTCATTGCCAAATATCAAAAGACCATTATGAATGTAACAGTTCTAATTTCAACCATATAAGTTATAATATTTTAATTTAAGGTTAAGATTGCACATAAATTATCAAATGGGGGAGGAATCAATGTCTTTTTATAAAAACGACACATTAAAAAAGACAAGTTTGAAATCAGTAAGATATAATATCTACTATTCATCCATATCCTTTTAAACATCATAGAGCGACAATGTAGGCCTGGCTAGCTTAACCGTAACATGACTAAGTATTTCTATTATTTTAAATACATTGGATTCTATTATTCATTCATTGAATCAATGATGCAATGACCTACTAGACATGGGTGATAATTCTGATAGCATGACTCTCGAAGGTATTCAGAGCTCTTGACAGAGCTAGATAATATCTGAAGAATTCCCCAAAGTGTCTTTTTTAAGATATTATATTCCTCAGATTCTTTTGAGATCATCAAATCTCACAAAATTTGCCAGTTCTTATGTGAGCTATTTTGAGCTCTGAACGGTAACAACTGAAATGCTGGGTAATTTTGGCTGGATTCTTTTTGAGATTTTTTTTAATAATGTACACTTTTATTTTTAATTTTTTGTTCCCAGTAACTGATAGGTTTGCCAGTTCCTGATTTGGAACATGCTAGTATATCATGAATTATACATGTACCATTTGCAAATCTTGAAAAATAGGTTGACTTTAATTTTCTAGAACTACTTCTTTAAGGATGAAACCTCTAAGCAGAAAATTTCTTCCCCCCCCCCCCCTTCAGCTAATAAATAATATTTGGGAGCAAATGTCAAACAAAAGCACATGTAAAATAATATTTTGAAGGAAATGCTATCAAAATATCCCAACAAAATGGCTACTTTAGCCATATCATACAATTAACTAGTCTAGTCTAGATTAAAGTAACAACACTACATAGTATTTGATATGATTTCTATTCTGTGGTAGCATGGAACAACAAAACCACAACAGGCTTTGTGAACTCTATAAACAACATCAAAACTGAAATCTGTGAGAAGCAAGAGAGAATGAACAGATGAGGCCATTTTTCAAAATAGACTCCTTTTTTCTAAACCATTAAACAAATATAGGAAACACTGAACTACACCCAGTATTCAATAATTGTAATTAAGAGAACTGCACATGTAATTTGCATATCAATCACAACTGAGCTCAGCATAATGTTTTAAAAAAATACATATGCATAAATTAATAAACAGGACAGGTCAACGTTTTCAGGTGTAATATTAACTTTTAGAGGTCAATTATATGATTGTAAGATATAAACTGAATAGTGTTTTTTTCGAGACTAGAATCAACATTGGAAAATGTCTTTCGTGACATTATAGACAGATAATTAAAACAGTGACATTATGGTTTTTAGAGATCACAGATGATTTACCCAGCTCTTGTTCTAGCTGAATATTACCTTAGCTGCCCTTCTCCTTATCTTTTCTACTTATACAAAACACTTTTTAAAGGTATCTTATAGTCTAAATAGACTAAGGTATAGTCTAAATTTGATCATATCAGTTTTGTAAAAAGGCATTAGAATATTGGCAGTTTCAATTCTTCCTTTAATAAACCCCCAAATTCTCCTGTTTTAAGGAAATGTAATGAAGCCATTACTTCATTAAACTTTATCAGTTAAATGGTAGATTAGCTTTTTTGTGTATCATTACTAATTCAAACTCACCAGTGCTTATAGAACAATTATTTTAGAAGGGCAACTGTATCAAAACCAATGACAGCAGTTAATGGCACCTTGAGTACTAATTTATTTATTATCACATAAACTTTTAAGGGTCACAGTGCATCAAATGATAACTTTCTTAATCTTTAGAGATAAATGATTATTGTTTTATAGAAATTAAGTTGATTCCCCCCTCTCCCCATGCCCCTTGGTGCCTATCTTTAGGAACATACTTACAATGAATCATTTGTCCTTTTAAATCCACTCCTATAATCTAGGGAAATTATTTTGGCAGAGTTTGTTATATCTTTGTTTTAATTACCCTAAATAATTGGCATCATTAGCAAATGGGGACGCTATCTGTAACTCCATATACAGCATTGTGCTTAAAATCTGTAGTATTGAAATGCTGTAAATATAAACAAAAAAAACCCAAAACAGAATAAAAACAAACAAATAAATCATGTGACCTCAAATGCTCGATTTATGCTGTGTGCTACCATGTTTTCAATGTTATAAGGATCCCAGTTATACTGTATGGAAGCTTCTGGCATATTGGCATATTTCATGGTTAAAATATAGGCTGCTGATGTCTCATTTCCTTAAGGTTGTGATTTAATCTTAAAAATCAATGACCCACCAAATGGCTGCTATCATTCCATCACATTTGTAAAATATAAAGATTAATGAACTTACATTACTACTTACAGCACTGAAAAGGATCAAAATAAATGATATTTAACATATTTTGCTATTTTGTTTTGAGGGACAAAATCTGAAATGTTTTTACAGTGAAGTCAGCAGTTTCCCAAGACACGCATAACATTTCTGAATAATATTTTGTTGGGCTTCTCTGATTCTCCCACTGGTAAATAGACTGTAGTTCCATTAAGTGTGATGATTACGGCCTGTAACTAGTAATTGCCTTTTAATCCATAAAATATAGGAAGGGCCTTTTGAAATACATGGTGCATAATCTATGTACGATCATATACTGTAACATCTACAATAAAAATAACAAAATATTTAATAATTTTGGTCTCATTCTTGGGTACTGAAATATAAAAATGAGTGGGGGAAGATAGGGAAAAACAGAAACCATGGATTAAAAACTGAATTAAATTTATTAGAGTATTTACTTTATTTTATCTTATTCCATTTTATTTTATTTATCTTATGCCTTTTTTATTATTACAAATAACTCAAGCCAGAGAACATATACAATATACCTAACTCCTCCTATTTTCCCACAATAACCCTGTTGGGCTGAGAGAGAGTGACTTTTCCAAACTCAACCAGTTGGTTTTTCATGGCTATGGTGGGACCTAATTCAAAAGTGTTCTCAATGGTATGTTAAGCAAATAACTAATTTGTATACTGGCTTGTTAGGAACTGGTTAAATGAACATTGAGAAAGACAATCCTTTGGAAGATTCAACTAAATGTTAAGTGAAAAGAAGAGATTATTGGTTAAATAAAAACTGCCTAGACGGCAGTGATATTGCAGTAATTAGTTGGGTAGCACATGTGGACAGCCAAGAAAACAAATATTTTATCTATTTATTTAATTATTTTGTCAAACATGTATGAGATAGATCATCAAACAAATCAACCCAGAGTTTTCATGACAGGCACAAATGACCAAAATGGCTCAAATTATATTTTACCTTAGACACACCATGTGAATACTCCCTATAGAAGCCCCTATGCTGGAAATGGTAGCAGGAAAGAGAAGAGTACAATCAGCAAGGAAGATGGACACATATGTGATGAATGCATTGTTGGAAGACTAGGACAGTTCACCATGGAGAAAATCTACCTATGTAGTTGCTAGGAGTAAACGCTGACTCAAGGGCACATAATCAATCAATCAAGTAATCCATCAGTATATGTGTGCTAGTCTCTGTCTTTGTCTCTCTCTGTCTCTCTCTGTGTGTATATGTATGTATGTGTGCGGGCATGCATATGTGTGCACAATATGGGTGGGTGTGTATAAGAATCCCAACTATATTCCAGTAAGCTGGCCTCTGACCAGAATCCCATATGGCACATGGATTTTTGAGTCACATATTGAATTTCTGAATGATGCCAGCAATACTAGATGTGATGTAAAATATAGGACATCAGCATATCTACCCTAATTCAGTGGAAAATCAAATGATGGTTTCAAGTTGCTATGTTACTTAAATAAGGGGCTCACCCATTTTGACTAATAAAAATATCCCCAGGTCAATGGTACATATTCCTGACAGGCCAAGATACTGCTATAATGCCAAACTAATAGGAATTAATTCAAGTTTAAAAAAATTATATAGCTCAAATAAATCCTTTCATATCCCTCAGTGTCTCTATGGATACAAGTAGATAATTTAAATTCATTTTATGTGAATGCAAGTATGTTATCAGCCCTTAGGAAAATATTAAGATCCATATATTAAGACTAACCCAGTTACCACTATAAATGAAGTATTTATTAATACTTATTTATTAGTACTTATTTCTATGATGCCACATTCCCCGTAATTTTTTTATTATATGTATATGTCCAATTAATTTAATCAAAAAATGCTACTCAATAAAGAAATTTACAGCTAGTCATTAGTACAATTATTGAACACTGGATGAAAAGCAATACTGGTATCTAAAAATATTAGTTCAAATAGAGAGATGCATGAGGTATTATTAATTGTAGGTATCTTTTCAGAAATACACTGACACGAAGTAATACTACCCATTCAAAGGAAAAAAGTGATGACAAACTTATTTAACTTTAGAGACAACATAGATGTAAAAGGCTAAAGCTGCTTTGGTGACAGCATAGGCCCACAAATTCAAAGGAATCCCTAGGAAACTCACTTCTTGAAAAGCAAAATCTAATGACAGGTTTATTATACAAGTTTGTTAATGCAAAAACTACCCAGAACTACATACTGTATAAGGAAGGAAAGAGGTGTTCTGACCCAAGCCATGTTGGTAAGGCAGAGATTAAGTAGAGTCCATTTATTACATACTTAACACAGCACCAAATGACACATCAATGCTGCCAGTGAAGCTCTGCCCCAGCTCTGTTTTCCCTCAGTCTGAATTCCCTAGTTCCATGACCAACCCCTCCGAGGCCAAGAGGGAAGCCGCAATATCCACAAGTACCAAGTCTGCCACATCAGTCCAGGGTTCCAAAAACAAAAGCATGGTCTAAGAGTCTGAAGTCAAAGAGCCAAGTCCAATGTCCACAAATGGAGTCCGAAGTTCAGGGCCAAGAAACATGATGCAAGATTCTCAAGGAAGTATTCCTGAATGCCAGCAAGGTGTGCATCAAAGAAAATAGATATTCCTGATAGATTTCCCCCTAGTGTCTGGTTAAATCATGCTTTACCAGGTGTTCCTTGTGAAGAAGATGGGGCTGCTTCCTCATGAGCAACCTCACCAATTTCCTCTGTGCCTCTCTCCACTCTGCTCTCATGCCATTGGGCAGGGGAGACAACTGTTCCTTTTCAAAGGTGGTCTGGAGCCTGTTATCTCCACTGTCCCTCTGCAGCTGATCTACTCCTGCAGGCTTCTCTCTATCTGGTCGACTGCCTCTTCCCACTGCCAGACACCCCTGAGGCTGTCTCATCCTCGGCCCCTGGAGTCTCTGCTTATTGTGTCACCAACTCTTCCTCCTCCAAACCAGACCATGACAAAAGGTATGAGTAATAACTGGACTTTATAATTGGGAAAGCAGGGATCAATTTTGTCTCAATAGTGATATATAGATCCATAACCTTACCTCAGTTATGGGCATTCCTGGACCAAAAGATTCATCCCCCCCCCCCCAAACCCCTTTCAGAGCCTCAAGGACACAAGAAAGAAGGAAATCTTGTGTTGTTATTCACACATAAAAAGAACAGACTTTGAATATCCTCTGGCAATTTTCTATTATTCTTTTTTTTTAAGAATTACTTATTACATTTCTAGGTTACCTATCTCATGGAATAGCAACTCTTTGTTGGTTTACAATATAATAAAAAGTTGAAAAATTAAAATTAGAAAAATGGAATAGAATTATAATAATAGAATAGTTAAAAGTTAAAAACCAAGATGATGGGAATGAGAATCTTTTTTTTCACTATCAGTAATAGGCCCCAGGCCAATGGCAGAGTCAAATCTTTAGGCCCATCCGGAAGGCCAGAAGTATGGGGGGGGGAACTCCCTTCAATGGGAGACTATTTCAGAGGGCAGGGGCTAAAGCAGAAAAAAACTCATTTCCTGGACCCTGCCAGCTGAAATTCTATGGCTGACAAAATCAGAAGCAGGCCCTTTCAACTGGAATGAATGGGGCAGATTGGTATGAGATGGTTCCTCACATAGCCCAGACTCATGCCACAAAGTACTTTAAAGATAATGAGCAACACCTTGAATTGCACTCAGAAGCAAAATGGCAGCCAGCGTCATACATGAACCACCCAAGTGGTCTCCAAAAATATCCATGCCACTGAGTTCTGTACCAGTTGCAGCTTCCAAATACTGTTCAAGGGTAGCCCCTTGTAGACCATGGTGCAGTTATCCTTCTGGGAGATGACCATGGCATGAGTGACTCTGCACAATAAATTCTTTTTTTCCATCTTGGTCATTTTTAGTTCCCCAAACAAAGCTAACCATAATCCCTTCACCCATGCATACTCGGTGTGAATTAATAATGATCACATATATCTTAACTAAAACAAAATTGGCTAAAATGAAAAAAGGAGCACATTTATCCAATCTTTTCAATATAAAACGGATATTCCAGATTAACTATCTGTCAGGATGTATTGGAGATGACTTTTCAGAGATATCACCAATGTTTCTTAGAATCTGAAATAAATGTTCACTACTCCTTCACATTTGCATTTAAATTTTACATTTACATTTTGATTCTCACCACCCACTGGAGTACAAAATGGGAGCGATCAGAATCCTCCACCACCACATTGAAGGATTGCCTACCAGAAAAGAGGGAAAAGAAAAAGAACTAAAACACACCAAGGAAGCCCTCAGAACTTATAGCTATCACAACTCCAGCAGGAGTTCTTCCATACCATACAAAGAAGAGAACAACAAACAAAACAATGTTCTCATTCCAGACATACATTGCAGAAATATCTGAAAAGCTCAGGAAGATTTTTCTACCAACACAACATACACACCCAAGAATACAATAAAGCAGAAGCTTGTCCACCCCAGGATAAAACATCCAGACACAACCTGAGTAGTATGATATAAACAATAGATTGGAGTATTTGATCTGCTAATATTGAATAATAAAGCTGCAACTAGGGAAGTGAAAGCATATTTTTAATTAGGATTGTCTAATCATCCATGATATTCTCCTGTGTCACATTCCTTCTCAGGCTGGTAACAAATTCATATTATGAACTGTAGATTTAAAAGAAGAAGGAAAAAGGACTGGCTACAAACAATAAATCATCAATGGGCCAAGTAAAAGTTAGCAGTCTTCCTCTGACTCTTTTTAGAACTACATGATTCTGGAATGAATGAAAAGTTTATTACAGTCAGAGGACAAACATAAGCAAGGACAAACATAACAGCAAAGAAAGAAAAAGTATTTACATGTTGACATTAATGGAAAACAAATCATTCAGGACATTTCTTCCTGAATCTAATTATGGCAGCCAAAAATTTGGCTACCACCAGATTCACACTGGGCCTAAAGTTAGAGAAAATTAATATATATACGGTTTAAACAGCCTGGTTGAAAATTAGTAAAGATAAAATAAAGATTTGTCTCAGATCAGTTGCAATCCATAAATCAGAAGTATGCATGCCACCAACTCTATTTCAACTACAAAGACAAATTCTTTGTTCAAAAGGTATACCAAGGACTGTTTCTTAAGGACCTGTGGTGGAAAGACATTTAATTACATTTTGCAAAAATTTTCTGATTGTTAGTTAAATATGTGGCCTGCAGTTGCTGCTACTTAATGTAAGGTCAGCTTGCAATAAAGCCCACCTCATCCACGATTTGATTGTAGATAAGAGGGTCAACTTGACTTGCATTATCAAGACCTGGTATGGCACAGAAAATGGGGTTCTCCTCTCTGAAATGGACTGTCTGGATTTCAAATGTGGCATAAGCCAGGACACCAGGGGAGGAGTGAAGGTATGACGGTTGTTGTTTGTGAATTTCTTGTGGCTTCCAGGGGCCTTGTCACAGGCATCATCAGATATGAAACCCTCTTTATGATGCTGAGCCAGAGGAATCAGTAGGGATGGCTGTAGATTTATCTTCTTCCCTGCAATGTAACTGCATTCCTAACTGAGTTCCTGGACCTGGTGATGGAACTGGCAGTGGTTCCCCAGCCTCGTGTGTCTGGGGGATTTCAATCTGCTATCTCTGAGCCCAGGGATTGAGACAGCACAGGAGTTCATGACCACTAGGGCAACCATGGCCTTGGTTCAACTTATTCATGACCTGATCTACTGGATCTGGTGTTTGCTTTGGCACGGTGGCATTGTAACTGGATCTGGTGGGCAGTTAACATCAGTACAAGGGTACTGTACAGTACAGACACAAGACCACTCCCTGTTGGTTCTAGAGTTCTTAACAGCTGCCCCACAATGCAGGGAGGTGGAATCTATTATGATAGCCTACTATAGTGCAGTTTCAGAGGAAACACGCTTTTTCCTGAAATATGACATACGATTCAGCATAAGCCCTTGTTGTCCCTTGAAATTAGAAGGGGACAGGGATAATGAACTAAATTGTGTCTCTATGGATTCTCTGTGTACAGATCTCACTGAGCATCTCGGTTTACCGAGAAGGTCCACAATGTAGCAACATAAGAGACATAAAATGATAGGAGTAAGACACAGAGTGAAGCCAATTGAGCACAGATAACATACAAAGACTATTTATGGGGATAAGGATGGTGAAGCATAATTATTTCTCTGCCCTTACTGCATCAGAAAATAGCAGCAATTTTAGGCAATTGGGTCCCTTCTAGATAAAGACAGATCACTCTTTTGGGCCGCTGTGAGGAATATTCCTCAGTACCTGGCAGATAAAGTTTCTTGAGTTTGCTCTGAGTTGGACATTGGCTGGGCAGAAATGACAGAGGCATGTCTGAGCCTTTTCATCTGGCAGTTGACCTCAAGGAAATCAACAGAATATTAGTAGCTATGAGCTCAGCCATCAGTGTTCTAGACTCTGTCCCTACTGGGAGGTGGCATATGGCTGGTTAATAGGGGGTGGTACTGCCTGTCTTGAAGGAGAAAATGGTGCACCTATTTTTCAAGAGGCCATCCTTGGACCCAGCTGTTAGATAAATTTTATCCAGGTTCCAATCTCCCTTTCCGGAGGAAGGTTGTTAAAAGGATGGTAGGCGTGCAGCTACCGAGAATGGATGAAGAAAATTATCTGAACCCTTTTCAGTTTGGGTTCAGGCCAGGATATAGCACTGAGACGACACTGGTCGTGCTTGCCTATGACCTATGGTGAGCCTGGGATAGAGTGGTGCAACAGTTCTGGCTCTCCTAGATCTTTCAGTGGTTTTCAAAGCCCTTGATCATGTTACCTTCTGGAGGCTGGGAGTGGTCGGCAGCAATTTGTGTTTCTCAGTGGCTGGTTTTAGTCAGTGTTGCTGGGTTAAGAGTTGCAGTATGGGTTGGCCTCAGGTCTCTCCCCTCTCCTTTTTAACATCTACATGAAATAGTTGGTTGACGTCATCTCGTGGCATGAGTACGGTGTCATCACTATACTGATGATACATACTATACATCTCTAACTCTGACCGAACGAGTGATGCCGTTGTAGTGCTGCTTGAGTGCCTGGAGGCTGTAAGAATGTGAATGGGAATAAACTGATAACTGCTCAATCCTGGCAAGACTAAGTGGCTTTGGATTATTCACTCCTCTCCCCACATTCTAGTGACTTATCTTTGCATGCGCCTGGAATGAGTTGGGGTACAATTTGGGGGCCTCTTGGACTTATGTCTCCTGCTTGATGAGCAAGTGGCACCATGGCTGGGGAAGGATGGCACCATAATTGCACCCTTTCCTGGATGAAACGGCGTTGCTCACAGGCACTCATGCTTAATCACCCTCCAGTTAGATTATTGCAATGCACTTTACATGAGGCTGCCTTTCAAAACCACTCGGAAGTTACAACCAGCTGCACACTGTAGTGCCCATTGCTTTGCCATGTTACACTTTTATTGGGCAAGTTGCATTAGAGACTGGTTATTCTTTTAAATCCCTGGCACAGGGACTGGTTATTTTCATCACTGGTAAACAAAGTGCCTGAAGAACTATTGATGGAGGTTCATAAGATTGGACAGCAACTAAAAACCATCACAAAGAAAAAGAAATGCAAGAAAGCAAAGTCGATATCTGATGAAGTCTTACAAAGAGTTGACGAAGGAAGGAAAATGAAAGGCAAAGGAGAAAGGGAAAGATATACCCAACCGAAAGCAGATTTCCAAGGAGAAATAAGAACACCTTCTTAAATAAACAATGCAAAGAAAAAGAGGAAAACAATAGAATGGGAAAGATTAGATTTCTTCAAGAAAATTGCAGATATCAAGGGAATGTTTCATGCAAAGATGGGTGCAATAAAGGACAAAAATGGTAGAGACCTAGCAGAAGAAGAGATTAAGAAGAAGTGGCAAGAATACTCAGGGTCTTAAAGTCACTGATGCTGGAATTGCTGTCCTCAAGCCAGACATCCTGGAGTACAAAGTCAAGTAGGCCTTAACAAGCATTATCAACAACAAAAATGATGCAATGCATATTGAAGTATTGCATTGAATATTCCAAAAAATGTGAAAAACTCAACAGGATTGGAAAAGGTCAGTTTATTTTCCAATCTCAAAGAAGGGGAATGTCAAAGAATGTTCTTGAGTTACTGGTACAATTGCACTCATTTCACACACTAACAAGATCATGTTCCAATTCCTACAAGCTAGGCTTCAGCAATATCTGAACTGAGAACTATCAGTAATACAAGCTGGGTTTCAAAGAGGTTGAGGAACTAGAGAACAAATTGCCAACATTTACTGGATTATGGAGAAAACAAGGGAGTTCCAGAAAAATATCTACAAAGACTATGGTAATGTCTTTGATTGTGTAGATCACAACAAACTGTGGCAAGTTCTTAAAGAGATTAATTAGAGTAGTAGACCGCCTTACCTGTGTCCTGAGAAACCTTTGTGCAGATCAAGATGCAACAATTAGAACCAGACATGGGACAATTGATTGGTTCAAAATAGGAAAACAAGTATGACAAGACTGCATATTTTCAGTCTGATTATTTAATTTATATGCAGAGTAGATGATATGAAATTCCAGGCTGTATGAATCATAAGCCAGAATTAAGATTGCGGGGAGAAATACCAACAACCTTAAATATGCAAACAATACCACTCTAATGGCAGAAAGTGAAGAGGAACTAAAAAGCCTTTTGGTGAGTGTAAATAAGGAGAGTGCAAAAGTTGGCTTGAAACATCAAAAAATACCAAAGATCATGGCATCCATCACTTCCTCACAAATAAAAGGTGATGGAATGGAATCAGTGGCAGATTTTATTTTCTTAGGCTCCAAGAACACTGCAGACAGTGACTTGAAATTAAAAGACATTTGCTTTCCCTGGGAGGAAAGCTATGGCAATCCTAGAGGCGTATTAAAAAGCAGAGCTATGATCTTGCTGACAAAGGTCTGCATAGTCAAAACTATGGTTTCCCAATAGTAATTTAAGGCTGGACCATAAAGATAGGCTGAGTACTGAAGAATTAGTGTTTTTGAATTATGATGTTGGAGAAGACTCCCGAGAGTCCCTTGGGCTGCAAGGATATCAAATCAGTCAATTCTACAAGCAATCAACCCTGACTGTTATCAGAAAGGACAGATACTGAAGATGAAAATCAAATACTTTGGCCCTCCAAATGAGAAGAGAGTATTCAGTGGAAAAGACCCTGATGTTGGGAAAGATTGAAGGCAAAAGGAGAAGGGAACAGAAGAGGATGAGATGGTTAGATAGTGTCATCAACGCAATGAACATGAATTTGGGAAAACTCCAGGAGACATTGGAAGACAGGGTGACTTGGAGTGCTATCGTCCATGGAATTGCAAAGAATCAGACACAACCTTGTGAATGAACAACACACTACATAAAAAATACCCCCCCCCCAAAATCTCCCTCAATAGTGGGGAAAAAATTCTATATTTAATTAAAATTTAAAAAGAGCACACACCCCAATATATAGCTATTTTTTTTCTAAATATGTGTTCATGTATTTAAAAGCCTACTCAAAGGCAGATTGGTTTCTAAAACAGTAATTGAACACAGATAATATGGTATCCTATAGTCCAGTCTTGCCTCTCTGTCAATACAAAAGTAATTCAAAGGAGGAGAGCTGACTAATTTCATTAAGCCGAGATTTAGTATCAAGAGATATAACGTTTTCTATGAGTACATAATCATCTTTTTTGCAACACTCCAAATACAATCTATCTGATGATTTTCATAAGATGAAATATTTTATTGGTATCCCTGACATTATTGGAGCCGTCCTGAGTCATGGGTGGATACACTATATTGCTAAAAGTATTGGCTCACCCATCCAAGAAATCAGAATCAGGTGTTCCAATCACTTCCATGGCCACAGGTGTATAAAATCAAGTACCTAGGCATGCAGACTGTTTTTACAAACATTTGTGAAAGAATGGGTCGCTCTCAGGCGCTCAGTGAATTCCCGCACAGGATGCCACCTGTGCAACAAATCCAGTTGTGAAATTTCCTCGCTCCTAATTATTCCACAGTCAACTCTCAGCAGCATTATAAGAACGTGGAAGTGTTTGGGAATGACAGCAACTCAGCCCCGAAGTGGTAGGCCACGTACACTCGTCCAACATCGGTGTGTGACCTCACAAATGTGCTTCTGGAAGAATGGTCAAAAATTCCGATAAACACACTCCTAAACCTTGTGGACAGCCTTCCCAGAAGAGTTGAAGCTGTTATAGTTGCAAAGAGTGGACCGACGTCATATTGAACCCTATGGATTAGGAATGGGATGTCACTTACAGTAAATTCATATGCGAGTAAAGGCAGGGGAGCGAATACTTTTGGCAATATAGTGTATATAGGTAGGTAGGTAGGTAGGTAGGTAGGTAAGTAGATAGGTAGATTTTAATAAAATACTGACATATGTAGCCTTTAACTTTTTGACGCATCTGGTACACCATAACAATAATATCTAACTAACATGGAATCAGCCAGTTTGTTTAAGATATCAGGCTAGAAACTGGAATATTTTGAGTTTTAATATCTCCTTAGGCACAAAGCCAACAAGATTCTCAGCTCTTTGAAGAAGGTAATGCCAAACCACTGGAGAGCATATATACTGTCAAATTCTGTCAAATTTATTACAGTTAAAACCCAATTTTATTTAATGATACACTGAGAGGTCCAACAGATACCCACAATTAGGATAGGCAACTCAGTCATTAAATGAAGCAGTCACTAAGTGAAAAATCATGACTGTGACTGTGCTTACAATCTTACTTCACTTTTCTTTGTTTTACAGTACCATGAAAATTTTAAATATGACCACTGGTCACAAAGTCACTTTTTCTTTATAACAGCGAATAATTGTTCTCCCTTAGCAAGTACTCTTTGGATTGCAAATATGACCCAAATGTATTTATTAAATCTTAATTTTTTGATTATAATAAATGGTTTAATTTTCATAAAAGTCATTAACAATGTTAAAAATGGGGGTGTAACTGGGATTGCAAGGAGATCAAGCCCAAACAATGTAGACGCTAAATGTTTTAACTGTATATACAGCCATGTAGCCTTTCTAGGTAAATTATATTCCTTTTGTGGAATAGCAGATGTCTTAAATGTATTGTTACTTAATAGTTCATTAGAGATAGTAATTCCATTGTGAATCCACATTCCCCCACACAAAAAAAACCCAGATTTTACCAATCATTTTCAAATAATGCTAGAAAGTAACTAAATCCCTATTCTAATTAGTACCCTGTACTTATCAAGATTGCAAAAGTACTAAATAACAACTCTCAAACTCAGCCCACAATCATATGCATTTAATATTATTTCCATCGGAATACATGATCCAGGTTAACAAATAAGCACAAATGGTATTTGTGTAAAATCACCACATTCTTAAAAGAAATGTAACTCTTAAC
This sequence comes from Thamnophis sirtalis, assembly GCF_051295495.1. Classification (NCBI taxonomy): domain Eukaryota; kingdom Metazoa; phylum Chordata; class Lepidosauria; order Squamata; family Natricidae; genus Thamnophis; species Thamnophis sirtalis. The sequence goes on from NW_028261382.1 coordinate 122,280,917, forward strand.
AAAGAGTTAAGAAATTCTGACTTTTTGTTCCATCCATAAAAAGTTAACCATTAATTTATTAATCTGCTGAAATATTTAAATGGAACAACATAGGCGTGCTCTCAAAATGCGTATGTCTTGAAGTGAGTTTTTTTTTACAGCATTAATTCTGATCTCTTGTCAGGAATCTTGCATCTTATTCTTAAAGAATTCAAAGCATCATTCTTGCTGACATCATATGTGTAGTCAATAGATACTTCTTGTATTCTTCTTTCTCCTTCTGGGCCATACTGTTGACAGAAAGCAATTAGTGAAGAAAACACCCCAAAACTTCCAGATTCTTAGAGCCTCATAGTCAGGGGTGAAATTCAGCAGGTTCTGACAGGTTCTAGAGAACCAGTAGTGGAAATTTTGAGTAATTTGGAGAACCAGCAAATACCACCTCTGGCTGGTGGGAATGGAGTTTTGCAATATCCTCTCCCCAGGAGTGGGGTGAGAATGGAGTGGGTGGGAATGGAGATGTTGCAGTATCCTTTCCCTGCCACGCCCACCAAGTCACTCCCACAGAACCAGTAGTAAAAAAAAATGAATGTCACCACTGCTCATAGTCCCTTGAAGTGTCTTCAAATTTGTCCCTCTTAGTAAGAGTTTCCAATCATTATTACTTCCTTTTCTTCAGGGCAAAAGGAGAAATCTTTCCCTCTGCAGAACTTGTAAAGTTTTCTTCCCTAATCTGTGAAGCTGGTTTTCATTCAGGAATTTAAAAGTTCATGCCCTGGAATCTATTCTGCAGCTCTTTTTGACAGTGAATTTTGATACATTTTGCCTTTATGACATATTTTTCCATCTCTCTGCTCCACCCAGTTGATTTTATGACATGTTTTCAGAGGTCTTTCGGTAATTGTGCTATTTTCCAAGTGCTTCCTGAGTCCAGTTCAAGAATTCTTCATCTCCCCTGATAAGATGGAAGATGGACAGTTTTGTTTTTAGTTCTGTAACAGTAGATTCACAGCTCAAGAAAGATTCAGAAAAGAGATGGGAAAACATAGACAGACACAGATAGAGTTTTCTGGAAAATGGGTAGATTATAATCCATTAGTTCAGAATAAAGGTAGAAAGAAACGAAAAAAATCTCCATCCTAATGAGGTGAAAGATATTATAGCATATTATAATGTGAAAATAATCCAGTGGTTTAAATTTCTATAATTTAATCTCAGAGCATGCTCCTGCATAGCTTCAGGACCTTCTGAAAATCACACAAAATACAGGTATGCTTTTGTGCCATTTTCGGAAGCTGCAGAACAGCATTCTTCAAAGAATAAACTTCTCCTGCCTTTGGTAGGCTGCAAGGGCCTGTCAACGAAAAGAGATGTCTCCTTGAAGGTAAATGGCAGAATAAATACATGTAAAATTAGTTTCTCTTTTGTTCGAGGGGGGAGAGCAGGGGTGTGTGACATGCCAGCAAAATCAAGTTAGACATTTGTTTGAATTTTTGGCATACGGAGTCCACAGGGTTTGCCATCATTATTTTATTACTCACATTCAAAGAAAGAAGCACAAATTTGATTCAAAAAATACTTTGTTATCAATCAATCAATCAATCAATCTGGTCTTGCTTATTGCTTTCATACCATATGTACTTTTTATACACAGTACCATAAATAGATCCTTTACAATGTTGTATTGGAAAGAAAATGTAACTAAACACGCTTTCTTCCTGAGATTGCAGTGTGATGTATGTCATCCTGGGTTGTTAGATGCACAAATCAATGCAGAGTCTTCAATCGGTGCAGGGATGGCTGACTATTATATTCCCAGGAAAATCAAAAGTGCCTTTTCCCCCTTAAAAATCTATAAAGCCAGAAAGATCTTGTAGAAAGGACTGCAAGAACTATGTATAACAGTCAGTACAAAATAGTGCTGTAGTTTTAAGGTAGAAATAAAACATAACTTTGTAATAAAATTATTTATGAAATTAAAGTATTATAAAATGTATAAAAGCGGATATGTCTGAGACCTACTGAAAATTACCTAACAATTATTTATCCAGAGAATTTATATCTATTCACAGAAACTCTGGGCAGATTAAAATATTGGAGTCATGCTGCAAATCATCATCAAATAGAAAATAAACTCCATAGAGAATTTCCAAAATAACATTAGATTATCATCATTTAACTAATTCATTTTTGCCAAGTAAATGGTTAGAAACTGAACAAAAATTAACACCAATTCACACTGAAGTATAAAGATATGAATGTCATTTTGGCAGTAAATGTACAGAGGTTATGACATAGGAGCACTTTGGAGGCAGTGAATGCTTTCTGAGAGACTTAACTATATACATAAGACTAGCTGAATACCCATGCTCCACTACGAAACTATGTGATTGGGCTTGATAAATTGATACCATCGGCCTCTCCTCTCCCCTTCTTTATCTCAGGCTTGCCCCACAGAATCCTCCCTTATCCTATCCCCTTCTCTCCCTCAACCTTGCCCCACAGAAACATCCCCTATCCTATTCTCTTCTCTCCCTCATGCTTGCCGCACAGAAACATCCCCTATCCTATCCTCTTCTCTCCCTCAGGCTTGCCCCACAGAATCCTCCCTTATCCTATCCCCTTCTCTCCCTCAGGCTTGCCCCACAGAAACCTCCCCTATCCTATCCCTTCTCTCCCTCAGGCTTGCCCCACAGAAACCTCCCCTATCCTATCCCCTTCTCTCTCTCAGGATAGCCAAATTCAAGTTTTCAGGTTGGGAGGGAGAGTAGAACAACTAACTCCTTAGCATCAGAGCATGTTAATAATAATATAATAAATACTAATGCTTTGATGGTCATTTCTAAAAATCCTTTATTACTGAGCACCTAGAAGCCAAGAGGAGCATACGCGCCAAATTTCAAATCATTTCTTGATTCCTGCGTTAGTGTTTTTGCGTTTATCTATATAGATGTCTCTTGGCCAATGTCCTGGGTGACAGAAAGTTTCGGCATTTGACTAATGCTTGTGCTTACCATTGAGCACCTGTTTTAGCAAGCAGAATTGTCACCAATATTTCTATAGCCTAAATGTCAAGTTCTTCTTTTTCTCCACATCCAAGTTACTATTTAAGGTACTAATGGTCACTTACAACCACTCTATAAATAAAAAATATAAGAAATAATTACGGTTCTTTGAAACTTTAACCATTCAGTGATTCACATCAGGTTCTAGTTGCTTATATACAAAATTATCAACCATGCTGCTCCCTTTTAGGGAATAACAGAAAAGTGAATTGTGAGTAAAAAAAATCAAATCTCCTAAAAGAATTAAAAAAAAAGAAATCTATTCACTAGCTTTCTCTACTTGTGAACCACTCATTCATGAATTTATACATTGTCTGCATACAGTAGTATACAGTATATACATTTATATCCCCAACCAATATGCCATGATCATTTAATTCATTTATCTATAAATATGTTAAGCAACCACTGAGGCATCAAAGTTCTCTTGTTCCCTGATCAGTGTTAACATTGGCTATGCATTCTATTCATTCCCAAACATCAGAATTCTGACAAACACCTCCCCAGCATGATTAATAAATGAATATTTTGCAATTTATCTTTCCCTTTGATTTATGTAATAATAATAATAGCATTCTTCTAATACACAGTAATGGAATTAGGAAAGTTAAAAAAATCCAGAAGCAAACCACTGCTGTGTTTTAGCTTTTCCCCAGCTAAACAATTCATACAAGCATTTTTTAACCATATTACAGAATTTATAACTTACAACATTCCTTTCAATGACAATCATCAACATATCATTATCATCATCCCTAAAATATTCCTGCCAGATTTCTCTCATTTCAGCTTCAGTCCAATAATTTTATCACTTTTACTTTTAAATTTATTCATTATGCAAAAGGCTTCCCAGTTATCTCTTTTCAACCACTTCAAAAATATTTTTATTCCAACTTTTTCTGTACCTCTTTTTATCTTAGCCATTCCTTGCTCTCTTTGAACTACATTTTATGCAATTACCTTTTCCCTTATACACTTTTTATATAGTACCTTTTATCATTTTTATCAACTATTTTATATGCATTTTTCTTCATCTACAGCCTTTTCACTTTATACCTTCACTATCATTTTAATGCTTCCAATTAGAATAACTTCAAATACTTCTGTGTCATTCCATAACATTCTTTCAAACAGTTCCCATGCCCTCTTTTCTTCATATTCACTCTCTTGTTCAGACTGTTAAAAAATTGATCATTCTTTTAATATTTTTCATATAATAGTTGTAATTTCTTTTCTCATCATTGTTCTACTTTAGCTTCCTTCATTAGTTTCCTTTTTCAATATGCATTTCTAAGATGTATTATTGATGCTATGAAAAAATAGTCTGCTCTTCTTTCATAGTCTTTCATTTTCAGTAATTCTAGGTTTCATCATGAGCAATCAAGCCAATCATGCTTCTGAATTCCTTGTCCATGTGTACATAGAGCAAACTTAAGTCACCAAACTCCAAAGGAATCTTTACCCCAACCTATTCATGGTGCTATGCTATCGCTATGCATTCTGCTGAACTAAGAAATAAAAAATTATGCAGAGTTCTATTGTGCATTCATATCCTTCAAAACTATTTCCTCCTATTTGATAATATAGTTTTGGACTTCCCAATCATCCATCATACTCTGACAATATTTACCATAGGAATCTATGGTAATGTCATGAAGATATATTGTGACCTAATTATGAATTTTATTGCTTTGTCTTTTTGATTATTAAGAAAACAATGTTCTATTCTCATGTTCTGGAGAAAAAGTCAGTTTTACCTTGAATAAATAATATTGGCATTTTAATATGAACTGATGTAATCTGAACTAATATAAGAACCAAAGGACAAATATCCTTTGGCTTTTGAGCTTCTGGAAATATTGCAGTGCAATAAATATGGATATAACATTGAAATTTATGCATAAAATGTATACATTTTAGAGAAAATATATACATGACATAGACTGAAAAAAAATGTTTCCACAATACATTTGCATATAAATTCCATATGAATTTTCATGCAGTTTTAAGGTGGAAAATGTGAGTGAAACAGAACAGAAATGTTTGAAAAAGTCAAGCATTGTAGAAAGTGAAACAAAGATTCGTCTATATCTTCTTTTAGCAATATTGGACAGGGGGCTGGGTTTCTTATCAAGTAAATAGCAATTCTGCAAATGTGATTGCAGAACGTTTTAGCTTAAGTGCATATCACACTCTAATTAGTCAAACGTTTGCAGTAAAACATGTTCTAATTTTACCTGACTTAATATTTTAAGATAAAGCGAAATAAGTGAAACAAAATCTAATGTAGGAATTTTTAACTCTGAGCGTATGGCTTTTAGAGAAACACTCTGGGAGTGTCTGCATGGCATGACTGATCCATATAGCTAGGCCCCAATTAACAGATTCACTTCCATGTCATCATTGGCAACCCAGTGTAACAACCATTATGTTAGGCTTCTTGGCCACTGCAAACATTTCCTAGTTTGTTTATCAGAGCAAATCTACAATGAAATTGGTGATACCATAGATAAAATAAATCCTGAATAGTATGGATGTTGCATCATAATCCTTTTCTGAATCTTTTTACAGTATGTGAGATACAACTTAAAAAGATAAGGTCTCACTTGAGTTGGTGTTAATTTATTGGCAACAATATAGAAAAATGTTGGTATTAACTTCTGGATTTTGTTTTATGCTCAGTTTATTCTATAGCCCTGTAATTTCCTTTTGGTCTTGCATTCATCTATTCATTAGTTACATCTGAAAAGGCACAGATAAGCATACGGATCTTGAGTACAAGTATTTGATTTAAAATTCAAAGCCACATCTTAAAATCTTCACTAGCATTATTAATTTAATTTAATTTATATCCCACCTTTATTATTTTTACAAACAATTCAAAGTGGAGAATATATTCAACACATCTTACTCCTCCTATTTTCCCTGGCGACCCTGTGAGGGTTGGGTTGAATGTGACTGGCCCAAAATCTTACACACACACACACACACACACACACACACACACACACACGTTACAATCAAACATTAAATCTGAATTGCACCTTTTTAATTCTCTATCACTGTAATGTAACAATAAATCTGCAATAATAATGCTAATATATTAAATACCCAGAAATCTTAATCCATGGAAAGCTATTAATATAAATTTGTAGGATGAAGTATAATGTTTTGATGATACACTGAAGTGTACACATTTTTACGTTATGCATTAAAGCATACACATTTGGGGAGGGATTGGTGACTATTTCTATTGATCACCATTCCCCCCCCCAAAAAAAATTATATGTTTTAATGCACTATTGACAAAATGAGGGAGGGAGGGAGGGGGGGAGGAAAGGAAGGAAGGAAGGAAGGAAGGAAGGAAGGAAGGAAGGAAGGAAGGAAGAAAGAAAGAAAGAAAGAAAGAAAGAAAGAAAGGAGGTGTAATTATCAAAGAAAAATGAAACATGAGAGATGTATTGACAAAGATCACCAGACAAATTAAAAACAAAATAGAACAGTAGAAGAGACAGACCTGGGTTTCTTCTCCGTGATGAGTCCACTTCTTCTGTTACCACATCGTGCAATGGACAGACAGAGACACAAAGAAGATGGACGTGAGTGGATGTACTCAGAAGGTAAAAACTGACACTGAGGGAAAGGGCCACAATTGTTTGAGAAAGAAACCTGTAGTGCATAGTCAGTCAATGGGAAAAAGAAAAGACAGCAAATACTAAAAGGAGTAATTTATCCATTTGAACAAGAAAGGATCAGAAAAGGATCAGAAAAATAAGTTAGTGATCTCTTTTAAAAATGTTTCATCTATCTTTCTCTTCTATGTTCTATGTTTACCTATGCCTAGAAAAAGCAAGAAGCATTGTCTAGAAATGTTAGTTTTGCTCAAGGATATTCAGCTTAAACATTTTGAGATAAAGTTATAGAGGAAACCTAATATACCGCTGTATTGATTACTCTAAATTTTTAAATAAGTTTGGTGTAAGACAAATAAAAATAAATCTTTCTAGATGGCCCACTATAATGAACATTTGTAAATAAATGCATAAGTGAGACTGAAACATGAGGTATATTAAAAGTGACTGATTTTACCTGAGTTGGTTTTACACTAATAATGAACTCATGACATCCAACTGAATACTTCTTTCACAATATTGTAGTACCTCACTCAAGTATTTTATATCTCATTTAATGATCAAGTAATTAACAGAAGCAAATTTAAGCAGAGTAACTCAAAAACATTCTATTAAAATTTATCTTTCAAGTCTATGTACTTAAAAAGCAATATTGTTTCTCTGGGAACATTTTCAGTTTCATTTATAGGCATCTACAAACCTCTTAGCATAACTCATCAGCTTTGAATCCATTCTAATTCACAGCTTTCCTATCTAGACTATCATTTCCTGAAGTAATTGAATCTCCAATGGGCACAGTGAAGTTTCACTGGTGGACTAGATTTTCTGTTAAAGGAAAGTAAAATCTGGCATCAGGAATCTGGATTATAGGAAATACTATAATACTGCAAAATACAAGAAACATCTTCCTTCAGTCTAGGGATACAGAACCTAGATTAAATTACACATTTCATTAAATATGATTTGATGCTATGTTACAATTGATCATTAAATGCAAACTGCTGCTTTACTATTATAATGTGGCCTCTGCTGTTCAAACTATTAAACTATTAAAGTGATTTTATTTTATTTCACCTTAAGCACTTTATGGATTGTATTCGTTTTAGGGAGTATGAGCATATTAGGTAAAATATAAGTAAATAAAAATAGCTAAGTAAGAAAGTAAGCATGGCCAATATGTCATCCAAGGAAACATGATGTTAAAGGTGTGATCTTGCATTGAGAAAAGTCTTAATATATTGGGAGCTAAGCATCCTTTGTAATAAATCCCATTGGGTTCAGTGGGATTACTGCCAGGAATACGAGGCCATGTCTTTTTCATTCCGTATTATTAAAATGTACACCTTTTAAAGATACAGTCATCATTTTTATTATGACAATAACTTATTCTTACCAAAACTTAAATTTAGTAAAGCTTTAGTAAAATACTATTCATAAAAATCAATTGGCTTCTCATTTATTTATTTAATTAGTTTATAAGTCACCTGACCCCAAGCAACTGAAGATAACATATAAACAGTTAAAAACAAGTCATAAAAATTATATTGAAAGAAACCACAATTCTTTCCATGGAAACATTTCTGAGCATCAAAGTCACAAATGAACAGAATGTTATATATATTCTTATAGATACTTCAGTATATATATCAAACTGAAGATAAAGGAAACAGAGAAAGAATCAACTCCCATCTTTAAAATCATCCCCTCTCATTGAAACTTATCAAGATGATATTAACCACAAAAATATCAAGATCCATTTTTACATTAGAAGATGCCCCAGTGTAAATCTAGAAATAATCATCCCACAAAGGAAGAAAATATTTTAATGCAGTATTTCTTTTTAAAAAAATCTTCTATCAAACACATCAATAATGCATAGATAACATATCTGGAATAAAGAAATACAAAAATCATTTAGTGTTCCTTTAAAAGAAAGGCAACTCGGTTATGCTATAATATACAGTTACACCTACAACTTCCCATGTGTTGTTTTAGACATGTTATAGATACTGAGGAGGGAGAGAAGTGCCAGAGCTGAAAAAGTAAGCAAGGAATTGAGAGAAAATACTGCTTCCCAATTAGACTACTTATTGGAAAGAACAATTTCCTCTTCATCAATAAAATATAATTTGAAGGAAGAGAAAGAAAGTACTTTCTCCTCACAATTCATTATGAAATTTAGGACCCACTTCTTTAGCAGGGAAAATAAGACCTATAACATACTGCTTCTATCAGTACCTCTCTTTATATGTGCTTCTAGGATACTCAAAATTCAACTTTCAAGTATAACAATGGCAGTTTTCTAAGGATTCAAAGTTCTAATTAATTGTTGTTGTTTTTTGCTTTGTTATTTTCCTTTCTTGTTAAGGACAAATCTCCTAGAGGAATCTCATAATCTACTTAGTTCTTTCATCTTCTTTAATTATTCCTCCCCTTTGCATTTAATTTTCCCATCCACCCCTCTGACTGTCTTCTTCTATCTCTGTCAAAGGACCTCACTGTATTCCCTTTTCCCAATGTGAAAATGTACCAGTCAATCCTTCCAAAATGGCTTTTGATCATTCAGGAAAACTTCCACACACTTGAATTTGATTTTCAAACGCACATGTTATGACAAAAGGAATGAGCTCAATATCTAATTTATGCCAAGCACTTTTTCTATTCGATCTGCATTCTAACACAAAATTTCTGCTACTCTAAAAAAGAAACTGTGCCACACGAGTAAATCTAAATCTACATACTAAAAAATAAACAAAAGAACCACAAATTTAGAAAAAAATTACACACACACTGATTACAAAAGCATGAAATGCAACAACTTTATAGTATCATGCTTTCAGATGGTTTCCAAAACCCTGACAAACCTGGCGGGGTATGATGTTTCTTTGTCAGAAATGATTTCTCATCAGTTACTGTATCATTCACTTTTTTCTGCTGGTCTTCCCATGTAACTTCTAGCGTAAATCAAAAGAAACCAGAACTTGTCAGAAGGATTAAGCAATTTCTACAAGATACCTGTCATTACTTGATGCACTTTATTATTGAATAATAATAAATTACTGGCAGTATCAATTTATTCTTTATTCATATTAATTATGTGTGATTTGAAAAGATTTAAGCACATTTAGTTTGACTTGTATTATTGTACACATACCCTACATGAATAATACCCCATACGATATAAACAATACTATTCGAATTTATAGATTCTAACACTTTTACTCTGTGCCAATATCGGAAGCGATCACAACCTTAAATTTGACAGAAGAAGGTCAACAGAGAAAATAATAGAAATTGGAGGCTAAGATAAAAGTAGAAAATCCATAGACTTCATTAGCAGTTAAATCAGCTTACGTAGCACAAGTATAATTTGCCCCAAAATTCAGAAGAAATGTTTTAAAATAGGTATAATATACATGGCACATATTATATAAAGTTAATGTATTGCCAGTTATTAATTTAAATAATTAAGAATTATTTTACAATATAGTAATAGCAATAGCACTTAGACTTATATACCCCTTCAGACTGCTTTACAGCCCTCTCTAAGCAGTTTACAGAGTCAGCATATTGCCCCGAACAATATGGGTCTTCATTTTACCGACCTCGGGAAGATGGAAGACTGAGTCAACTTTGAGCCGGTGAGAATTGAATCATGCTTCCAACATTTTAATGTTATTTTATGAGTATGCTAATAAATTTTTTTATTTTGAGTTTTTAAAATGACCAGGACACTTTGTTTTTCAATAATATAAAAATATGTATTTAACAAAACAAAAACCTTATCCATCTTTTGGATAATAATATTACAAATTAATGAAATCATTTAAACAACCATACAATAATCTATAGGTTTTCATGAGACTAATTTTGTATAATTTATTATATAATGATGTATATATATTTATAATATAGTAAATTATCAATAATCAATTTATTATACAATAATACATACTTCTCTTTCATACTTATAATTATCAAACCCTGGTTAAGGTATTCTACATATTCTTGGTACTGAAAATCCCTTAATGAATATGCAGATCTTAAAACAGGACACACAAATAAACACTAATATATAAAAAGTCTGTATTAAATAGATGCTCATTAGCAAATATTTTCTTTCATTTGTTATGAAACTCCTCCCATTTTGCTTCACTGATTATTCTGAATTCTAATATTTTGAAGGAACCTTTCCATGTGCAGTTCATAATTTTAGATACTACTATCACATTCTCTTTTATTCACATTGTTTTTATGATCTTTCTCACTGAATTGCTTCAGACCATTTTATTTACCTTTTATGCATTTTACTAGCTACCTTTTTTTAGGGATCTGAAATCTTCATAGTATTCCAAATATTCATTAACCATTTATATAAAGAGTTTATTATACTAGCAGTTTCATTCTTTTCTTTCCAGATGATTTGCAACACAGAATTTTCTTTTTGTTCAGCAATCACACATTGTGACATTTTGCTATAAAATGTTTCAGCAGTAGCACACATTTCCAATTCTCAAAACTAGTACCATTCAACATAGACTTTCTGAAATGTCACAAAGAAGCAATTAACAATACATGCTTTGCTTCAGAATTCAGAATACCAGAACATTAATAAAATCTATGAATATGAAAACAGTATTATTAGCACTATTCCTTTACAAGTTTGACATTAAAATGAGGCGCTTAGAAGGCAATGTGACTGCAAAATTGAACATAGTTACATACTTACTTGGAGCCTCACTATGAACCTTTTTGTACTCACAAATAATGGAATCAATATGAAACAAAAGACTGAACTTATAATAAAAGTTTTATAATACCAAAGAGATCTGTTATATGGGGAAAAAAGAATTTTGTTGTATTTTCTTAGTAATAGCAGAGCATTAGAATTTAGGCTATATATCTCCCCCAGTGCTTTACAGCACTCTATGGGAGATTTACAATGTAAGCATTATTTGCATATTGTCCCCAACAATCTGGGTTCTCATTTTACCGACCTCAGAAGGATGGAAGGCTCAGTCAACCTTGAGGCCTGTCAGGATCGAACTCCAGACTGTGGGCAGAGTTCACCTGCAATACTGCAATTTAACCACTGCACCATCGGGACTCCTTTAATGTTACTTTGCAAGGTTCAATATTTCAACAGTACACTGCATTTAGCAAGTGACAATATTGATATTATTCTGATACCATCCAAACGCTTATCTCAAGTATTAAGAATAAAAAATAGCAGCATATCTATTAATCTGATTTCTCAAAAATTTAGCAAATATAACCCAGGTTATACTTTTTTATTTATTAGCATTATATCTGTCTTTTCTAGAGGAACTCAGATTGATATGCATAGTATTCTCTCCTGTTTTTCAAATAAATATGCCCTGAAGATTGAACCAATAAGAGTAACTGGCCCCAAATCACTTAGTGACCTCTATAGATTAGATCTTGGTTCTCTCCAGGGCCAATCCATGAATTCCTGAATTGCTAAACCATGCTGGCTCTCTGTTAGGATTTCCTGTGTTTACTGAAGTTATTATGTTCTATCATTCTTAAAATGCAATATACTGAATTATATGATATGCTATACTTCAGTACTAAACAAATACATCAAATATGGAAAAGCACAGTACCAATGAGTGATTGCCAATTATAGGTATCTTTAGAGCAATGTGCTCCAGGCTTAGAATTATAATCCTAATAGTAGTATAGCAATAAAACTACCCCTTTTACAAGAGGTATTAATTATATTGTTATGCTAGATATTTAAAGATTTAACAAAGTAATTGTGGTGAACAGATTTAAAAGGCCACGCTTTTTACTTTGCATTCACTATAAAGCTAAACTTAGATTTAGATAGGAATATATTTTGCATTTAGCATACTTCTTAATTCTTGGCATATTTTCTAACTTTCCATGATTAATAAACAGTGTCCTGGAAAAGTACTGGTCATTAGCAAATCTATGACTAAATTTTGAGAAAAGAAGAAGCTTTGAGAATGACTTCCTCTAGTAATAGCTCTACTTAGGTAAACCATAGAGTAAGCACTAAGCCAATGATTGTCAACCTGTGCTCCACAATCCCATCAGGGTGTGCAATGTCATCACTGAGGTTTGCAAAGGCTTGAAGAAATGTTATTGTAAATTTCGAACCGAACCCGGCAACAACCATTTTTCTGTTCCTCAGTTGTCACAGAGAGGGGAAAGGGGGGGAAAGAGGGCTGTAATGCCTTGCTAGACACAACAAAGAATTTTCTTGTGGGAATCAAGGTCATCTCTACCAAAAAAGGATACGGTCGGGAAAGGTGTGCCTGGAGAACCTGCCAATTAAAGAAATTGGCCAGCATGACCTATGACATTTGGGGATGAGGTTAGTTCCTATTTTAATTATACTGAAACCATGGGAAAGATTTAGAGTTGGTTTTCCTTTAGAGCTGTGCCAATATGAGGTACTCAATAAAGAAGATCTTTGAGGAGAATTCTAGTATCAGAGTTTTGATTTGCTTGGATATATTAGTTGGAGCCTTGATACTTATGATTTAAATCTTGTCTTAGTGGTCTGTGGCCACAAAAGATATTTAAAGTGGGTCCAAGGTTAAGAAAAGTTTGAGAACCACTGCACTCGCAATAAAGAAATAGCGGGGGGGGGGGGAATTGATTGGCCAAAGAAGCTCTTCTGGTTTAACAAATTCCTTGGTGAAATAAAAAATATTTAGGTATTTTTGCAAAGGTTTTTGTTTTAGATATTTTATGAAAAATATGGCTGATTATAATTGACAGATACCTATTATTTTCCTATAAATATGCTGTATATAAAAAGAGCAAATCAAAAATTATTGATACCTATCTTGTATATATGAATAGCTAATAAAAATGCCTTAAATAAAAAAGTAATAAAGCTTAATAAAAACTGCAGATACGATAGATACTGTCCTGGCAACAAAATGTTGCCATGCATCTTCACAGCTCCAACAAGAATTCATTTATTCAGAATTCCAATAGAAGAGAGACCTTGTTATTCACAATCTCATTATTCACTGTTGCTAAATATAACCTATTTGTATTATCATGGTAAATAGTTTCACTATACTGTATTTGCAGGTTACGCCATGTGGTTCTGAAGTACCAGCCATTTTGCACGCAGACAAAAAAAATCCATTTTTCTGAGCAATCTGCAACATTTATGTATTCTTTATCCAAGAACAGGGGTGCAAAGATTCTGAGGTCGCCGTGATCTAACAGCGTCATTTCTGCTTTTTCTTTATATTGGGAGAAAGTGGGTGATTTTACTTTTTAGTGGGTGATTTTTTGTGTGATTTGTTTTTGGGTCAGTTTTCAGGGTTCCAGAGCTAAACTCTAACTGCACATAACTGTACATTGAATGTAATACCCCCCCCAAATGTCCACCTGTGTACTATGCTCAGATAGATAAATTTATTCTTCTTCTTTAAGATTCCACTCATTGATTTAACTTCATCTCTACATAACTACTTTAACAAAGATGCCTCTTTTACAAAGAGAGGGATTTTGCACAAATATTGGCTTTCAAGCATGGTATATGCTAGTATATTTGTTCCTCCTTCTGAGTGGATACTCTTTGATTCAGAGGAATATCAAGGGCAGAGCCGCAAGAACAATTGATTCTGGGAGCAAGCAATGAGGTACTGCAGTATCTGGCAACACAGCAGCAATTGAGGAATGGAGATGTTAAAATAAAATCTGCTCTGGATATTAAAAAATGCAAGATACAACATTGCTTTGATTACCATCTCATTGTAATATCATTGCAACATAATCCCCTGAATTAGTGCCAAAGATTGCTTTGATTACAATCTTATTATAATATTATTGTAACATAATCACCTGAATTAGTGCCAACGGATTGCAGAAAATTAGATTTCATACTAAGGTTTAGAAAAAAGTATAAGTTGTCTTTTACGAATGAAAGCATTGTGTCTTTTCCACAATGTTCACCTCAGTTGCCTTTGCATAAATTTCGCTAATATTCATGAACATGCTGTATTTTTTTTCCATTATTTGTTAAGACCTGGTTTTTTAAGAATGTGTGCATATATCATGATAGAAATGGGCATACATGCTACAGCAGAACAAAGCTAAAAAGCTAACAGCATAACAACTAATACGTAAACATCTGGAGTATGCTTTCTGCATATAAATAGCAGCAAAAGTAATATAAAATCATACTGAAAAAAGAGAGAAAAACATCAAGCACACAACCAACCAATCTAATCTTCAATCAAAATCCATTTAACCTACATTCTGTTTTCAACAGTATCCATTCCAAAGTTTCTATAATACATATAAACACGGAATGGCATGAAGGCATGTTGGAGCTGGTCTCCAATATTGTGTGTAATCTGATTGTGAGTGCACCATAGATGTAATTTCTTACTAGAAGTTTAACAAGGCAACTCATGCATATATTTATTTACACAATCCACACTACATTGTGTTGCAAGAAGAGAATATATATACTCAAAGAGATGCCTATTAATCAGAGGAGCTTCATCAGATTAGACCTCTACAAATTCTAACTCACCAAACCAAACCAAAGACAGCATCATACTAGTTTGTTAAATGTATCACAAAATTCAAGTTTTCACTTGCTGTCCCTAATTGCAAAAACAAAGGGCTTTTCCAAGCATGACCACAGAGTGCCAGCAGTTTGATACATCACTATTTATAGCATTTTATTCCAAATACGAGAGAAAATAAAAACTGTTTTAACCAGAGATAAAGCCAACACTTAATTAATAGTTTAGACTTTTCTATTCATTAGTATATCCCAATGATATCCAGTTTTTTACAATTTCAATAGTAATCTTCAGTTTTAACATCCAAAATAAGAAAATAAATTAGCTAATTAAGTTATCACTGAATTTCAGTAGTAATTTTTAACAGAGCTGCTAATATTTCTTCATATATTTATTATTTATGATGCAAGAAATATCTCTTCATTAAAATAGGTTGCAGAAATAAAAATATTAGAAGCAGATGAATGACTCCTAGCAACCCCCTTAATTTCCCCAAATATCTCTCCAATGGGTTGGGAAACCTTTGTTACCAGCTTTTGTGTCATAACAAGTATGTGGATGCAATATATACTTTATTTATTCCTTTAGTAAATGACCATATGCGCCAGAGATCCACATATTTACAATTGTAAATCAATCATTACAGCACTCTTAAAAAATACCAACAAAAGCCATAATAACCTCAAACCCTTCTAAAATAAAGTAATAAAAATAATATTATAGAACAGTCATTATTTTTAAAAAAGTAATAAAATTAGTAAACATGGTATCATGTATTAATTATTGGAAAACTTCCTGAAATGGTCTACCTTTATTTACTTCTAGCATGCAGTAACAGATGAGGCAAGACGTGTTTCCAAGAGTAACCTGATCCATAAGAAAGAGGGTACAGGAAAATGTCCCAAAGGTGCTTTTTCAGAATGTAACTGGATTTTCTTGTTTTTTCCTTTTGAAGACAGTTCACTTCTCATCCCAGAAGCTGTCTTCAAAAGAAAAAAACAACAACAAAGTCCATTTGCCTCCTGAAAAAGCACCTTTGGGAAAACCATGACCTGGGTCGCTGAGAATCTCAACAAACTTTAAAAAGAAGAGTGCCCTCTAGCCTCAGCTGCTTTCAAATGGGTTATAACCAAGCACCTGGCCTGGGGTGAGTATGCTAAAAGGCAAATTCTGGTTGAAGAAGACAGTCCTGCACATTTCTAAGCAGCAAGCTATACAGGGACTTATAGACCAAAGCCAGAATTTTACATGCATCTAGAAACTTATTGGCAATAAATGCAGAATCTGTAGCAGAGGTGTGAAATATAGCTGTGGTATAATGCCTGTCTCTAAACAGACAACTGCATTTTGTGCATATTTTAGTTTCCAAGTAGTTTTCAGTTTCAAATAGTCCACATTGTAACACTTCTATTTAGTGATTACCTTGGTCAGTGAATGTTTGCATATACAATGGTAATAAAAAATAATAATTTTCTAACCAATGCTTTTACAACCAAATTGTGTATACTTGTCAACAATGCATGCTACAGTAAGAGTTATGCGGGCATAGCTGTACAGGATAACTTTATTTCAATGAAATGACAGTAAACAGCATTTTTTGCAGTATCTCTGTTTCTCTTTCAGTCTGGTCTTGCTCTTACTAGATGATCTAGTCATTCAAATGAAACTCAGTCGCTAAACACAGAGTGGGTGTAATCCAAATGTTTATTAATGAAGATGATTTGCTGTTTTAAGCTCTTCATGCTGTGGTTAGGGCTGCAAATGGCACACCAGCTAAAACTGAGTAAATACTCTCCTGGCCAAATCCTTTGCCTTGCCCAACCAGAAGTAGCTATGAATTTATAAGCAAGCCACCAAGGACAAACCTGCTTCCTCAAGGGTAGTGCTTTCCCTTTGAGGAACAAGAATTACCAATGAATCAACAGTAACTCCATTTTACTTAGGCCATTTTTTGACCAACCAGACATCTACAAGACAAGATATGCAAGTCAAGACTTCTGCAGCATCCCCAGTATAGCAGCTTGATAGCAATAGCATACAAATGATGTTAATTCCCAAACTGATGAATAATTTTTCCAGTAGTTTCTTGCACATGACATACAATGGGTGAGGAAGAATCAAACCTTTTGGTATTTAAAGGCAAAGAAACCCCAAACTGACTTCTCCTATAACTGGAGACTGGAAGTGATAACTAAACACTTATACTGAGTCTGACTCTGTTTAGTGAAATGCTGCAAGGAATGATACTGTCTCCTCTTCTATTTAACATTTTTAACACTTAAGCTGCTAGGTGATGTCATCTGAGGCTTGGGTGAGGACATCTCCAGTCTGGGCCAGCCAATGATGATGTGAACATTCTGTCTTTATCTGGAGACTGTGGGGGGTCTGGATGGGGAACAACAAGTTTCAATTCAAGTGGCTTTGGGTTTTAGGACCTCTGCATTCTGGAGTCATTTCACTTCTTGTTCTGGATGGGGACTGCAATACCCCAGATAGAACCTATGTATAGTTTGGGAGTACTCTTGGATTTGAAGTTCTTATTCAAAGAGCTGGTGTCAGCAATGGCTAGGAGAGTTTTGGCACAGCTACATGTTGTGCACTGATTGTTCCTTGACCAGGCTCTGTTCACAATCACTCATGTTGTGATCAATTTCCAGTTGGACTACTGTAATGGATGGGGCTGCCTTATAGAGCATTTAGAAGCTTCAGCTGGTGCAAAATACAGCAGCAAAGGCATGTGGATGCTTTTCGTTTAGCACCTGTGGCATCTCTTTTCTGAATGCTTCCGGTTCAATTCAAGTAGCAGATTGTGATCTATAAAGCCCTACATATCATGGGGTTGGATTACTTGTGTGATCATCTCTCCAAAATTGTATCTACTTCTCCTGCAAGATATAGGAAGAGAGATATGCTCCAGGTCCCATAAAAAAATGCCATCTGACTGATCCCTGAAGGAGAGCCTTTTGTATCATGGTGCCCAACCTCTGGAATGTCTTTCCCCTGGGCACTATACTTGCCCCAATCCTGTTGACTTTCCATAAGGCTCTTAAAAACTGGTTTTATTGTCGAGCTTGGGGCCTGTGGTGTATGATTGAGACTGTATCCTGAATATGTTGCATACAGTACTGATTTTATTTTGGCTCTTATTCTACATTTATTATATTTATTGTTGTGCTATAATGTTCTTATTTTGTTTTTATTCCATATTAGCCATCTAGAGTAATAGGGTTGGGATGGGTGCCCATCAGTAGTGGCTTCCGGATCCCGTTCCAACCGTACCGGTTGGAACAGGCCCGGCGTCGCCCACATGGACGCATATGGTGCACACGCACGCATTGTAGCTACAAACTATGCTGCCACAAGCCTCCGTGATGCTCCAGCTGCTCAGCGGAGCATCGCACAAGCGCTGTACACACCATGCCTGCGCGCAGAACCACCGAAAGCTTTAAACACGGTAAGGAGTTCAGGCAGGCAGGTGGGTCCCCTGGAGCACCGTACTGGAACTGTATCTGGTGCTCCAGGCAGGCTCTGGTATGCCCATACTGAGGCGTACCACCTGCAACCCACTACTGGTGCCCATATAAATTGAATAAATAAATAAGCCTGAATTCTGATTGAAAGGAATTCTTCTAACATCTTTTAAGGAATTCTGTGTATTCGGGAGGCCATCGACTTACAACCAATCATTTACTGACGGTCACAACAGCACTGAACAGTGACTTATGACCATTTTTCACACATACAGCCATTGCAGCAACCCCATGGCCATGTGATCAAAATTTTGACACTTGGCAACTGGCAAGTATTTATGATGGTTGCAATGTCTCGGAGTCATATGATCACCCTTTGATAAGCAAAGTTAATGGGGAAACGAGATTAATTAAACAACCATGTTACTAACTTGACAACTGCAATGACTCGTTTAACAACTTTGGTAAAGAAAGATAGTAAAATGGGGCAAAACTCACTTAACAACTGTGTGGCTTCGCAACAGGAATTTTGGGCTTAATTGTGGTTGTAAGTCGAGAACTACCTGTATTATGGCCATGGTGCCGTTATAACATTCTTATTTACAAAAGAACATATACTTTATAATTTTTTAAAATTAAAAATTTAATTTTCTTATAATTATTTATTTATAATAAAAATGTTTATATTTTACATGGTGTAACATTTAACAGTTGCAAACATCTTCAAACAAAAAAGTCAAAGTGAAATGCAAAGTGAGTTTAATGGTTTTCTGAAGTTATCTATCTCAGGGAATTAAATTATACCACTCTAATATACAAAATAAATGAAAAATGGCATAAAATGCATAGGAAATAATCCATGTTAATAATTGGACAATCATTTGAGAGGGAGAGTATAGGATCTCCTGCCTTGAGCAGAGAGTTAAACTAGAAGACCTCCAAGGCCCCTTCCAGCTCTATATTCTATGTTCTTTTATGATATACACAATGGCTCTATGTGATTTTTAAGTAGTTTTTTAAAATGTATTTATAGACACAGGCTATATTATGACAATGTCTATAAAGATATGGAAAACCACATTTAAAAATAGATTAAAAGTTTGTATTGAGGGATAATCTTGTATTTAAAATATATGAAGCTCTTTTTCAGGGATAAATTGTAATTCATCTTACACTGTCATTGCATAGGAATAGTATTCTTCACTTGAAGAAGATTTAAAAACATTCACTGAACTTAAAACTTTTTAAAAGTTTGATTTATATCCAGAATAAGTTTAAGACTATTTAGCAGCCAGATCTTCAATCCTTTTTCCATTTAGCTATGAGCATATCTAAATATAGATAAATAGTGGAGGGGGGTTGTATGTTCCAGCATAACTCTGGAATGCCTTGAGCAATTTCAAACAAACTTGGTACACAGATGACTTACTCTCTGGAAAAAAATATTGTGGAGGTAAGACACCCATAACACCCATTGGTGTGTGTGTGGGGGGGGGGGGTGTTCTGTTAAGATACAGCCTGTTGTGTCTTAAAATGATTTCCACTGTACTGCCGTAAAATGACTTCTACTGTACAGCGCAGTAGAGTTACCATGGTAACAGCTTCACAGTACTCCACAAAGGAGCTCGATCTGATCAGGGGGGAAATCCAACATTAGAAATTTTGTTTGGTCTGAACATTTCCCCCCTATAAATAAATACCCGGGCAACACCAGATTATTGGCTAGTTCTAAATAAAAGATGAATAAAATTGGCTTGTCACTTGGTTCTGAGAAAGTGATTTAGGCTACAAAAGTGATGTCACATAGCCAACAGTTTATAATGTGGGCTATTTATTAATTTTTAACTAGGCGAAACAATCAAATTTTGATATAACATTCTTTGGCTGTTCATAGTAGCACTGAACAATCATTTTTCTTCAACATTCATATATAAACTCTATCCCACAAACCTCTGAACAATTAATATATTTATTAGAATCTGCAGCTTAATTTATGTTATCAACTATAACTGATTCACACAGGTGGTCCGTTACAGGTAGAGTATCAAAATTCATAAATATTAGCCGTGATATATACATACGGTATTCATACATTATTTTCACTGTTAGAATATTTATATGGCTTCTATAGTACAACAAGCCTGCATAGTGCAAATTGTTATGAATTGAATAAAACTAATAAGCAATTGCAACCCTCTAAAAGACAATAGTAATGCCATTTTAAAGATAAAACTCTAACCTACATTTTCAGAGCTCTGGAAATAAGACAAATTAAAATTCAAATGTTTTTAAAATATAAAACTATTTTCTTTTCTTTTTTTTTAACTTCTTCTCATTTCTTTTAATTTAAAATGCTCACTTACTTCTCTCCAGGGTCCCTTTTGGTGGGAGTTGTGGCAACTGTCTACCCCTGCGTCCTGCCACCGGAGTACTTGATGGGCTTGTTTGGACTGACCCCGAATGAGCATGTGACCTACAGGACACATCAACAGAAACCCATCAATTGCAACATATATGTATTCTTATGTAGTTTGAGAACAAAGGAATGATTAATGGCTTTTGTTCATGTTGAACTTTAATTGAAAGGATGACAGTTCAACCTTAAAAGATTTTTAAAAGCGTAGTTACCAATAAGATTTATCTGGAAACTAAGGGAAGCGATACTAAAAAGATGGCACAGAATATGTTTTGTAACTGCATCTGTTAACCCTATAAATAAATCTATGTAGAGGTATATGCATACTGAGACATACTGAAAGAAAGTTTTTAAAAAAAGAAGTATATGTATAAATATGACTATTTTCAAATTCCAACTAATATTGAGATGATGATTTACACAGCCATGAATTTGAATGACAGGCAATAAAACAAAAGTATATTTCCAATGAGTGAAATAATAACATCATTGTTACTGATTCTTATAATTCACTATAGAAAAGCAAAGAAGCCAGACAATAATCTGATTTGGACAAAATTAGTTTAACAAATATCTTCTCCAACTTCATTCCATTATTCATATATATTTTTTTAAAAAAATCAACACTGTAATCATGAATAAAATACATTACAAAAACAAGACAAATGCAAAACATGCAGAGAGCAAATAAGAGAAAACAGTGATTAATATATAAAATTAGTACAAATTTAAGAAACTACTTTTAAAGTATCATTTGATGTTATGATTATTATTATTCCATAAGCGATGTCTGATGATCACATTTAATTACTTCTTCTGTAAGAGAAATACATGAGAAATTATGAAGTGTTTGGGAGTAAGAAATCACACAGGATTCCTAATAAATGAGAGGTCACAAACAAATGTAAGTAATTGTTATTAATTATTGTTAGTAAACAAATTACAATGGCAGCCACACCATTATATCCCGGTGGAATATAAGTAGTGTGTTGACGTTGGCAGGGTTAGTATCTACAACTACTGGTGATCAGCCAATGATGAAAGGAAATACTATTGAAGTTTTTGAAAAAATAAAAAAAGTGAGCTGGTGGGGCAGGATTAATCCATCTGTTTCACCTCGATAATGCAGGTGAGGGAGGGGCAGATCTTCCAGTCATTAATGAAGGCATCGATCTCATGAGGTTTGACTCAGGACGCTCAGTGGATCGGGAGCGGGGGCTGGGCCGCTCTAGCACTGGACGCTGTTCTGTTGATCTGGATCTTTGATATGGTAGTCTAGGGTCCCAATTCCTGTAATGTTAGTCAAAAAGCAGCTCAATTGACTTTTATCTGTGGTTATGCATTATGCTGCAGCACATTGGATTTGGAGCTATCCAACATAAGCTATTTTAAATAACTTTTTAAAGTTTTCTTCTTGCTAACATTAAGTGGGTATGAAGAAGTATACTTCCTTAAAATGGTCATGTGAAGAAAATTATTTAGACAGTTTAATAATGCAGCGGAATAAAATCTATTAATTTTGCATTAAATCGCATTGCTATTTTGGGAAAATTCAAAAGAAAAGATGCAGTTCTCTAGAAATATTAAACAGATTATTATTATTTTTTTAAAAAAACCATATATTCCATTATCTGTCAGCAGTTATTTATGGTGATTCATTTCAACAGGATCACTAAATACGAACAAAGGATTTTTGAATCACAAAAATCCTGAATAACGTTTTATCATTTACTATGTATTAGTTTAACTGTCAGGTATAACTGTAGCAAGAATTAAACAATTTTAAATGAGAACAAATGCATTTGTTATTGAATAAAGTATTTGGCATATGCACGTATCGCATAAGCTGTAATTTTCTGCAAAAAAAAAAAAAGATCCAACACATCAGATTCAAGGACATCCAAGAAACCAAATGGAAAAATATGGAAAATATTCAAACAATTATCCAAAATTGCTCTAGCAGAAATTAATTTTATGCACTGGCTGTAAACTGGTTCTATAATATAGCAGGATTTTTACAGTGTGTTATTCAAAGATCCCTACAGTCTATAAAGTTTTCTCTCAATAAAGATAACATATTGACTGAGAAAACAACTAAACACTGTCATACATTTATTTTCACTCATGAACTTAGCTTCAACTGAACATTTAAAGTTTCACATTTACAGAAAACAAAATTAAAATTTAGTATTAAAGAGAGCCAAAGTACACTAGATAGTTGTATTTCAGTAAAGCATCATCTAGAGCAGTGTTTTTCAACCACTGTGCCGTGGCACACTAGTGTGCCGTGACATAGTGTAAGGTGTGCCGTGGGAGAATTACTTTATATATAGTCAATATAGGCACAGAGTTAAATTTTTTTAACATTTTCTAATGGTGGTGTGCCTCGTGATTTTTTTCATGAAAAAAGTGTGCCTTTGCACAAAAAAGGTTGAAAAACACTGATCTAGAGAAACTCAATGTGTGTGTGGGGAGGAGTGTCTGATTCAATAGTTAATTTAGGTTCTTTTAAAGCAATTGAAAAATGTGGTACGATATTGTTGCTCATTTACTTACTGTCAAAGAGAAAAAAAGTGAGAGTCTAATATACACAGAAGTGATATACATTCATTTAAAAAAACACGATAAAATAAAATAATATAGAAGAGATTCTATGGTCAAATTCTTGCCTGCTGATGCAAATTTCAATATAACCAAATGTAGCTATTTTCATGAAGATATTAGTGAACTGATCCTGTGATAAAAATATATATTACAAGTAGTCCTTGACTTACAACCATTCCTTTAGTGGCCATTTGATGGCACTGAAAATAGTGACTTACAATCGGTCCTCTCACTTACAATTGCTATAGTATCCCCACAGTCACGTGATCTAAATTTGGGCACTTGGCAATTGACATTAATTTACAATGATTGCAGGGTGTTGGGGTCATATTATTGCCATTTGCAACCGTCCAGCTGGCTTCCAACAAACAAAGCCTATGCGGAAGTAGGATTTCCTTAATGACTTGCTTAACAAGTGCAGTGATTTACTTAACCATGCCAAAACAACAACAACAATAACAATCGAGCATGACTCACTTAAGAACTATCTTGCTTAGCAACAGAAATTCTGGTTCCAACTGTGGTCACAAGTCAAGGTCTACCTAAACTTCACCTTAAGGCCAACTAAAGAGATGTTATTAGAGTGCTAGATATAATAAAAAGAACAATGCAGGAGAACTGTGTCTTCCTTTGAGCATTTTAATAAGACATCAAACCTCACTAAAGTAAAGATTTTCCGATGAAGAACAGATACCAATATTGATATAAATAACATAGACATCAATAAAGATATATAGAACAGCTCTCTATTGCAAAAGTTCAACACTTACAACCGATCTCTTTGCAAATCCAAATTAACAACTGATTTAATGTCCCTTCCATTTGATAGTACATGAAGGCCTCACAGAAAAGCTCAAAATAATAATTTCACTTTATGCTCTAAACAGGAGGCATGTTTGATTGTAAGATCAGCAAAGAAGGGTTAAGTGCCTATCTAGAACCAGGCTTTTAAAGACAGATTTCAGTCTGACAACAGACTAAAAGGTAAAGGTAAAGGTTGCAAATATGTGCTAGCCGTTCCCAACTCTAGGGGGCGGTGCTCATCTCCATTTCAAAGCCGAAGACCCAGCGCTGCCCGAAGACTTCTACGTGGTCATGTGGCCGGCATGACTAAATACCAAAGGCGCACGGAACACTGTTACCTTCCCACCAAAGGTGGTTTCTATTTTTCTACTTGCATTTTTACATGCTTTCAAACTGCTAGGTTGGCAGAAGCTGGGACAAGTAACAGGAGCTCACTCCGTTACACAGCGCTAGGATTCAAACTGCCGAACTGCCAACCTTTCTGATTGACAAGCTCAGCATCTTTGCCACTGAGCCACAGGATTACCTTCTTACCAATCAAATGATTGGGGGTTTTATT
Source organism: Thamnophis sirtalis (assembly GCF_051295495.1). NCBI lineage: Eukaryota > Metazoa > Chordata > Lepidosauria > Squamata > Natricidae > Thamnophis > Thamnophis sirtalis. The sequence continues at coordinate 122,305,995 of NW_028261382.1, forward strand.
GGTAAAATATTCGGAATGCCTGTATTCTGAATGCCTGTATTCATAAAATAGTTTAAGCACACTAAACTGCATGAGTTGAAATGCAGAGCTCTTGACATGCCAATATCAAAGGTGTATAAGGAAGGAGAGTTACCCTTGCAACAAGCACAGAAGAACACTATAAAATAATTTTGAACATTTCCTTAACATGGGGGGAGGCAATACATTTAATTAGAATTTATGTATTTTTATCCTGCCTTTATTATTTTTATAAAACAACTCAAGGTGGTGAACATACCTAATGCTCTCTTCTCTTTTATTCTCCCACAACAACAAGCCTATAAAGTAAGATGGACTGAGAGAGAGAGTGACTGGCCCAAAATTACCTAGCCAACTTGTATGCCTAAGGTGGTACTAGAATTCACAGACTCCTGGTTTCTAACCTGGTGCCTTCAACCACTACACCAACTGACTCTATTTAGTTGCAAATCTGAACAAGAATGTGGCAGCCCAGCAGCAAATTACCAAATTGCACATAGTTCCCTGAATGTAGGCATTCAATTTCTGCAAATTACTTCAAAAAGTAAAAATAACTTAGAATACCACTGCCTCATATTTTAACCAGAAGAGTTTGCAAATGAAAAAAACCTAAAGTGTCTATCAGAGTCCACAAACATTTTAAAATTTATCTGAAAGAATGGAATAAAAATAATGGAGAAAAGTTGATTTTATTTTGCTATCTATCTACTATCTATGAAGAAGCTTAATATGCAAAAAGAAGTCCCGATTTTAGAAAGGAAGACACCATATGAAGATCAGAGAAAATTGATTTTTTTCAGTAATAACCAGCTACCCTAAACCATTTTGGAGTAGACAATCTCATTTTTAAAAAATGACATTCCTTTTAATGTCTAATCTATTTCTATTACTTCTTGAATTTTAAAAACTTTTAGAGAAAATTCTTGTTTCACTTTATGTTGAAATGCTTTCCAACAATATAAAGTTAATTTAAATCCTACCAATTCATGCATAATTTATGGTTTGACTAATGACTATGTAAAGCTATGGAAGAATAAAAACAAAGTAGTCACAGTTATTTTTTGCATTATGAAAATTATTTATACATTCAATTATCTTATCAGTTGGTTGAAGATCTATACAATAACAGGAAAATAGTACTGTACATATTTATACTTTTTAACTGAGCATAAGGGATTAAAAGTCATTTAGGATTTAGGTATTTGCCAAGTCCTTCAAGAGAACAAAATGAAATTAGTTAAAAAATATTTTTAGCCAAAATGTCTCATGATAAGAAATGAATTTGCAAAATTACTTTGCTAATGTTGAAATAAAACAATGGAGATTATCTTGAGCTTTACATTTTTTATATTATACATAAGTAGAAAATTGCAGACACAAAAGAATAAGTAGAACAAAGTTGAATTCATCAATGCCAAAGTTTTTAAAGTATAGACTCTTAAACTAAACAAACAAGAACCAGAAAGAGGAAACAAAAACAATTCATTGCTTTCCAAAAATCTGCCTTTCTTTTGCACTGCATTTTGTTTTCTCTGCATGATACCTAGCATGTCATATGTGTTCAAATGTCAAATAAAAACATTAAAATGCAGCAAATTATGGTGCATTTTAATGATCATATAAATACAACGTTCTCTAGTTTCTAGAGACAATGGAAGCACTATAAGAGAAAACACACAAATTATGCCTAGGAATCACCAGCTTAATCTAACCCAAATACTTTTTACTGGGAATACCTGTCAGTATCTGGGGAATACTGCTGGATTTCAATCCTTGGACATGTTATTCTTCTATTAGCTATTGGAATTTTGCTGGTGGTCACAGATATAAGATAACCTGTTAGCATAATGTTAATAACTACTGGTATAAATAAATCTCTAAAGTTAACCAACTGTTAAGCTGCAATAGCAATAGTACTTAAGACTTATATACTGCTCCATTTATGATTTATAGCATTCTCTGAGGGGCTTACAAATCTCAGCATATTGCCCTCAACAATCTGGGCCCACATTTTACTGACCTCGGAAGAATGGAAGCCTGAGTCAACCTTGAGCTGGTCAGGATTGATCTCCTGGCAATGGGCAGAATTAGCATACAATACTGCATTCTAATCACTGCACCACCATGGCTCAGAAACAAAGTTAAAATAACACAATATTGTGTAGCATGGCTGAATTACTTTTAAAATAATAGTTACCAATTAAAGTTTATACTGCTAATTCAAATACCCAAAATTTTTACACATACACACACGCACATACAGTACTTATTTTATAATCTGGTGAAATATCCGAACAGAGTCACCAAAAAAAAACACCTTACATATAATTTCTGCCATACATATAGATAATACATCAAACTGCATATGTTGCTACAGAACTTCTACACCTGCAGAGGATTCTATCTTTTTTGCAATGTCTATGTGAGAGTTCTTAAGCAAATATTAAAGAAAGCAAGAAAGTCCCTTTCGGAATAGGCAGCAAAAATTTATGAATTTGAAGCAAATAACAATTACAAAAATATTTTCCTTTTATGGCAACTTTGTAACAAATTAACATAGTCTGTTAGAAATCTACAGACAGAAAAATCAAAATCTAGATTTTAGAATCTTTGAAAATTTACATTAACAAACACTTTTAACATTTAGCTTAATCTTACTTAGATTTTTAAAAAAATATATATCTTGACATCAGATCTCTTTACATAATTTTATATTCTTTTTGTAATGTATATTTATATGAGAATAGTATGCAAGGCACCTAAAATATCAGTGTCTTATCTTATCTCTTACATAGCTCCCCATATTTGATAATTCTATAACACCATAATTCCTTTATTATGAATATTGCTTGAATATATTATAATCCATTAGTGTTCAACTGCTCTCATGTATAGTCCGTAGGATCTACAAAAACTAAAATAAAGTAGGAAATTGCCATTTATATAATAACATGATTTACCGTACTTTCTCTAAAAATGTATTTTCCACCATTGTTAGTTTCTGTACAAAGTACATGCAGTTTTGGGTCTTGGTAAATAAACACAATTGGCTTTATTTATATCTTAATACCAAAGGCAAGACGGATGTTTCAGCAGATTTATAGCAGTACAAAACATCTATTAAAAAACTACATAAACCTACTGACTCGATTTAATAGACCTGGGGGGGGGCTTGGGGGGAGGGGATTCCCTTTGAGACAATTTGGATTCCTCATGATTGCTTGGACTAGTCCCTGCAGTTATCTCGGCATGTTTCAAAAATATTTTCTAAGTTACAGGTAGTTCTTGACTTACAATGACAATTGGGACCATAATTTCCATTGTTAAGCAACGCATCGCTTAGCGATGGCAATTCCTGCAGTCCCTGCAGCAATCATTAACCAAACCCCACTATCATTAGGTGAGGCGACTTCCTGCCAGCTTCCCACAACCAAAGTCAATAGGACGCTGGCGAAAAGTTGCAAGTCCCAGATGAGCAGGCAGGCAAGTAGCTAATGCCGGGTGGAGCAGGAGGGTGTGTGGGGTGGGAGGAAGGGTCAGGGAGGTGAAAGAGTAATTCAGCACAGGCCAGGTACACAGGATTTCAGAGGTGCATGAGGGGTGCAGCATACATTGGGAAGGGGGTGCAAAGGGGTGAGAGGCCCAGCACTGGTCAGGGAGGGTGCGCGAGTGGCTGGTGCGGTACAAGCAAAGAAGAGGTGAGAGAGCATGTGTAGGTGGGTGAGATTAAGCCCAGCACTTTGCAGCCTTCCCTTCTTACTTCTTCATTTACTTTCTGCATTAGCCAGCAAGGAAGTTGCAAATGGCAATCAAGTAATTGCACAGGGCTGCAACCAGTTGTAAGTGATATACCAGTTGTCAAGTCCCTGGATCACAATCATATGACCGTGTATGTGTCTGTGTGTGTCTTTGTGTTTGTGTTTGTGTGTTGGGATGTCTGAACCTGGAGGACCTGTTGTAACCACCATTTGTTCAGTGCTGTCCTAAATTTGAATGGTTGTTGAAGAATGGTCATAGGTGAAGGATTATCTGTATTCAGAAGTGGTGCAAGCACACTGTATACTACTCAATAAAGTACTATGGCCTTTAGTTTTGAAGCACTTCTTCCAATTCATTTTTATGCAATTTTTAATGTTTGGAATGTTTATTTGGAATGTTTATTTAATTTGTATTAAGTTTTTATTTTGTTCTTTCTATCCACAATAAGTCAATGAAATAATTATGTTGTTGGCATGACTTATGTCTAAACTGTCACCCAATTTAATATACCCCTATTTGGGCATTTTGAATACATCACTATCATAAGATGTATTGATATGTGAGCTCTATTAACAAATACAAGGGTTGCAGATTAGACCGAGAGGTAGATGAATCTGTCCATGACAGAATTAACAGAATAACAGAGTTGGAAGGGATGTTAGAGGTCTTCTGGTCCATGAAGTTGAGAAATGTTTGAAGGTCTCTATTTTCTTCACTTCATGAAATGATACCAGAAATTGTTTTTTCCCTTTGTTTTTTTTATTGTAAGCTTGTGACACGATCTTCTTTCCACTGTTTTAATCTAAGGCACTAAGATTCTTTTAGGTTGTTATAGAAGAATAAAAATGCCTAGCAAATCCCTTTCTCAAAACATGAAAATATTTAACTCCACTGAAAATCTGCTACCAGAATGTGTTTATAGCCTTCGTAGAATTCCTTCTCAAAAGGTGAATCCATTCACTGACATTTTTGATATGACACAAATACAATTAAAAAAATAATTAAGCAGATTCATCTTTTTGTAGCCAAGGCCCCAATTCATTTTGGATGGCTAAATATTTCTTTTTTTTCAATGGCAACAAACTAATTAGGACTTACATTATAGATTTCATTAGGTTCCCAGCAATAACTTGAAATGGCAGGAAACTATGCAATTACTTTTCAGTAACCATAAGTGGAGAGAACTTATAGGGCTACTAAAGGGAACCTGAGGACTGCATGCATCCCTGTAGATATAGGGTATCTATATATGAATTTGTAAAAATGACTGGATTTGTAAAAATATTACTAAAATCTAATGGCCATAGAATTGGGTTTTAAAAGGGAAAATAAAATATAAACTAAAATAATACTCTATTTAAATTCTAAATACATATCCTATATTACACAGTCATACTTTACTCACCTGTGATTTTCAGCTGTACCATTGACTACATGATCTGCCCATGAACTTGCACCATTGTAATACCTTTGCAATGCAGTTAAAATAAAGACAAGTTACAAGTATGAAGTTATTTTCCAAACAATTTTTTCATGAGATGTATTTTTATCTCGGTAATCAAGCAAGGATCTCAAATGTTCTCCTTACATCCTTTTCACTACATCTTGAAATACATTTGGAGAATTAAATCTTTTGGAGAAAAAATAAAGTAGTTTATTCTATAAAAGTATTTACCTTTTGGTTAGGGCATTTAACTATCTAATATGTAATATCATATCATATTTTATTAATTGTAAGTCACCTAGAGTTGCTTTGCAGAGTGTGAATTTTTAGTAAATAAAAGTAAATAAATAAATATGTCAGGTCTTGATAGAAATATTAAATGACATGATATTTATTTGACACAGCATTGGTCCAAAGGACTTTTCATTTTCTTTTCAGGTACAATCTGCATAGCCTAACAATAATCACAATCTTATTTTGCATCTGATTGTGAGTATGCTGTAGCTGCCACAAGAACTCTACAAAGGCAAGGGATATTGGAGAAATCTATCATGAGATAGGTATTGTTTATGGTACCTATTGTTGGAAATAAAATAAAGCCTTCCCATCAACAGAACAACTCTGAATACAGGCTTTGCATTTTGTCTAAGTAAATTTATTTATTATACAAATTTGCCCAATAAATCTGATAGTAGTATGCATACTTTTATAAATAATAGCAGCAACAAGAATAGTGAAGTTATAAAATTGCCAATTTTATAAGCAGTAAACCATACAGAAATTAAATATATGACAGGTAGGCTTTATTATAGCATCCTTGGCTATTTTTAAGACCACCCAATTTAATGAATTATATTAGTCTTAGAGATGAGCAAACAGTTCAAATTTAATCACCTTGGATATTAAATAAGATTGCTCAAGCTCACCAGAATGGCAATCCAATCTTATAGAGTATTCCACTCACAAAAAAGCATTTCAAGATCAGATACATTTGAAATAGTTACAAAATTATTGAAAAGTCAAAGCAGCCTGTTTTAGCTCAAATTGGTTTTAATGTAAAACATTTTTCACACTTCTGATTAGCCTTAATCATCCTGAAATTACATGTTCTACTGTATCTACAGTATGCTAAACCAAATTAAGATTCCCATCATCTATGAAGGGTCTGAAGTTGATAATCCATAATCTATAATCCCATGTCTACTATCTTCTTCCAAATTCTTAAATATATGTATTATTTACACATCTATCTATCTATAAGTAAATACCTTTCGAGAGCAGGGGAAATAAACGTGTCATCAACATATGTATTAGGCTCTCTTCCCTCCTTCCTACTCCTCCTGAACATAAAATAAACAGTAAAGATATTTTAGAATAGCCTTGCATACTTCTGCTGATGCATGATAATGGCCAGTAACTATCAAGCTACTTTTAGCACAATATAAAGTAAAAATAACGTGTGTCCTGAAAACAGCTATTTTCCGAATAATTCCATATTCAGACAAGACTTACATGCTTGTGATGACCTTACATTCAACAACTATGTTAAGACAACTAACAAAAGCAAGACTTTCATAAATTCAGTCATGTGAACTGGCCTATTACTGAGGCAAGTGAACAGCCAACAATATGTAGTGCAATATATCCAAGATAGTGAATTCAGGACATGATGAACACTTATCTCTGAATGTAGGCTGCTAGGCGATTCATCAGGTCAAGCCAATTTTTGTAAACTTTTAAAAATTTGAGAAAGTGAAATATTCATTTCCAACAATTCAAGTAATGGTATTCTGGTTCCAAACCTCTCACTAAAATGTTTCGCTTAGCTGTTAAGTCAATCAACCTTGAGAACTATGTGAGAGGGTGGGGGTGAAGGTGACATTAAAATGCTTCTGCACATAATATTCAATATTACTTATTAGGGAAGTTATGGTTTTTTTTCCTCAAATTAAATAATAAAATTGACCAAAACAGAATCTGTTATAGTACAAAGGGAGTATGGATACCTTTTCAAAACATTCTGTGGCTTAAAAGTAGTATATAAAAAGTATGAATACGGGAATGATGAGTAATAGGTATAATACTAGCCAACAGGATGTTCTTTCAGCATAAACTGAGTGTTGTCCAAGTTAAATTCTTACTTGTGGCCAAAAATGAGGCCATGATCATTTATAATTTAATTATTTTTAATTTAGATTACAGAAATCACTCTATATGGAACTGCCCTCGAAAAATATTCAGTAAGTTCAGTTAATGCAAATACTCCAAGTAGACTTTTATCTATGATGCCCTTTTAGGCCATGTGACTATCAGTTGTAGAAGAATTTAAATACTTTTTGTTTCTGAGCACATCCAAGATACTGATTTAGTTGTATAAATCCTTAAAAGATGTTACATACAACCTATCTAAAAGTTGATTTCTTCATTTTCAACTTGTAAATAATTTCTGATCAACACTGGAATTACAACAACCATCAGCCACAGAAATTATTTATTTATTATATGTATAATAAATTAGACTTCATTATTTGCGTATGAAAATGCTATTGAAGCTTACATTAGATTTTTATTTCTCCTATCAAAATGGCCAGGAACTCATTACCCTAGGAAAGTTTGGGGCTGCAAATGAGAAATCCAAGGGCTGCAGAATTCATTCCCACTTTGTATTATAAATTATATTAAGCTTCAGTTGGCTTTCTGAAGGTCATTAGGGTCAGTGCTAGCCCTATCTTGTGAAGCATCATTCCGACAACAGTTACTGCAACAGAAAAGGCACTTCTCCTGATTCCATCACATGACATGAAGTGTGTCCATCCTAGAGCATGTGGACAGGCACATATCACATATTTGGGAGAAGCAGTCTCAGTAACAATACAGTCCTGTTCCACATAGAGCTTTAGATCTTCAAATTAACCTTTTCCTAATCTAATTGGAATTGTCTGGAACAAATATAAAATCCTAGGTAGTATATTCATCTTGCTTGTTGATATTCTCCCTATTAGTGACAGTTGTAAATTTTCCCATTTTGCCAGGTCTGTCACTATCTGTTGTTTGAGTTTATGTTAATTATTCTCTTTAAGTGAACTGCATCTTTACGTACCACACAGAGCTTTATATGTGATAACTAACATTTGTAATTGCACCCAAAAGCCAACAAGGAAGCCAGTGCAGCTTGAGAAGTAGGTTAGTTACATGAGCATATGACTGATGTGCCCATGACTTCCTGCACTGCGGCATTCTAAGCTTATTATAGCTCCTGGAGTATCTTTAAGCGCAATCCATGCAGTCATGTTGAAGTAGTCCAGCTGGGAAATGACTAGGACATGAGTGACAGAAATGAAGACCTGCTGATCCAGGAACAGATACAACCTGCGCACAAGATGATATTGTCCTGGCTATAACTGCCAACTGGACTTGCAGACTGCAGACTGACTGAGTGGGAGAGCGCAATCCCATTCAGAATCGAACAAAGAAAATATCTAGTTCCCAGATCAGAGTAATTCAAAACCCAAAATACTATTTTTGACACTGAATAAGTTAATAGTGTGCCGTGAATTCTACAAATATCACCCTCAAACGTTTAAGTGCTTCAGACACATTGTACAAAAGAGTATTTTCTCTTCACTTTGTGGAAGTCACGTTCACTGAACTCCATGTCTCATTCAAAATAGCAGTGACAGCTTTTCACACATCGGTATATTATGCATTTATGCCTAAGGTTGTTAACTAATGATACTTGGCATGTGTTATACCTCTCAAACTCATAGTAAGCACCCTCAGAATAGGCACGACACATCCTATGCGATCGAAGTAATCTGATTGCATCTTCACAAATGTTAGGATACAATGAGTGATCCTTGCTGCCAAAACATAAGCAATGAAACATGAAGGTAAAGTAAGAAACAGACAAATGAACACAAGCATGAAGGTATACATGAATGATGGAAACAAAATAAAAGGGTATGAAAAATGTATTCATTAATTCCTGTATTTTAATGTACAGCGTGGATCAAAATAAGAGCTTAAGCATCAACATGTTTTGGATTGAACATTTAAAAAGAAGGGTATATTTGAGCACTTCTGAATTTTATGTGAAGTAGCCTAAGAGACAGCTACAAGAAACTTTATTCATTATCCAATGAAAATATAATTAATATGCAAGCAATATGGCAAAAAACCCAGCCAACTACATAAGTGGCTCAGAGGTGAGTTGCAAATCCCGGTGCTACTGACTTGCTTGTGCTCACATGCGTTTGTGCGACGCTTCTGCGCATACACAGAAGCATCTGGCTGGATAGGTGGAGCCCACCCGATCCAGGCCGAACTGGGAGCAACCTATGAAGTGGCTCTCCAATAGTATCATTAAGGTAATTCTGATATAACATTTCCCAGTCATACAAGAGTTGCTTTCCAATAATAAAAAAACATATATCTGCAGCTGAAATTCCCAGACATAATATATATTATTAATGCTAAATACTGGTGGGCATGGCTGAAGTCTGAACTGCTCCACTCTTAATTAGCAGTATAGGAGAACCCCTTGTGAAGACAAGATCTCCAGACTTTTAGACACAATTTTAAGTTTGTGAAATTATTATAGCTATCATAATATAACTACCTAGTTCAGATGCTGGCAATCTTTTTATGCAGTGATATGGGATCTCATTATAATGATACAGACGGCAAAATATTAAGCAGAAAATCTGACAAGATTTGGCCTTCATTAATTCCTGGGATTTTATGCATTTATACAAAATCCTTGGTGATCACAAATGACAACCCCAAATCTCTTATGTTTTAAAAATCTGACAAGTGTTCAGCTATTTTTTTTAGTAGCATTTGATTGCATTAAATTACAGATATTGTAAAATATACAATCATTAGCTGCAGGAAATGGGGGGAAAGCACTCCTCTTACTAGCATAAATTCAAAATGGCATACTATATACAGCATACTAAAAATTTTATTTGCCCGATATAACAACAAAGTTCCTTTTTAAACACATTAGCTAGTTGTTGTAGAATTTACAGCTGGCTAATTCCTGCTGGATCCCTGTTCTTTCTGTATTCAGATCCTATTTTATTAAATATTATGCAACTGGAAAATCATTGATAGGCACACCTAAGATTGGTAATAAGAGGGAGGGACGGAGAGAGAGAGAGAGGGATGGAGGCAGGGAGGGAGAGAGAGAGACAGATTGTGATGATAATATGGAATAATGATTTACAATGGTATGTGTAAAAAAGTTATAGCAATATTGAGCAGAAACTAATATCTGGAAATTCATAAATAAAGCATGACAACTGTTTAAGAACAGGGCAAAAAGTGTTATTGCATAACATGCTGTCAATTGATTAGACAAACAATGAATGTAAGGTAGTAATTTTTTAAAGTCAAGTATTAATATTTGCAAAAGGCTTTTTATTAAGCCATTCAGTGACTTAACTAGTATGAAGCAAAAATATAAGTAAAAGCATGCATTTATACACAGTCACACACAGGAAAGCAGATACCTGGCATCTCTATGATGGTAGTCAATGGATTGAGTGTGATGGGACCAAGGCAGAGTGAGATAATGACTGAAAGCATAGCAGAAACAAAAATAAAATTGTAAGACAATAAAATTAATATAGAGTAACATATATAGATATAGATATATATTATAAAATAGAAGGTCTTGAGCGCACAAGCACAAAGATGTAATTTTTATACAGAAAAAATATATGCATAAAATGGATTGATATATTAATATGCTTCTCCTGATTCAATACTACTATAAGTCACTTTTTCAGTGCCACTGTAACTTTGAACCGTCACTAAATGAACTATTGTAAATCGAAGACTACCTGTATTGCTTCAGACTATTAGAAATTCTTGCTAATTGTTTACATTATGAATTTTACTAACTCTTATAACATTGCCTACTTTTGTCAACTTGTAGTTTGGTTCAAATATGAGTTGTAAAGGATTGTGATAAAATATTTTCTTTATATCTGTTTTAATTCAGGATTATTTACAGAAATAATGGATGTTTTCCCTTTTTAATATATTCTAATATTTATGTAATTTTTCTACTTTGAATATCCTTAATGTATACCTTTTATCCTTTTTTTCTTTTTTCTGTCTTGTAATAAAAGCATACAATATATTTTTTTAAAAGAGTCTGACATTCCTGTGTGGGAATGCTTTGAGTAGAAAGATCCTAAGAGAGATCAGTGGCCTGCAGGGCTTCACTTTGCCTGCTGCAATATTGTCCACTTCCATCCATCTGCAGGCCTCTCTGGGTATTTGAACTTTGGCTGCAAAAAACAGCCCTTAGTGGCAGACACTTTCTTTAACAGAAGAGACATCAATCTCACCTAAGACCTTCCAGGAGGTCAGTGCTTTCTCTTGAGCACAGGCATACACACACACACACAATTAAGGGATGGCTCACCCAAATTGTACCACACATCAGCAGCAGCTCATAACATCTGCCTCCTTGTTATGGTCTACTCTAACTCATCAGAATCAGGGGCTGAACAGCCTGATCTGGCAAACAGTAAGGCTCAGGAGTTCCAATCACCTGGAATAGATCAGGGACCTAATGAGAATGAGCAGGTGACTCAGATGTAATAAGAGGCCAGATCCTGGCAGAATGCCTAGACCCACAATGAGCCAAGTAGTTTAAATGACAAAACCAAGATTTCTCAGCAATAGAGGTTAACAAACTTCAATCAAGAGACTGACAATACTGGATCTGTGATCTTATTATTCTGGCTCTTTGCTCTGCTCTTGGCTTGACGTCTCAAATCAGCTGTGAAATGTTCCTACAGATAACTAATTTCTCTTCCATTGTCACATCCCATTTACCAGGTGTGGATGCTATTGGTGCATTGCCTTTTGTTTCTTTTAGCTATGATCCTAAATTGGACTCTGTTGATCTGTCTCTGGATCAATTCATATTCAAACCTACCCAGAGCTGCATCCTAATTGTACAGAAAGATCTCACATTTCCTATGTTTATTCTGGAACTTCTGTGCAACTGCTCAGCTGGGCAGTCTATCTGTCTTCTGAGGGTTTATTATTACCCATAATTAATCCAATTGTAAACCTGGTACTGTGTAACTGCTGACTCTAAAAAAAGTAGTTTGATTCTAACCCCAAAATAGAGATATTTGCTCCTTTCTGCTTTTGCAACCAAATTGGGACTTTTGCTGGCAGAAAAAAAACTCAGAAAAACTTTCTCAGCTCACTCTTAGTGATTACATTGTGCAACTATGGCGTTTTCACATTACAAGTGTCCTGAAGCTCATTGAAAGAAATTTGAGAGATTCCTAGACTGATTCCCAGCATTTTTGGAACAGTATCATCTTTATATGAGTCCCACCCATTGTTGGCTCACACAGTGTGCTCTCTAGGCTAGCTGCTAAATGGGCTACTCTGCTGTTTCAATGGAGCATCTAATGAATAATGTTCACCATTTCATCATAAAATTGAAAACAAGGTTAAAGATCTTATCACACCACTCACAAACAATTAGCATGTCAAGAAGCAAAACCCGGGATGCGCTCAGTAGCACAATATGTAAAGGATTGTCAGCCTTTGGCTCCATACTTGAACTGCAATAAGGCTTTTTTGATAGAACTGTCCCAGAAAAGTGGAGTGGATGAAAATATAGGTGATTCTCAGGTAACAACCATTCATCCCGTGACCATTCAAACTTACATCGGTGCTGAACAAGAGGTATTTCCAACTGCTTATCACACATACAATGGTTGCAGTGTCCCTGCAGTCGTATGATCATTATCCAGGTGCTCAGTTACTGGCTCACAATTATATTGCATTGTTCTGAGGTCACGTGATTGCCATTTGGAACTTTCTTTGCCAGCTTCCTACAAGCAATGTCAATGGGCAAATTGGCAGGAAGTTGCAATTAACAGCATGGGATTTACTTAATGACAGAAACTGGAACTGCCGGAATTTCTGAGTGATATAGTCATATAACATTGCATTTTGCAATCACATTGATTAGTGACAGAAATTCTAATCCCATCATTAAGTGATGACTACCTCTATAGGATAACATGGTCAAACTTGAATGCCCACTGCATTCAGTAAGCTGCTAGAGCAGGGTTGTCAAACTCACAGCCTGCGAGCCAGATGCATCACACAATGTCCACATCCATGCCCTGTTTAGCAAAGGGGGGGGATCATGATATGTCTTTAAATAGATTAACTAAAAGTGTCTAAATAAACCTGGTCTTGTTTTTTGCTAGAGGAGGGTTTATATTAGTGATAGAAAGAAAAACATGGCCAGTCGTCCTCATTTAACCAATGTTTTTTCAGTAAGCCATAATTTCTTACATTCAGTTCTAAAAGCATGAGATATACAAGATTTCTCCTACTAACTTAATTATGGGAAGAAAAAAACATTGTTTGCAAGAAGGTCATAAATCAAGGTTTGGCATCTTTCTCTCTCTATCTCTTTTTTCAAATGAAGAGGAATTTTATCCTCTAACTGATAGAGCCAACTGGTTTTATCAACCCTCCAAATAAGGGTTGCCAAAAGCCAGATCCAGCCTAGCTACTCAATGTTTCAACTTGTCTTCTCCCAAATCACTTTCTTTTTCTCTTCCTACTTTTGCCCGGTATATGGATTATTCTTCTGTCAGGCACGTCTCCCTCTCTTCTCTAGCTGTTAAATCATCAAGTCTTTAATTGTTGAGATATTTTCCCTCATGACACCAGGTTTTTCTAGTGAGAGGTCTGAGTGCTCATGAATCTCATGCTAGTTGCACTTATTTGCTAGTTCCCTCACACATATGTGTTAGTTGTTCCCGACTCTATGGGGCAGTGCTCATTTCCGTTTCAAAGCCAAAGAGCCAGTGCTGTCCGAAGACATATCCATGGTCATGTGGCTGGCATGACTAAACAACGAAGGTGCACGGAACACTGTTACTTTCCCAACCAAGGTGGTTCCTATTTTTCTACTTGCATTTTTACATGCTTTTGAACTGCTAGGTTCGCAAAACTGGGACAAGTAACGGGAGCTCACTCCATTATGCAGCGCTAGGTATTCGAACTGCCACCCTGCCGACGTTTCTAATTGACGAGCTCAGCGTCTTAGCCACTGAGCCACCATGTCCCATGTTGAATGTATGTATGTATGTATGTATGTATGTATGTATGTAGTGTCACAACCCCTGGCATGCCCAAATATGGGAGGAAGTCTACTGCTTCCATTCTCTGTCTATCAGCTCGTCACAAGAGACCATCCAGACAGAAACCCAATATTTTTACAGTTGCCTTTGTTACATTTGTGTTGTATTTGTGCTGATAAATTATATATATATATATATATATATATATATATATATATATATATATATATGTATATGTATATGTATATGTATATGTATATGTATATGTATATGTATATGTATATGTATATGTATATGTATATGTATATGTATATGTATATGTATATGTATATGTATATGTATATGTATATGTATATGTATATGTATATGTATATGTATATGTATATGTATATGTATACACATACATACATACATACACACACACACACATATATATATATAAAATCACAACATTGTTACATCTATTGTTATTTTTAATTAAAATCACATTTATATGTCAATAAAAAATACCTTATTTTTTATTATGCCATTACAGTACTCCTAATAAATTTACAGTACTGCTTAACATTTTTAATGTACTGCATTGTTTACAATATTAAATCAGCATTAAGATCTAAGGCTGCATTCTTTCTATGCCACAAATATTTCTGAATGACTTGGAATCAGTTACTGCCTCTAGCCTAAACTCTCTTATCATGTTGCCATTACTGGTAAGAAAATATAGAAATCAAGTACCCTGATTCCATGGAGACAGAGCAAAAAATAAATAAAAATGGCATGGAGTGGCCCTGTTTATATTTCTCCTAATGTTTGGCAGTAACAAATAACTACAGATTTACTACATTTTTCAATACACAATTTGTGCACACAAGCATTATTTTTAAGCTGGTAGTACCACAACCTCCTAAATCATAAATGAATTTATATAAACCTCTCTTCCAAATATTTCTATGGGCAAGAAATAATTAAAATTTGTTTCTATATTACAAAGATTTTCTAACTTTTGTCACAGCACAACTATTTGCATGAACAAAATAAGAAAAAACACCCTAAGTGATTTTTGACAGTTTTATCACTTTCCCTGTGCTAGTTTAATCAGGTTTTTAAAAATGTTTAATCTTGCTGAAATTGATTATGACCCTGGGAGATCTCAACTCAATATGAACATGAAATAAGTGAGTGTATGTACTTGATAGTCTTTATTTTTAATTTTATTAATTTTAAACTAGCCCCAATAAGATTCCAGATCTATTTTTTTTTAATCTAGTGTCATATTGAAAAGAAGAAAACGGGTATATATTTGTGGGGACAAGTGGAAAGGAACTGGGGAAAAATCCTTGGAACATGTCATTTAGTGCAACCATGTTGGTTCAGCAGTTATTGCATTAAAAAGAGTTCATTGTCACAGACTAGATCTAGAAGCAAAAATAGCAAAGAATAACATGCAACAAATAAACATCTTATTATAATTTACTGGACTAAGAACAGTTACTTCAATATTTGCACAGTTTCATAGAAAATAATTCTGACACAATTTTGACAGAATTCTGTCAAAACCTTCCTAAGATAGAGACTGCAACTCAGTATTGTGTATATTCTTTCAAAAACAATTGAAAGAAAGCTTGTATATGCCTGAATTTATCAATTAAAGTTATTCCTACTTAACAGCATCCAATGTGAAAGCGATGACTTCAAAGGAGTATTTGAAGTTTTTGCACTATAGATTTTAAAAATCTCTAGAACAATAGCACATATCAGTTCTGAAAAGTATCTTTCCCGTTTTGAAATTCAAAAAAATCCTTGTTTTCTAACATAGCCTAAAACAAAGGGGATTTATCATTAAACAGTCTTATCATATTCGTCTAAAATACTAAGTCAAAGTCCCAGATATAATAAATTATATTCCAATGAAATAATATTTTTCCATATAAGAATTGCTTCTCACACTGACAAAAATTCAGTTCACCATTATATAGACAACCCGAGGCAGGTCCACTACCATAGCACTTAGACTTATACACCGCCTCACATTGCTTTACAGTCCTCTCTAAGTGGTTTTACCGAGTCAGCATATTGCCCCCAACAATCTGGGTCCTCATTTTACCCACCTCAGAAGAATGGAAGGCTGATTCAACCTTGAGTCTGGTGAGAATTGAACTGCTGGCAGTCAGCAGAATTAGCAAAACTGCATTCTAACCACTGCCCCACCACAGCTCAGGAAAAAGCACTTCCCTTCTTTCCAGTATATCATATGACAGGGGCAAAAACACTCAAAATCTCTATTCCTAATTAGCTACATTGGTTTTAAATGTAGAATTCTTGTATTAGTGCTTGTTTAGCTTACTAAATCTTGCTAAAGAAAGCTATGAATTCATGCTTGGGAAAAATTGCTTTTCATACCTCCATACCTCTGGAGAGAATGAACCTGGTCTCAGAGATTAGCATTTAGTTTAAGAATGGGAAACTAAGAGAAGGAATAAGTAACATTTTTTATATTGGAAAGATGTGCAAAGTACAGGACTTCGACAGGACTGGAGTTGGGATTTGTGCTACTTCTTAAATAACAATCTGTAGTCAGGGATAAGCAGCTAAGTGCCCATAATTGCTAATGACAATTAGTAATTTTAACAATTGTTCAAGAAAGTAAAATAATAGCTCCAAAGTGCTATTAAAATCACAAATAAAGTAATAAAGTACAAAGTGAACACATTGAAATATAAAAATCTGAGCTGGCAATGCCTAGTTTTTAAAAAAATGGATTTTATGGACTTATTATGGCTAGTTCAATGAAAATGTTAAGCAACGTGTGATAGTGTGATAGAAATTTTTAGAATGGAATCATTAGGACAATTCATTTGAAAAATAGTGCCACATTTGAAAATATTGTGAAGCTGAAGATTTGATAAGGAGAAACATGAAAAGAGAGGCATGACAACAGAGATATAGAATATAATGTATGGTGTGGACCAAGCATGAACCAGAGTGAGTGCCTAGTTAGAACACATACTCATGCATGGAAACTAATCCAGCAACCATTCAGGACTGACCAACAAAAAAAATACTTTATACAAAACTTGTAAATCATGAAATTCACTGTCTTTTGCAATGCATGCCTTCTGAGAGCCATATTTTGTAAGTTTTATAAAGAAAGACAAATTAACAAAAGCCTGGGTTACCTACCTATGGCTGCTAGCTTACGCAATTACTACCATTCACAAACCACTATCTATAAGATGCTATTGACCAACAGTATAACAAAGCCATTGCTTTTCTGTCTATGGTTATGAGTTTCCAGAATGCCTCTGGTAGGCCACTATATAAAATAGCATACTAGAACACGTGAAGACATTGGTTTCATCCAGCCAGGTTCTTTTTTTTTTTAATCCACTCTTGATTACCAGCATTAAAACAAAAGCAGAAAAATCATTAGCATCCTAGAAAGGCCTAGAAAGATGTTTTCATGCATTACTAAAATGTTGGAATCTACTGGCACCTTAACATGTTAATTCAAAGATCTGGATCAACTTATCCAGTGAGTTGGCAAGTCATGCACAAAAGAAGCAGCAGTAGATCTTAAACCAACATTCTAGATACTGTGCCTTACTTAAGAACACAGGACTTGGCTGAGGTACTGGCAGAGCATTGATATCTCAAGAATCCTGGACCCGTAGTGATGAAGGACCACAAACAGGAAATTCACCTGATTCTGATTAAAGGGATATGATTTCCTTCCCTCCCCCATCCAAACCACAAAAGCAAGCAATGCTTTTCAGCTGTAAGGAATGCACATTTTGGCAGAGGCATGGAAAGAAAAATTAGCAAGATTGATTCTGGTCCCATTTCTAGTTCAAATATACAGACCAAACCATGGAAAAATAATTAAAATAAATACATTTATATGTATTTATAAGAGAAGAAATGTTATATTAAATAGAGATTCTCAAAAGACCCTTTTGCACTAAGCCCAATCTATGTGATGAACATACTTCAGAGATCAACAGCTGTACTACATGTGTTTTCTCTCCAGATATAAATGCTACCTAAAAGATAAGTATATATTGTTTAAAATATATTTATGTATAGGCAATTGATGATAAAATCAAGTATAGAATGCACCAGGAAGCTTTCCAATTATTTGATATATAAATATTAAATTATTATATTGGTAAATTATTGTATATTCCTATTTCTAAAGGCCTTAACAGACTAATTATTATTTACCTTAAATGAATTATTATTCAAAATCAAATTAATAGTAAAAATAAAATAAAAGCCTCATAGAATAAAACTCTAACTTCTTTAAGTTAAAAGGTATTTGCTGCCTTCTATTTTTCTGACAGGAAAAATGCATGGTATAAATACATAATATACAACACAATGCCTGTAACAAAATAATAATTTCAAAAACAGGAACAATCCATTTTTTTCTACCCTAATTTTGTAAACCAGAGAGCTGAAATGGCTCTGCCTGTAAACTCTGTTTCCATTGTTTATTCTGTTACTTCAGAATATCTACCTCTCTCTGTCTGGACAGTTGTGGTCATCCATTATTCGATGTCTATCCATTCGATTCATGGTATTGTAATGTGCAGGAGTAGATCGGGTCCCTCGAGACCCATGTTCCACATTCCTTGAAGAAACAAAACCGTCAATGTTATAGTGGGGGAAATGAGCAAATCCCTTTGCTAATCTCTAAAATGATCTTTAGTAAATAAATGCAGACTGTCATATTTTTCTCCATAACAGTTTTTTCTGGTCATTAATACATATGCTGGTTATTTAAATTCTGGCATTTGATGCAGCATTTTGGAAAATGCTTTAGCATCCTATAAATCTTTACAATCAGATAATTGTAAAACGGGAAGTCGTAGCTTCTTAATTGATGAGAGAAATTTGGAAAAATTAAGCCAGATTCTAATGCCTCCAATAGGTGGGAAAGTTGTTTCCTGAATATTTAGATTTGCTTTTGCCATATCCTAAAATTGTTGTGCTGTTATATACAATTCGAATGGCCATTAACTGACCAATCTTATTTGGAAATAAAATGAAATTCCAAACAATCTACCCACTACAGAGTAAGCATGTAATTTAAAATTATTCATGCAAAATAACCAGTACTGATTGAAACAAATTCTAACTACGGTAAATAGGTATCTTGATTAATTTTATTGGTAATTCACATTATTTTCTCCAACAATCTGGGTCTTTATTTTACTGACCATGGAAGGATGACAGGCTGTGTCAACTTTGAGCCTGGTGAGATTTGAAATGCCAAATTGCAGACAGTCAGCAGAAGCAGCCTGCAGTACTACACTCTTAACCACTGCGAACCGCAGCTATATATGCTGATATATTAAATATTATAGAAAATAATTTAAGTATTTTCCTCCATGTCTTTTTAAAAACAATGTTTAACTTTTGGCATGATGAACACTCCTTTAGAAAATTTGGCAATTGACATTTAAAAGGAACTTTTAAACTTTTATAAGAAGTACGTAATTTTCATAAACAATTGAAACTTCCACTCACTATAGGCGGGAATATTTTTTCACAAATGTTATAGGAGGCGTATATTAATTTTATGATATTAAAAAATCAAGAAAATGGTAGGACCTTTTCTGACTAGTACAATTTATATTTTTAACTTTTTTCAATTGGAAAACTTAAAATATGTGTTAATTGTCCCTTAATGGGCCATTGGAGGAAAGATAAATACCTTGTAACAAAACATTAGGGTAGAGGAACAAAAGTTATAGGACCTTTAATAAAATTATTCAAGTTCAGGGGTGTCAAACAGCCTTGGCCAGACCTTTCTGAACAGAGTGGTGTCTTTGACAACAGCAGCGCGCGCGCGCACACACACACACACACACACACACAGAAACACACACAAAATCTGTCTTTCCTCTTTACAAACATATAAACAATTTCTAACCAGTCTTACAACTGAACTTCAGCAAGATGGCTGCATCATCATGTCTTCTCAGGCAATTCCTAATGTGTAAGGCTGACTAATGTTTGTTATTATTATTCCCAGTTAGAGACTAGGCAGGAGTATAATTCTGATATTCTCCACTTATTTTTCCTATCCCCATGCATTTGTTTTCTTCAGTAGTTTGATATTTCTTGCTTTCTTCCATATATGTATCCAGGACACAACTATGTTGAAAAAAATCACATCAGAATTGATATCTATATCAATTATAGCTTCACTGAATATTTTTTGTAAGTTAATTCCACAACTACCTAGTTTGAAAAGCCCTTTCTACTGTTGTTTGGAAGATATGAAAATACTAAATTTTGGGGTTTTCATCTACCTGCCAAAAACTGAAAGAGACAGGGCTTCTTCTCTGATGACACATATTTCAATTATACAGACACAAGTTTCCAATTATATAGCACTTTTGTGTGGATTTTAACCTTGCTGTTATTGATCAACCTTGAATAAAATAATGAATATAAATGGTACATGAATAAGTAGTCTAATCATTTTCTTGAGATAATATTTTCAGATGTTAACATGGCTGTTGTGTACTCTTACTAAATTTTATACATTTCATGTTGTGCATACATGTGTATAAACTTAACAAGTCTCATTAAAATATTACCACACCACTGACTAATTATTAATGCGAGTCTGACTATTTCGTTATCAAGAGAAAAATATTATCTATAATATATATAGATTAAAATATATGAGGACCTCAATAAAAACATTTTCTGGCTTTCGTATTTATTTACTGGAAATATTTTACTATAACCAATATCTGCAATTTTAAACAGGCAGAATATATCTCAGAACAAGAGTACAATGTAGAAACTGCCACTAGAATATGGAATCACTTATGTTCCAGCATGAAATTCTCATATTAAAAATAAATTAATTTTTATTAATTTATTTAACGGTTAAAATCTCCCAAGAAAAAATGGTAAGCAGAATAAAAAATGATTATTTAAAATAATGGTAATTTTCTATCAGTACCACAGTTCTAACAAGACCATTGTATACTTTTCTCACCTCAGTGTTTCTTGTCTGGGTGCAGAAAATTTTCTTGCATACTAACAGCTTTCCGTGTTAAACAGAATTTTAAAAAGTAGAATATCATACTACACTCAAATGGGAGATTTATCAGATACTGGACATAAAATTTATCTGAATGGTGATAAATGATACTAATATAAAAAGTATTTTAATCATTCGATGTTATAACATAATCTTTGTGTATGTAAATATTCATTATCTAATTTCTTTATATTATATAAATTCATCAATGAATAATTAACAAATGTTATATATTATTATACATCATTTATAAACACTTGTACTGTTTTAATGTTTTTTGCCTTACAGTTGTTTTATAATTTTAGAATAATAAGTGGCCCAGAGTCACTTGGTTGAACTGGATGACTATAGAAATTGAATAAATGACTAAACAAATAAACTAAACATAGACAAATATGAATAAGCTAATAAAACAGATCATTATAAACAAAGTATTTGTTTTAAGTAAATAATTAGTTTAAGATTTTCTCTCTTTCATTTTTAAAAAAGTTTTATAAAGTCATGTTTTATCGGTGTATTTTATATTGAACCCCAGCCTTTCCCTACAAGTTTCAACTACAAATTACCTTTGTAATGGAGGAACACTGGGAGACCATGATCTAGTTCTTCCTATACTGTCACCACGCTGAGGAGAGCCTGATCGAGAGCAATGATTGGATGACATCACTTGTTCTGGCACTGATAATGTTGAACTTTGAAGATCTCTTCCATTATGTCTGTAATCTACCAAAATAAAAAAAAATAGAGCTGAAAGAAATATACAGGCTTATTGACTGTTGTTGTTTTTTAAGTAGCATAGACAATAAAAAAAATTTCAAATTGCTCACATCAAATCACATAAATTCACAAAAGTTAGCCTTTGTCAAATAGGGCCAAAAACCCCATATTATTAAGGCATTCATTTCCAACAACAGTCAGCTAATAATTTTGGAAACCCCAAAACTGAAATAGGTTTCTGTTAATGTTTTATTTGTTTCCTAAATAGGTATAGAAAGCAGAGACACACACAATACAGTATCTACTGTATGAACAGAATGGATAATTTTTATCTCTTATTCTTTTTGTGGGGAACAATCTTTTTGAGATTTTCTGAAATCTGAATCATATCTACTTATTTTTCAGGTATTCTTTTGCTTGGGCCCTCTTCCTACTAAGTGTTGAGGCTCCGACTAATGAACCCAAGCAATCAGAAATCTGAAACATGGCTCCTTCTCAAAAGTCTTCCTTAATGAGTACATCATATCGGCACAGCTTCAAAGAAAAACCAAATCTATTTTTCCCCATGGTTACAGTATAATTAAACTAGGAAATAACCCCATCCCCAAGTGTCACAGGTCATATTGGCCAATTGGATTAATTGGCGGACTCTTCAGGCACTCCTTCTCCAACCTTATTGGTTGCCAGTAGAGATGACCTTGGTTCTCATGAGAAAGCTCTTTGTTGTGTCTAGTAAGGCATTCCAACCTCTTTTCTCCCTTCCCCCCTCTGTGTGGCAACTGAGGAACAGAAAAATGGATGCTGCCAGATTCAGTTCGAAATTGACACATTTATTCATAGATCCTACAGCAAGTATTTTTGTGTAGTCTTGGCCCCAAACAACTTTAAACTCTTTAATAAAAACTGATTTCCTTAGTTTACTTGATGCAATGTCACAGAATATTTCCTGCCATTACAGAATTTTCACTGTAATTTCTAAAGATGATACAGCTTTGGGGTGGGGGTGGGGAGAAAAGGCTAACTGCTGGTATAAGCCTTCCTTAGGGATGTGTCAAAAAAAAGATAATGCTCTATTTATTCTTATTGATAAAATTTCTCCATAGGTACACAGTTGTAAGCAACAAAATTGAACAAAAATTCTTCAATTACATGAGGGAGAAAACCATTATTGAACAAGTTAAAAACATAAAAGGTTAATGAAATGAATGGTATATAAAATGGAATGATATTTTAGATAAAGCTACCCCTCATCTACAAAGTGCTAATTCAGAACAAGCTACTTATATATAATGTGTTCATTATGCCTTTTCATTGCTTCCCAGGGGAAGTTCTTTAACGGAGCCTACCGTATCTTAATTAAAAACCTGGAAGCTGGGGGAGTTTGTCAACGAGCCTATATAAACTGCTGATTTTATTACAAGCAAGAATATAAAAACACAAGGGAGGACATCAAAAATCATGACACAAGGTATAAGAGAAGCTGAAACTGGAAAGAATGCAACTTAATAAATCTAAAACAAAAGAACCATCACGATTATTTGCAGGGTAGTCACAACATACACAATGTGTA
Source organism: Thamnophis sirtalis (assembly GCF_051295495.1). Lineage (NCBI taxonomy): Eukaryota > Metazoa > Chordata > Lepidosauria > Squamata > Natricidae > Thamnophis > Thamnophis sirtalis. The sequence continues at coordinate 122,329,709 of NW_028261382.1, forward strand.
GAAGATGGCCCAGATTCTTGGACTTTGAACTATACCATTGACCAAAAATTTGGTACACTACTTTTATCTGGCATGTGCCAGGTAAGAACAGCTTTGAGAGGGACAAATATGGAGTAGCAAGGGCAAAAGGTGATACCTGCCTAAAAGTCAGCCAAATCAGCCAAATCAACCCTGACAATCAGATGTTGCAGCTAGATTGGGGGTAACTTGCAACAGAAAAATGGCAAAAGACAATCTCCTCTGGTCCTTGTTGCTTCTCCAAAGTCTCTTTTCCTGCCATGAGATTCAAACCTGGAAAATCAATTTTGAGGGAAATTTTGGAATTTAGCATTTAATCTTGAAAAAACGAGGTATGGAGGAAGAAGGAAATGAAATGGGAGGAGGACTGCATTTGCATTTAGTGTATCGTCTTACAGCTAAAAGAAGTATAATTTGCACTGCAAAATAATATCTGAATGAGAAATAATTCATTACAATATTTTTAAAAGCGTATGGTAAAGGAAAAATAATTTGCCATAGCTTGTTATGGTGCAAGTTAATGACATCTGTTTGAAGACTCAATTACAAATAAAATGCATCAATGAATGTATGCAGATACTTTTAAAATGTCTCACCCTAATAGCACTGCTATTATATCTGGTTCTATTTCTTTTTTCCCTAAATTTCAGTCATTCAATTTCAAAATTCAAACTGCAGTAAGAGGAAGAAATAATTAAGGTAGTATAACCATGCAGTCTCCATGAAAAACATGCATTGTCACCATATGGCATTAAGCAAAGAAGAATTGTTTGATCTATGGAATGGGACATGGATTCTCAAGCTAATGAACCAGAACTGCCATTTGTAACCTAAAGAGAAACTGCAAATATTGTGTGTGCCTAAATCAGTGTTTCTCAACCTCAGCAACTTTAAGATGTGTAGACTTCATCTCCCAGAATTCCCCAGCCTACATGAAGAGCAGAAATATCTTAAGACTGTTGATGTTGAGAAACACTTAATTACTATGGCCTGGAAGTACCCTTCAGTATGAGGTATTTCAAGCAGATCACAAAGCATGCAGTTTATTTATTTTATTTTTATCCTGACTTTATTGTTTTATAAATAAGTCAAGGCAGTGAACCAGTGGTGGGTTTCAAAAATTGTTGGAACCTACTCTGTGGGTGTGGCCTCCTTTGTGGGAGTGGCTTGCTACCCATGTGACTGGGTGGGAGTGGCTTGCCGCCCATGTGACCGGATATGAAATTATGAATTAGTACTTAGGTCGGTCCAAGTAGCTATTCAGAAGTTAGTGGTTAGAAGCAATCGTAAAGGAAGATATGGAATTAAAACCAGAAATATTTTGTTGGCTATTTGAAAGGGAGTATAATATATATTTAATTTTAACACATGTTAGCAGCTGCTGGAATTGTGTTTGCACAACAGTGGAAAAACAGAGATATGTAAATGAATAAATATTACAATGTGCAGGAATAAATAAATTGACAATTAAAATCAAGAAGGCTTTGAATACTTTTTCACGTGGGATTGGTTTTAGCAACTGCCAACTAATGGAAACAGAAATTAGAAATACAAAAGTATGAAAGAAAACACCAATTATGTAAGGAAAGGTCCCTAAAATGTATAAGGAAATATTACTAGATCATTATTAATGTATAGATAACTGCGGGACATTACACACCCACCAGTGGTGGATTTCAAAAAAATTTGGAACCTTTTCTGTAGGTGTGGCCTGCTTTCCGGGTCCACTGGTGGAACCTCTTCCAACTGGTTCGGTAGATTTGACGAACCGGTTCTACCAAATAGGTGCGAACTGGTAGGAACCCACCTCTGCAGTGAACATAGTTAATACTGCTTCCTGCTCTTATTCCCCCCCCCCCCCCATAACAACCCGGTGAGCTGAGCAGAGCATGGCAAGCCTTTCTAGCTGGGCTAGTTTTATGCCTAAAGCAGGACTTTGGTATAGTTGTACCGAAAACATTGTACGATGGTACAATGGTACATTTCATTATGTCATTGTTTTCAATAATTTGCCCTATAAGTGGAAATTTTATTTACGAAAAGAAAGGTCTATTTTAGCATTGGGAAGATACAGTAACTGTTTTGCTTAAAAACACTAATCACTATAGTGCTGACCTGTCCCAGATTTATGGGAGTAAATGTAGTTTACACCAGAAAATATTTAACAAGTGGAATATATATTTTTCTCACTAAGAAATAATAGTAGCCTGGCAATGTTCTTGAAAACATAATGAGATAGTTTCACATAAAAATAGAACACAAATTAGGTGGTTATTTACAGCAAATAAATTACAAAGTTAATACCTACCAATTAATACTGAAAAAACTCTTTATTCTCAATGGTTTTAAAATATTTTAATTAAAGAAAAGCTCTAAGTGCCTCTCTCTCTAATCTTCCATATTTAGAAATAAATGTATTTAAAATTTGTTTAAAAGTACATATGCAGTTCCTCCCACTTTTTACTTTTGAAAATGCAAATTAAAATAAGAGGGGGGGGAATAAGACAGCCGTTTATCACTACTATAATGCTACTTATCCAGCAGCTGATTGTACTCACAAGTGTTAATAAGATAGGTAGTAAGGAAATATTAGTAAGAAAGGAATTGCTCTTGAAGCAATGAAGTGTTTAAACAGAGGCTGGATGGCTGTCTGTCAGAAATTCTATAACAGTGAATTCTTGAACTGCCTGATCCTTATAAAGAAACCATTATTCTTATGAATCAATCAGAACTGATAATAAAGTTTATTACATTTGCTTCTCAGAAGTTTTAGTAAGACTGTATAACTATGATTATGTAAATACAAACAAAATAGGCATTGTCTTGTCCAACCATTTAAGCTGCAGTTGCCATTAGGGAAAGCAACTATCAAGTCCTTATCACTGTGTTTCACCTGAAGGTGGAATAAGGACCATACATGTTATTGCCAGCAATATTAATACCAAAGAGGTGCTACAACTTTTGCAAAAGCAAAAAGCAAATATAGCCCATACCAATCCATAGCTCCAATAGTGGGTTTCCATTGTTTTTACTACCAGTTTGCTCATGCATGCACCCGTGTGTGCATGATGCTTCTGCACGTGCGCAACGCTTCTGCGCATGCGCAGAAGCATCCGGGCAGGTGGGCGGAGCGTCTCGCTGCTGCCACTACACCCAATTCAGGCCGAACCAGCAGAAACCATCTCTGCATAACTCTAGTTATTGCTAGGGCAGTTTTACTAAAATATAAAATTGTGCATTTTTTCTTTTGAGACAATGGCTTATTTACATCTGTGGGAGGAGGGGAGCAGCAAAAACAGAAAATATATAGTAAATATAATCAAGTGAATATATCCATTAGGAATGTAAGAACAGGATGAATATAGCTTGAGTTCAAGGTTCTTAACTGAAAACATGAATGCTGAACAAATGAGAAGAAAAACCCCTCTATAGTGACAGCAGGACAGAGAACAAAGAAAATAATCATCTACCATTTAAACTTTATTTCTCAAATTTCATGCCATCCCCGTTAACTACCGTAAGGTTTTTATGAAATAATACAAGCTCAATCTCATCACTGTAAAATTATTAAATTTATGTAAAAGATTTCAATATATTTTATTACTACGTGTAATTTTGTTTATGGGGTTTTAATATTTTTTTCTACTCTTAATCCAACAATCCATCTGTTTTGTCTAGGAAGAAGCATATATCATTTTTTTCAACAATCCGATCAAAGTTTGTTTCTTGTTCCCTGCAATTTTTCAAACAATTCTTGTTATCTCTATACATAATACAATCACAAAAACTTTTGATATTTTCAGATTATACTCATATTCTTTTCTTTCCTACTTCTTTCGGATAAGATTTAGTTCTTACCTAATGACATTTTTTTAAAAATGTGTAACTTTGCATAATATTTGAAAATCATAATTGCAATCAAAACCACCTATTGTGAACTAAAAGCAAACATACCATCAAAAGAAAAACCACACCAAAAGAAATAAATAGGGTGTTGTTCAAATGCTGGTTTTTTTTTCCTTACCCCCCCCCCCAAAAGTTTGATTCACTTGCCAGCTGACTGAAGTTATAACTAATTTCAAGCTTTATGGTATTTCTACACCAGTTTTCCCTTTATGTCCTTAAAGATGGTTTCACTAGTTCAGTAGGAAGCTATGCTCTAATCACATGAAATGCACATTCTGTTTGGAATCAATAAGAAGCAGTGGTGGGCCTGGCGTCGTCCACATGGACGAGCGGAGCGAGCGCATTCGTCTCACCGCCTCTGTGAGGCTCCGTGATGCTCCAGCTGCTCAGTGGAGCATCGCACAGGCACTGTACACACCATGCGTGTGCACAGAAGCGCTGAAGACTTAAAAGACCGGTAAGGAGCGGGTGGTCCTTCGGAGTACCAAACCGGAATGGTATCCGGTGCTCCAGGCAGGCTCTGGTACACCTGTACCGGGGTGTACCTACTGCAACCCACCACTGATAAGAAGCATCCAAGAAACAATCAATAGCAGGAAGCAAACAGCAGTTTCTAACCCTGTTTGGCTTTCCCCCTCTCTTTTGCTTCTTCCATGTCCTCAAACTTCCCATCAAATTCCTGTTTGCTTGCTCGGGGAACATGGCACACCTGACATACTAGTGTTTAAAATTAATTACAGGTAGTCCTCGACTTACAATCATTCATTTAGTGACTAAAGTTACAATGGCACTCAATAAAGTGACTTATGACCGTTTTTTCACATTTATGACCCTTGTGGCATCAGTATAATCTGTTGTGGCCCAGCAGGAGCTGTTGGAGCTGCCAATGGACTCCGATAGCGAGGAACCCTATGAGTCGGCTATGAAGGATGTGGAGGACCATGGGCAGGGTTCAGACTCCGAGCAGGGACCAGGGAGGCTGGTTGGCCACCAGGAGGCGCCTGAGGCATGGAGCAGTGGGAAGATCAAAGGGAGTTTGTCCTTGACGTCAGGCACTGGAGCAGTGGTGAAGATCAAAGAGAGTTTGTCCCTGACGCCCGGCAACGAAGGGCGGAGAAACGGAGGCAGCAGTTACAGAGACAGACTCATAAGAGATAATCAAGCCCAGGTTGTTGTGGCTTGGCTCCTCCCAAGAGAGTATATAAGAAGAGACTTTAGGAGGAGCCTTTTTGCAGGACACAACTGTTCATAACAAGCTGGAGAAGCTCTTGTTTGTATTGTATCTCTTGTCTGTGGGAGTCTGGGTTGCTGCCAACGTCTTTCCAGTGAGTCGTGATGGGCTTTCAGCCAACAGGATTGTAATTGCTGTAAATAAAGAGTGGCAAACTACTAAGCCTGTGTCGGCATTGATCACCGGACAGACGGGGGTCCAGAACAATAATCTTATGATCAAATTTCAGATGCTTGGCAACTGGCATGTATTTATGACAGTTGCAGTGTCCCAGGGGTTGTAGACATCACATTTTGCAACTTCCTGATAAGCTACATTTAGGCAAGAAAAACAAAATGCACAGGTACAGTATATGTGGTACATTGCTCAATAGTGGTAACTGTGAGAGGGATTTTGGAGTCCTAATAGACAATCAACTTAAATATGAGCCAGAGTGTGCTGCAGCTGCCAAAAAAGCCAACACAATTCTAGGTTACATAAGGGATAGAATCAAGATCACGTGAAGTGTTAGTACCACTTTATAATACCTTGGTAAGGCCACACTTGGAATACTGCATTCAGTTTTGGTCACCAAGATGTAAAAAAGATGTTGAGACTCTAGAAAGAGTGCAGAGAAGAACAACAAAGATGATTAGGGGATTCGAGGATAAAACTTATAAAGAATGGTTGCTGGAACTGGATATATCTAGTCTTATGAAAAGAAAGGGTGACATGATAGCAATGTTCTGGTATCTCGGGGTTGCCACAAAGAAGAGGGAATCAAATTATTCTCCAAAGCATCTGATGGTAGAACACAAAGCAATGGGTGGAAACTAATCAAGGAGAGAAGCAATTTAGAACTAAGGAGAAATTTCCTGACAGTTAGAACAATTAATCAGTGGAACAACTTGCCTCCAGAAATTGTAAATGCTCCAACACTGGAAGTTTTTAAGAAGATGTTGGATAACCATTTGTCTGAAGTGGGTTTCCTGCCTAAGCAGGCGATTGGACTAGGAGACCTCCAAGGTCCCTTCCAACTCTGCCATTCTATTCTACTCAACAAGTCAACAGGAAAGCCAGATTCACTTAGCAACCATGTTACTAAATTAATGACTGCAGTGATTCACAATAACTGTGGCAAGAAAAGTTGTAAAATGGGGAAAACTCAATTAACAACTGTCTTGCTTACCAATAGAAATTTTGGGCTCAATAATTATTATCTAATTATTTTAAAAGTATCCCATTTGAGAAAATTTGTTGGTTCCCCTCTGCCTAGACCCATGCCACAGGTGGCATGTGGACCCATTTCTGAGGGCATGCGAGGCGTTGCCCTGTCATCTCCAGCACACGTGTGCGCAATGGCAAGCTTGATTTTTGGGCTTGATTTTTGGCTATTTTTCACTACCCTGAGGCTTCAGGAAAGCCTCCTGAAGCCTCCAGAGAGCGAAAAATCACCCAATGCGCAAAACAGAATTTCAGGAAGTTTGCGTGCTGAGCCATTTTTCACCCTCCCCAGGCTTCAGGAAACTTTCCTGAAGCCTGGGTAAGGCGAAAAATGCCCCAACGCACCTCCCGGAAGTCCAGAGGCTTCAGTGAGGCCTGCGCCCCTGCGCGGGGGGGGAGTGTGTGCATGCACAGGGAGGGGATTGCATTAGGGGTATCTCACACTCCCCATGCTTTTGGCACGCCACAACAAAAAGGTTAGCCATCACTGGCCTAGACCAAAAATTATCTCCTTTAAATACAAATTACTTTCCTATAAAAAAAACGAATAACATATATGCAGTGCATCTACAGTCATACCTATACCCACACACACACCTAAATCTCATCCCAACAGAAGCAACAATGCAGAAGGATTATGGAAGGAGGCATTAAAGAAGGAAGAGATAAACGAGCAGGAAAGAAAAAAAAAATCCTACCCATTTAGATTTTATTAAAAGGTTCAAATCATGAGGTTGTTTTTTTTTAAAGGTTAATTTTAAATTAGTTTTTAGAAAGTAGTCTATTCCTAAAGCAAGCAAAGATATGGAATAAAATTCTGACACAATCAAAGAAAGTGTATTTAGAAAAAACTGAAATATTTCAAAGATACCCAAAAAAGAACAGCAATTGGGAGGGGTTTCCGTAATATCAGGCAAAGAAAAAAAAAGCTTCTAATGTATGAATTAAGACCATTACTTATACTGATTAATGCCAACCAACAATTGCTAAAATAAATGACAAGCAGGTAGATCATTAGCAATAGACCTATTTTCTAGCCTTAAAGTATACTTCTCTTGAATCATTTCCAGCCAAGTTTACGGAAATGTTTTTCCTTCTTTTCCTCCAGTCCATAAATAAGCAAGATTCTTGTTATGATTAAGGTAAAAAGTTGCAAAATTATTTCTGAAAAGCGTAAGACTTTTTTTCCAATAGCCAGTACCAGAAGTTTTCTTAACATGCATTCATGCATATATGATCTCTTCAGCATAAGCCAATAACTTTAAATTGTTTCTACACTTTATTGCTCCTCCTCAATTGTTTCAGTGGAAAAGGCAAATAATGATTTTCAATCTCACTCAAACCTGCATTTTCTGAGATTTAAATGAATATAAAGTTTCTGGAATAAAAATGTGCCCTTTGTGTTTTGCTTTATAATTATAATATCAAATGACTGAGCGCTACTGCATTCTGTTATTCACCATAATGTTCTCACTGACTGCCTTGCATATCTGTTTGATAAAATCAAGCTCTCCACAACTCTGGCAAAGTGAAATATATTACTTAATTGCTTGCCCTGACAGATTTCAGAAGGCATTAAGAAATTAGTTATAAGGATGATTGACCAGGGCCATCAGCTGTCTTTTCACTGTATGCTGAATTATTCTGTTTGTTTTTTGTCTTTCGGACTAATGGGTCTTTGGATTTGTTTACAATACTTTTGTTTATGGGCTACCATGCAAGGCCTTTAAAAACCATTTTGTAGCCAGACAGGTAGAATACCCAGTTCCTACTGGTTCGGCCCGGTTCGGCCAAATAGGTACTAATTCGGCTGGACCCGCAACCAAACCGGTTCTATGCTCGGTGGCGCCATCTTGATTTTCTGTTCTGTACCTGAGCAGAACAATCTTCATTGGAAAAATGTACTTTCCCCCCCTTTTCTAATGTGCGCATGAGCAAACCTTTAAAGGTGAAAATGCGCACGTGCGCCAAACCGGTAGTAATGCTAGCAGGAATCTACCCCTGATAGAATATTGAAAGAATGTACCCATGAGCTGTTTCTGTTTTGTATCTGGGCTTGAAATGTGGCTAAAACAGGTCCATATAATCAATTTCCTGGAGGATCTCTGGAGCTATTGCTCAATACCTTTACAATTACCTGCTGCCAATAAGGAAGATTAAAGCCTGGAAGGAAATATTGCACAATCATTCAATCCAACAACTGATATATATTTTTGGTTAGGAAGGGATGCACTATTATCTCCTTTAAAGTCAAAGAACCACTCTGTCAAAAACACTGACACCATCATATGGACCCAATACTGGTCATCTCCCAGGCAGCTTTAACAATCCAAGAGGAAACTGGATCTAATAAACAAATGGCCATGTTCATAGTCTGAAGGCCCCTGCTCATGTTATCAGGTGTTACAAACTCAAACTCAAGCCAGATCACTCCGCAAGGCTATGCTCCAGCATCTCAACGGGACCAAATCAATTGGGATCCAACTAAGTACATCTAAGCAGCTTCCTTTGCATGATAAACCGAGTATTCTTACATCAGCCCTATAGATATGCCTGTAGCTGATTAATATTTACAAATTAATACTGAGAAAATTCCTTATCCTAAATGATTTTAAGTATTTTAATTAAAGATCTCTGATTGTATTTCTGTTTGTTCTCCCACATTTGGAAATCAATGTAACATATGTTACAAAGAAGAAAAATAGGACAGCCATTTCTCACTATTAGAATACTACTTATCTAGCAGTTACCTTATAAAAATTAGTAAGAAAGATAGTATGTAAAGAAGTAAGTTTTAATTAGCAGTCAGAGCAGCCAGAAACCAAGACCACTAAGGCTCTGATGACCAGGAATGAATGGTGGAGATTGATGGCTAAACAAAGGGATTGTTTTCAAACAGTGAACCAAATGTCCCTAAATGCAGCCATACCTAAAGTGACCAGATTTTAAAATTGGTAAAGCGGGACACCATTGGCGGGCAGGGCAGGGGGGGGGTGTTCCTGATTAAAATTTTTGCCACCTGGTGCTGAGGTGAAGCCGCCAAAGCTCCTGCCCATGGCAGCAGTGGTGCTTCCTCCCCCTCCGCTCGGAGCACCTGAGCTGGGCACCGCGTTACCCCTGCCCTGCCCCCTCCTCCGCCGCCATGCTTTTGAGGAGCCATCGGGCCTTTTTTCCTCCTCCTGCCCCTCCGCCGCCTTCCTACTGGCTCCCGTGGCCTCAAGGGTCCTCAAAAGCATGGCGGGAGCTTTGGCGGCTTCACCTCAGCTGCAGTACCGGGCAGCAAATCTGGCGGTGCTGTTAGAGGAGGAGGAGGCAGCAGCAGTTAGTCTGGTGATGGCGGGGGCTTACCGTCAGTCCAGTCACCCCGTGCTCATCACAACAAATCACTGCGGCTGCGCGGGAGTTGAAAAGTGCTGCACGGTGTTTTCTTGCCTTGGGAACAGTGGTCCCGCGGGGGAGTCTCTGGCCGCTGCGCTCGCCTCGCCCGCCGGCCCCCGAAGTGCGCGAGGGATGCTTTGGGGAAAGGCTCTGCTTCCAGACCCCGCCGAGGGCCACACACACAGGTGGCTCTTTTCGGAGAGGCGGAGGCTTTCCCATGGCTTGTCCGGGTGGAAGTGGGGCTGGAAAGGCGAGCCGCTCCCCCGCCCATCCGCCCGCTCACTTGCTACACCCCGCCCATGCGAGCGGCAGCGGATGGGCGGGGGAACGAATGAGCGGCTCATTCGGTCCCCGCCCATCCGCTCGCTCACTCGCTACAGTACCCAGCCCATGCGAGCGGCAGCGGATGGGCAGGGGAACGAATGAGAAGGTGCCAAAATTAAAGCAGGATCTTTTGAGAACGCCCCGGGATGTGGGAAAAATTATGAAAAGGCGTGGCTGTCCCGCCAAATGCGGGACGTCTGGTCACCCTAGCCATACCCCAATATCTCCCAGCCTTTCTCTGCCCATTGTAGCAGGTATGTTCCTCTCAATTCTTCTTTACCCTCAATTCTTCACCCATTATTCCCATCCCCAAGGCCAGGGAATACATATTCAAACTTGCACTGATCTCCCCATACCCCAGAAGCCCTAAGAATCTGTCCCAATATCTAGAGGATTCAATTCCCCTATCAACTATACCTGCCCAAGCACTCAGTGGGTTCACCGACAAATGCACGTTCGACAAAAGCGCACCGATGAAACTGTGGCAAGAAAACCGCAAGGTCGAAATCGCGCCAACGAATGAGCGCAGAAGCACGCCGACAACAGCGTGCCAACAAAAGCGCATCTTCAACAAAGAACTAATAACAACCTAATAACCCTAACCCTAAACCTAACCCTAAACCTAACCCTAACCTTAAACCTAACCCTGAACCTAATCCTAATCCTAACCCTAAACCTAAACCTAACCCTGAACCTAACCCTAAACCTAACCCTAAACCTAACCCTAAACCAAACCCTGAACCTAATCCTAAACCTAACCCTAAACCTAACCCTAAACCTAACCCTAACCCTGAACCTAACCCTGAACCTAACCCTGAACCTAACCCTGAACCTAACCCTTACCTTAACTTAAATCGCGCGTTTGTGGGCGCGGTTTTGTCGGCACGTTGTTGTGGGTGCATTTATGATGTCGCAGTTTTCTCGCCGCGGTTTCGTCAGCGCGCTTTTGTCATGTGTGCATTTGTCGGGTCACACACTCAGTGACCTAAAGAGGGAGCTTAACCCTGGCCCCACTCCTTGCCCACCTACCCTTCCTAAAGATAGGGAAACTCACACCACTGGCCGAATTGCTTTCTAATGTAGTTGCATGTCTTATGTTTTAGAAAACAAATCCTTCCAGATAAATAAGATAACCAATATGAACTCTTTCATTAGCAACCAAATTATTTTAAAACATTGCAGAAATAAGCATGGTAACTTTTCATTCAGACACGATTGTGGAAGAAAGAAGAGTTTGCATTCATCATGAAAAATAATATTTAAGAATTTTAAAAATATGTCTATAAATGTTTTACCTGACACTACTCCTATTCCATCATCACAATCATAGTCCGAGATTTCACTATCACTTATTCTTTTGGATCCTGCAAAAAAAAAGAAAAAGAATAATTAAAGATTGATCATAGCTATTACAGTAAAGAAGTGACATGTTTATTAAACTTTACTAGTAACGTTAGTAGAAATAGTTAATTTTGCATACATTCATTTTGTGAGTAGACAGAGAAAAATGCTATTTCAAGAATTACACTTGGTTAGCAGATGTATTGAAAGAAGTTAATAAAAAACATCTAAGTCAATTGCTACATCTAAAAAGCCAGACACATAAGAAAAAAATATATTAGGTTCTGGCTTACCATTTTATCTGCTTGTACACAAGAGACGTCCTAATATTTGCAATGAATCAAATATAATTGATTTATCAACAGTAAAAGAGCTTTGCTGCTCAGAAGCAAAAAACATAATCCTCATTAGGATTGCAAAAATATGATATGGAAACACTTTTAAAAATATATATAGTTAATGACTAAACATATTTTATAAATACAAGATCATATACGCTCAGTCATAATTGAGGAAATAAGAATAACTCAAATACATTTATTTTCCTCCTTTTATCTATTATGCAAATTTTCTTTGTTATCTTTTATCACAGTCAATCGATCTCTCCTTTGACAATTATGATTAACACTAATTGTATTTCTTTCTTAAACTAGCATTTAAAGTTTTTTGTCCTTGAACTAGTTCCTACAAACTTCTTGCCAAGGTTTTTAAGAAGAGATTTGATAGCCCTTTGTCTGGAATGGTTAATGGATCTCTTCATGAATGGGAGATAGGGGGTTGGACTAGAAGATCTCCAAAGTCCTTTCTAACTCTGTAGTGAAAGAGTTATATATGAGCAACAGAAATTACAGAGAAGGCAATATTTTATTCTTCAAATTGTCCTTCGTGCTTTCTCAGAAATTATGTGCTGATTCTTTGGGTTGTGAAACAACACACTAAAAAATCAGAAGAGAAAGAACTTCAATGGTAATCTTTATTATTAAAAATTAATAAGTAGAAAAAAGCATCTTATCATTGCCAATACTGAGCAAGAAAAGCTTCAACAGTGTATGCTGTTGGGTGGGTGAAGATTTAAACTCTGCATGGACCAACTTTCATTGCTGGAAGCAACTTCTGCATTTGCCTTCCTGTTCCCATATTTTGTGCTTTCTTGTTTCTGACTCCTACTCTCAATCTCAGGAGGTTCCTGATCAAGTCTCTGGCTTGTCTCATGATTCTTTCAAAATATTGGGGGTTTTTTTCCAGATTAAAAACGAAACAACCCAGTTTTACAGCTCCTCTTCAGCAAGGGTGAGATTCAGCTGGTTCAGGCCAGTTCGGGTGAACAGGATGCTAATTTTATATCTGGTTCACCAAACCAATAGTTGCAAGGACTGGCTGGCCATGCCCGCTCCTCCCCTCCCAAGAGTCTCCACAGGGCCCATTTTGGATGCCAGGTAAATATAAGGCCAGAGCGGAAAACGGTCCTCCCAGAAGTTCCAGAAGTCCAGAAACAGGCCAGTTTTCAGCCTCCAGAGCCTGAGGAGGGTGAAAGCTCTGCCTCTGCTATGGTTCAGGAGGCTGAGTAGGCCACATCCACCATGGCCACACCCACCCAGCAACCCGGCAGAGAACCTGTTGCTAAAAGTTTTGCATCCCACCCCTGCTCCTCAGGTAAACACACATTCCCCTTTTGCCTTTTCTAACATGTTTATGTTTATGTTTGTTTATGTTTATTCAATTTGTATGCCGCCCTATTCCCGAGGGACTCAGGGCGGCTAACAAACAGAGGGGAAACAGATCTAAGCACCCCATGGGCCAAATCTGGCCCCTGGGCCTTGAGTTTGACACCCCTGCCCTACTACCTTCTCAAGATTCATACACAATCTTACACACTATGCTTGCATGAATGTTGCCTTTCTGCTAAAGCAAGGACATGAAATTTAATCCGGATGACCAAGGAGTTGAAAGAGGAGGCGGTCCTCAGAAAACCAGGTCCAAAGCCATTTAGGGTCTTAAAGGAAGGTTGATTTAATTTGAGGCTTTAATGTAAAACAGAAAATTTGAGATATTTATTTTCTGAATTGATTTAGGAAATTATATCCAATTCTATACTGGTTTCATTTAAATACAATATTTCTCAGAAGTTCAAGTTAATCCATTTCTAATCAAATTTCTAATTCAAAACAAATGGTCTTCCAACAGTTATAAAAAATAATACTATAGAGCTACGATTATTACAAATAAGATTAGTTATTTACTGGGTTTAAAAAACACAGCTGGAAGAGAATTATTTATAAGTGTACACATATAATTTATGATTGATATTATTGATACTATAAAGGACACATTATTGCTCCATAATATTCCTGTATAGTGTCATATCAGTAAGGAATTATAAGTAAGTAGTTAGTATATTAGTATAATTTTTAAATTTAACACAATTTGTCATAAAGTACTATCAAGATATTAATATTATATTTATATTGAAACACAGTGAATGAATAGTTAGGAAGCTGTTCTATTTTTTTTAGCAAACTGTTTATATCACTAGCAAGAACTGTACAATTAGAAATAATGCAAGGATAAAGTCTAATTTTTAAAAACAGAATAAGAATCCAAAGAACAAATAAGCAACTGAACTGGACCACAACTAATAGCAGAAGCACATCAATAGCATTAGAAAAAAACCCACAAGCGATAAGTAGCATGCTTTTAAATTACCTGGATTATATGAATATGAGCCTTTATCTGGAAAATTTTAAAATGAAGTGATATCAGAAAAAAATATATGAGCTTTTGACGTGTAACAGAAATGTACTTAATTTGAAAGTTTGTCTATAATTAAGTTCAACTGCTATTTTTATTTGACAGTGCATACATGAATTATTAGTTTTTTAGAACTTTTTAGAGCTTATATATACACTGTATTTATGTCCAGTGGCACTTACTCCATAATGATCTGGTGATCCTAAAAACCATCAGGGTACTTTAGTTATTTTCAAACACAGAGAACTTCATTCTGTTAGTTCTATTTGGTAGCCAAACACAAGATAGAGTATCGATATAATTCCTTAACTGGTGATTGACTCAATAATCTTATTTCTCCCATAGTTTCCTACTAAATTATCAGGGTTTCCCTACTGTAAATACACTTGCATTTCTCTCCAGTGTATCATCTCTCCCTATTGCAAGATAACATCCTCTTTTTCTCACATTAGTACAGTCATGTACTTATGAGTGGTTCACCAACAAAAGGGTGCCCGACAAAAGCGTGCCCGATGAAACCGCGGTGACAAAACCGCGAGTTCTAAACCGTGAGTTCTAAACCGCGCCGACAACAGCGTGCCGACAGAAGCGCGCTCTAAACCTAACCCTAACCCTAACCCTTACCCTGACCCTAATCCTAACCCTAACCTTAACTTAAACCGTGCTTCTGTTAGTGCGCTGTTGTCGGCGCGTTGATGATGTCGCATTTTTAGTTCCACGGCTTTCGTTCCGCGGTTTTGCCGGTGCACTTTTGTCGTGCGCGCATTTGTCGGGTCATTCTTATGAGTAATGTCTGTGAAATTAGTGGTATCATCATAGAACTTAAAGCTTTTTCCTTACAAAAAGCTGGCCAGTTTGGGGAAATCTGATATCCAGGGGAATTATGTTCCAGAAATAGGTGCCACAGCAGAAAAGGCATATGCTTCTCCAGTGCTGTAAAATGGCAATGTTTAATGGAAGGGATCTGGAGCGTGCCCACTCTGCCAGAATGTACCAGAAACAAGGGGAGATGGACAGTCCCTCAAATAAACAGGTCCTCTGCCATGAACTGCTTTATAGGTAATGACCAGCACCTTGAATTACAGCTGGAAGCCAACTGGAAAACAATGCAGCTAATGGTGACACATGGGCTTACTAAGAAGGTTCTTACACCAGTGCATTTTCTACCAGCTATAACTTCCCATTGGACTTTGAGATCAGTCCATGTAGAGCACATTGCAACAAACGAGTTGCGGTGATGGTACCAAATTCTGAGCTAATGAGTCTGCCTTAAGACACTATTTTAAAAAAAGCCCCTGGGAAATCCTTATTAATGTTTCCAAGAATCAGCTTTATCGTGAACTAGTATTGAAGACTCTTTATTGAATTGTTACTTCTTTCTTCATTTTGCCACCTACATGAGACTTGAGAGGGTTCATTAAAAGCATTGTTCTATTTTTTTTTTATAAAAGACACATACAATGCCCAATTGTGGTTTGGATTCAGGATTAGGTACCTTTAATTCTCATGATTGGCTATTTGTGTTCCAATTCCTTCTGCCGCAGCTTTAAAATGAGGCAGTTCTAAATCCATCATGTTGCCTGTAAACCAGAGGATAAGTCCCAATTCAAACTCAAGGGGTCTTTGGTGATCTCTGAGTTGGGTTGTTTACTTGCAGATATTCAATTACTGATGTTGATGACTAGCACTGATGATGTTACCTAGTTTGGGTAATGAAACATCTGCAAGAAAACAATCCAGAGTACCAAGGATCCTTCATATCAATCCTGACCTACAAACAGAGGTGGATTCCTACTGGTTCGAACGGTTCAGCTGAGAAGGTAGTAACTCGGCCGCCCACACACATGAACCAGTTCTATTGTCATTGGCGCCATCTTGATTTTTGGTTCTGTGCATGAGCAGAACAATCTCCATTGCAGAAATGTAATTTTCCCCTTTTCTAACATTCTGCACATGCACAGACCTTTTTAGGTGTAAATTTTTTGCACGTCGAACCGACGGTAATGCCAGTAGCAACCCACCCCTGCCTACAAATATTCTCTTTTATTAGTACCCCGTTCAAACTGTTCATGCTCTGCTACGGACCCAAAGTGTTTATGGAAAATACCATTTTATCTAATTGACACACCACACAGTAAACTATGGTTCACTCCCACTAAAAGTCGATCATATTATAGAAGATTTTAAAAACTACGACTATAATCTATGATAGAAAAATTGAATTATTCTTTAATTATTCACTACTGGAATAATTGGACTAGACTACTGTTCGGTTACATTAGATATTACATAAGGAATCTATTCAAATAAGTACATTAGCCTAATAAAAGCTTTTATTGTAAAAAAAAAAAGCAAAAAATTAAAAGAAGCATGAAGGTTATGTTTGAAAACAAAAAGAGAAACATTTTTTAACATTACACATCACACAATGGTAGGTCCTTGAAATATTGGAGAATTTTACACGTTGTATATCAGACTCTGCCTACTTTTGCTGTTGTTGTAAACATTATAAATTGTGTGGGTTAGAAGTTAATTGTATTATGAACTTTTCATCTTTTTTGTAATTTTTATGTAGGGTTCCTTGAAGCTTAAAATACGATAAAGATTCCTCTAGGATAAAAGATTGAGGCAGTCTGGTTTAGTGAACAGGGCTCGTATTTCATTCTTCACATACTGAATTGCTCAACTATGTGAACTGCATTTCATAATTCATAATGTACCAAGTTTAGATTTGTTTATTAAATGTATAAGCTGCCTAATTCCACTGTGACTATGGGTGGTAAAAACCTGCATATAAAACAGAGGGGCAACTTTTTTTTAATATTTCTTTTTTTTTTTTGTCCAGGAGGAAATGTCAAGGAATCCAACTGATTTTGGTATGATGCTCAAAGGATTCTACTGCCTAACATGTTATATTTATAATCATATATTTATACACATGTTGACATGTAGCTATAAGAAATGTTTGTGAAGTTTAACGATTTTAAGTAAGACACATCTGACATATTTGTGAAGCGAAGGGAAGCATAACGTAAAAGAAGTTTTTAAATTTATGTAAGATTTGTATTCATGGATCTTACAGATATATTTGTTTAAAAAGTCATTTTCAAATCATTTTTTAAAATATTTCTTTTAAATTAATGCATTATAATTTGGGGCTTTTTTCTTCAAAATTTATGACTGAACCTCCAAATATTTTTATTATAAATATTAATTTTTCCAATCCAGGTATCTTAATTAACCATTTGTTCAGCGACTATTTGAAGGGATGAATGATGTTTCATAAGGAGACTTATCGCCATTCTCAAAGTGTTGGTGATCACAATGTCCTGAAGTCATGTGATCACCATTTGTAACTTCCACTGCCAATTTCTGACAAGCAAAGTCAATGGGGAAGCCAGCAGGAAGTCACAATAGCAATTATATGACACCACACCTAATGATTGGGATTCACTGAACAATCACAACTGGAACTGCAAGAACCAAACTTAATGGTAACATGATATCATTTACAACCATGTCACTTAGCAACGGAGTTAGAAATTACCATCATTAACCAAGGACTACCTATATTTCTAAACTGTTGTAAAGGCCACAATCGCATTGTGATAGCTACATGGAGAAAGTAATACTGTACATAATATAAATAGGCAAGACAACAAAAAGGAACTAGAGAAAACAAATACATTTCTCAATAAACAATAAATTCTCCACATTAGCTTTTCCTGATTTTTAAACATGCAGATTTATATATATATATATATATATATATATATATATATATATATATATATATATATATATATATATATATATATATATATATATATATATATATATATATATATATATATATGTTTATAAAAAAGATACTATATTATTATTGTATAAATTTTCACTCCAGAAGAAAGCATTTCAATTAATCCGTTTGCAACAAACACAAACTAATGGTATTCTATAACCTACTTTGCAACCTTCGTGTAGGGCTATCCCCATGAAGCTGTCGGCGTGGCAAATATGGGGAAGGATGGGGAAGTGGCAATGAGGACATATCATGAGTCTGCAGTTTGTACCAATGAGGCTCATCATCCAGCAATGCTGTCTCTAATTCAATAAGAATCTAAAAAAAGATAATAAAATAAGAACTGTTCAAATAAAACACATCATTTGTGCTATAACTGTTTTATAAAATATGTACTATGTGATATTTGTATATTTACTTAAGTTAATGGAAACTGAACAGCTTCAAAACATAGTTTACAAGGTATATAAAAAAGATTGCTACCAGCAATAAGGCATAATGCAATGTGATGCAGTATTGTCCATTATAGAATTTACTGTACCTTTGTCCCTATGGAGATAACATTAACTATTTATTCCTTATAAACAATAAATAGCATTGACTACCTCTCCTAAAAATTCACTTTCTTCCTCACGAACACGAGCTTGGTCCCAAAGAGTAATTTCCAACATTCGCTCTCGAAATTCTCTCCGATGAACTGGAGAATAAATAAATGTTTGGTTCCACTTGGGCTCCAATGTTTTTTTTACTGTTTTTGTTCTTCTTTTATTTTTATCACTGTAATTAAGAAGTACATATTAAAGATGTTGATATTACAAAGAATAGTGAAAATAAAATATTTTTAATGGGAAGGACAATTTTAATTCCTTTTACAAAATTCCTGAAATTGGACTTTACTTCTGAAGTAATTACTTATTCCACAATATTTTTTATTAGTAGTTGCTATTTCAATATCAACTGTAGAAAATCATGATTAGTACAAATAGGATGTTGTAAACAAAATCATATGTCCAAGGCTTCTCATTTAATTATTTTATTGGTTCTGCATTTGTTCCAAAATTCAAGGACATATAGGAATTTTATTGTCAAGGAAACGTCATAAGGAATATTCATAAATTGCTCCCCTTCAATAGTAATTAGTATAAAAGTTATCAGTTTATGCACTGAAAAAGTTCACTCACTTCAAATATCTACAAATATTCTGAAAACTATCGATAGGCTACTATGCAGTACACTGGTTGAGATGCTAGAAACACATGAATATTTCCAAAATAAGCTGAACTGAATTATCAGAACAATGGATTGCAAACAGACTGATACATTATCAATAGGCATCAGATGTTATATTCTGCAGAATTGTTTTCCTTTTTCATTTGACTAAAAACCTCCACTCTACAAAAAATATATATTTTAATCAAAATAGTTATAAAACATCTGCAATACTTTTGACATGACAGATTTTAGCAGATAAATTAAAATAGTTTATAAAATAGGTATGCAAGTATTAAAAGAGTTCATTTCAAAATAATGTCTGGCAAATAATCTCAAGAACATACTATAGTAAGTGACATAAATGCTATTTGTATGTTTAGTAATGTTCAAAGGTCTGAGCCTAACTATTATGCCTAAAGCAAAATTTATTTAAAAACCCAATTTTGTACCCTGCCTTGAAACTCCCCTACTTCAAGAACCCTAACCAAAAACATAGCTCAACATTCAAAATGCAAATATTAACATGATTGTAATTGCAACAATTAAAGCAAATTGGGGATTGTAATTGCAACAATTAAAGCAAATTGGGGAATGTCAATATAGAGAAACTGCTATATTTAACAAACATTTCAACATCAACATTTAACTTTTTGATAAATAAAAATTATTTAAAATTTATTTCAAAATATTTAATCTAACACCTGTAATTCAGTACAGAGTGAGAAGCTTAGAAAAGAATTACGTATTAATTTAAGTAGTATTTTGTGGGCTTGGGGGTGAAAATAAATACAGAAGGACAAGATTGGCAATGACCAATTGGGGTACAGTAAGACTGATTTCTAATAATTAATAAAAAGGTTATGAAAAATAACTATTACTTATTAAAAAATAAGAAATATGGGAAATAGAAATCCTTTTGTCCTTCCTTTCTCTCTCTCCGTCCTCCTACAATCCCTTCTACATTTTTTCCCCTATATTTGATCTGTTCTAAAATTTGGGCAAGAATACCATAGACTCCTAGATTCTCCAGGCTTTGCTTTGGAAACTTCAGTATGTTGATAAAAGCAACAAGATTTCCCATTAAGCATCCCATCAGGCCAAAGACAGTGTTCCATGATGACTTAAAGATCTAGATGTATTATTGATTTTGGAAATTAAGCCGTATGCCTTGGAACCTGTTCAACCAGTCACTGTCCACACCAATAAGCATTTATATTGCAGGCATGATCCATAAAGACAATAATTTGAGGAAGCACATTAACATGTCCGATTTATATATTTATTTATTTACTCATTCATTCACTCACTCCTTTTGACTTAAAAGGTTAAATGAGGGATATGGTAATTATTGTTAACAGACCAGCCCTGATAAACTACTTTATTATTTAATATATTTGTACAATTATACATTATATATTATGTAGTTACATTCTGTTAGATATTATTCACAAAAATTCATTTGTAACAATACCCAATAATTTTGTTCATACTACCTTCTGTCAGGAAGAAAGTAAATCTTAACGTAGGGATTCCTTGGTCTCCCATCTTCTCTTGAAGGGAGATCTTTTGCTCCCAATATTGTGACTATTAATTGATGACCAACTTTGTCATACCACAACTTTATCTATAAAGAGAAATTATGAATTAGGCAATTTTTCTAGAAAATTACAAGATAAAATAAGTAAATTTAAGATAAATAAAATGCTTAATCTACACTGTATTTTATTATTGCAATGAATATTCTAATTTGGCTGTTTGGTAGTATAAACCTATGTATACCTACTCAGAATTAATTGCCAATGAGTTTTATAGGTAAATTTGAGTCAAGGTTACATTTAAAGCACAAAATGGGAGTTATACTATATTAAATGTTTTGTACATTGAAATACGGTTGTGAACCCTATGGACTTTATAGAATACAATCATTTATCTGTAAAATGATTTTACAGACTTTTCTTCAAATATATATTTCAATTATATTAACATTTTACCATCCTGTTTTGCAAACTGAAAATATTATTTAATCCCTTACATAGCTCTAAATTTCTTTTCCTCTGAAATTTTATATTAAAGTTTACTTCCCAAATTTGGAATAACTTAAAATTCATGTAAAGATGTAAACAAATAATTAGTTATTCTAGCCTAAGCATTATGCATACCCAACAAATCTCTGCTAAGTTAAAAAAAATAGAAAAAAATTAAAGTTAGAGACCATATAGATATGTCCTGATCTACAATTATTAAAATCAAATGCAGGATGAAAAAGAAGTTTATCATTCCTCCACCAAGATAACTGATGGTTTTAAATAAAGTTGGAGTTTTCTTCATGGACTGCTGATTCTTTCCTACATTATACGGAAAAGGGTAACTATGTCTGGCCATGCCATTTTAATTGGATTAAAAATAGTCTTCAAGTTATGACTGTGATTAAGCCTGCCTATGATGATTGTAACTTGTGGTTGTAAAAGATTGGTCATGTGACTGATCCAACTTTAGGACCATTTTTGCAGCAGTTGTTAAGCAAGTTTCCATGGTTGTCAAGTCAACCAAGGATTCATTATAGGGGGTCATTTGTCAAAAAAATGGAAGTAAATCCTGGTTTTCAGCAAAACTGTCATAAAATGCAGTCACATGACCATATGATGCTGCAAACGGCCATAAAGGTAGCCCAGGTGCCTGAAGCGCAGTCACGTGAATGGTGGTGGGAGGGGCAGCTGTGAGAACTTCAAATCCAGGTTGTTAGTGCCCAACTAGGTAGGTCTGTCAGAACTTCAACCAGCCACTAAGTGACTGATTGCAAGTCAGGAACTACCTGTAACTGGTTATTTTCATTAATATCAGATGAATAATATAGTTATAATTCCAAAATATTTTGATCCAATGAATGTCACAATCAATGTGGCAATCAAAATGTGCCATACTAACTTCTTAACTTCAATTCAAATAGTGTCCTATATACTGCTCAAATATAGCCTGATTTTAATAACATCCAAGTGAGTAGCTTGTAATATTATATTTCTCAAGGACTATTTTGGGAGGATTAAATTGCTCAACTAAGCTGGATTTATTAGGAATTGAACTACATATATCATGTCTAAATTCAAAATCTCCGAATATTATAAAAAATGAGTAATGTTCCATGTTCAAAAGAAAATTAAAAAGAAAGCATGCAGCAAAGCAAAATAAGCATAATGACATTCTTATACAATCTACAGGTTGGTTGATCTATAGTAGCTTAAGAAATAACTAATGAGAAAGGGCAAACAATTTGTATTTGAATAAAATAGGCAAATATAATCAACAGTAAACATCACAACAAGAAATTATAATTTATATTTCACAATTTCAATTAACATCTTAAAATGCCTGCAGATGCAAATTTCTTAGATGAGAACAAATTTATTTGCCCATCTTCTCAAGGAAATGTCATTTAGAAAATGCAAAAAAAGAGAATGATTTAAAGAGACATCAACTTTAATATACAAGGACAAATATCAAAACAGATCACTTATTTCAAGGTACACAGTTGCAGAAGAGTTTGAAAATTATTATTACTATTAATATCTAGTAATGTCTATGGCTCTTTAAATATAGGTAAAATCAAAACTAAAAGCTAGTTGTCTCTTTAAATTTCAGTGTAGGGTTCTGATAACCATGCAATATTTTTCAAGCTGTACACAAGACAATATGATATTTGTTAAGATGGTCTAAAACAACACATTCAAAAATTAAAATGGGAAAACGGACCAACGGCGACATTTTCCTACTATCCATTTTCCAAGGAAACAACAACAACCAAAAAGAAAAAAAAAACTTTAGTTTCTGTCAGGCAGATTAAGCCTTTACCTGAACCCTAGGAACAAAAGGCGCTGTTCTTCTACTAAGGCTTTGGCTCTGGTAAGCAAAATTAAAGAAAAAGCAGTAAAACAAAGCCAAAAAGACAACACACTAGAAACTAAAAGACCAAAATTAAAACAAGGACACACAACTTTAAATAGTGCCATACACCAAGAACACATTTATTTAAAAGCAAGTGTTAAAACTGATGTATTAAAACTGTAAACATCCTTTATGTTCCTCTATTAATAAGATTTTTATTTGACTTGCTTCACATTGTGATTGGCGTGTCCTGAAGACGTGTTTGTCTTTATTCACAGTTGTTTAATATTCAGGTCCTTTCCAATGCCTTTATTAAGAGACTTCTGTATGTACAATGCAAGTTAAAATAAAGCCACTTAAAAACAGTACGATGCAAACTTAACTGAGAGTAAATCCCATTAATCTCAATTGGTCTTCCATTAGAATATATAGGATTATATTACCCAATGTCATGGAATATAAACAAAAATACCTCAATTTACTCTTACAGCTGGCCCTTAAAATGATTTAATAGTGAAACTCGTTACAGGGTCTCACTAGCATTTTCAATGAGCTCATTTATTTTAGCACACTATCAATTAATATGGTTTGCTTTACTAGTTTCAAAGGAGTGGTACAATTTATTTATTATACTGAATCAGTACTTAGACTGTAAAAATGCATTTCATTAGCTCACTTCAATAATCTCTAGATTATTAAAAGATCATCTTTATACGCTTGTACCTTCTCATTAGGAGGATAAAAAAATTAATAAATTGTTAATCATATTTCAGGAAGTGGTTTAATCATGTTTGCTGTAATTTCTAAATTACTGTATATATTTATCTCCTATTGGTTTACATATTCCCTTATACTTTTTCTTGGAAAAAATAAGGAAATGAATTCTTCATATAGCTCAAAAGCATTTATAATTGGACATCCACAAGAGGATGCCGTACATGTCATTAGGTCATCACACAGATATGCAAATCAAATTCTATATAGGTGATCTTCCTTATACAAATTATGTAATTCACATCATTATTGTAATGATGTCATGTCATAAATGACATATATGGCTTCCATTAGGCGCCTATGGGACCTATTTATTTATTTATCCATTAGACATGTATTTATACCATTGTCAATTTATTTTAGTGTTCAAGACCACTTTAGAAAAAGCTGCTTTGCAGATTATTGTCAGTTCCAAAAGTGACACTGGGAAAGTCTCTGCATATTCTACGGCCTCTCTCTTTTCAACAGTTTCTTTCTCTTTTTCATTTGAAAGAGCAAATGGTAGCTCCAGGATAGCAGAAGCTGAGATATTTAGTTTCCTGGCAACAATATATAACAGTCATAGCATGAAAGAAAGGAGACTTAGAAGTATAGGTAGAGGCATGAAAGTATGAAATAAAGGAATGAAATAAAGGAAAAGCAAGGCATTGGTTTTCAATCCGTGAGTTGTAACTCTATAAAAAGCTTTCAGTCAAATTAAGAGAAATTGCAAATCCCAGATCCGCAAAGGGAGTAGGGAATGCATGAGCTAGGAGGCTGAGCAGAGATAGGCAGGCATAAAATCAGATCAAATCAAATTAAAGCAAATCAAACCTTTACCGCAGCCGTAAACCCAGCAGTCAAATACAAGCAATTAAAAATGAAATATATGTTTGTGTGTATGAATAAGAAATTAATACAATTTTTCAAACACAAGGTGGGAGGGATGGTACATATGGAAGAACACAATTGGGGAATCTGGGAGAATATATCCAACTAATGGTAAGACAAGAGAAACAGCAAATAGAATTCAGGCTGTGTCAGGAAATCTCTTCAGGATAAGATGGATGAAAGCCACCTGAAATTTCTTATATATCAGAGTGATAAAGGAACCTACGGTCCGGAATCTACTGGCAATGATGATAATAGGGATAATTGTAAATTCCACTGCTAAGTGATGCTGTCAAAAAGTGTGATGCCACATGATTGCACCACTTAGCAATTGTAATCGTGGTCATCCCTGCTGCCATCATTAAGCAAGGACCTCCAAACAATTTTCTGCTGTAGAAGGAAGAGAAGCTGGCAGGAAGTTAGACGTTCCAGGCGGCTCACAAGCATGCAGGCAAGTGGCTACTGCCACATGAGGGAGGGTGTCCAATTGGACGATAAGATGCAATAGCAACATGAACAGACTGGATTTGGGGAGAATTACTAGAGTGAATGAAATCATCCCCTCCCCATATACTTTGCTGGTGGGAAGTTGGCAGGGAAATTTGCAAACGACATTTAACTGTGGGATGCTGAGAGCCAGTTGCTAAGCTCTCAGGTCACAATCATAGAACTTTTGGGGCAGGTTATAAGTACCACTCATTCAGTACACTTCTAACCTCAAACAATTGCTGGATGTATATTCATTAACCAAGGACTGCCTGTACTAAGCTGTTCCTGATAATAGCTGGTAATATTTTTGTAATGCTCCATCAGTAGAAAGCAATGTGTCCAGTCTGGCCAAACTGAAAGCCCAGCAAAATTTCAGAATATTGATGGTAAGAGGTTGAGGCTGGCACATATTCACTTGGGGGGAAAAAATCCATCAGCTAAGGGGCTGGGAACCAGACCTAAATTGATTTGCAGATCAATGTCCCAGATATTCTTCTTAAGAATATTGCTATTTTCAAAGTGTAATGGCAAAGGTTTTCCAATAAGATTCATAGGAAGTAAAGCTTGCCAATAACTTAAAGGTCATTTTAAAGCAGTCTCCAAAAACTAATGATGCCAAAAGTTAAAAAGATACTACCAAGCTTCAGTATGCACAGAGATCAAGATGGTCTCTAAACATAAATCAATATTTTGAATTCGTTTTAGAATTGCAATTTGTAGTAGACTTAGACTAAATGGAAAATTTAAATGGATTCTAGGAAGTCAAGCTTTCTTCAAAAAAGAAGGCTTGAAGAAGCTGAGTAAGGATCTTGGCTATAAAGTCTTTGCGTACTGCATGGACAAATTGAGTTCCAATTGAATGGGAAATCTCAAGATAGCTAAAACGTTATAATGACCAACACTTGTCAAATATAAGTAATGTTTTCCCTAGAATAGTGGGGAGGCCTAGAACTGTACTCTAAAGTCAGAATGGGATAACTTGCAGCCAACTCACCACAGCCAATTCACTGCGGCCAACTTGCTGCAATTTGATAATTCAATTTAATTATTTAAAATAATTTTTTAATTTTTTTCATTCACATTCCATTTTGTCACTCTTTTGGCATCCTTTCTTTAATGATTGTATTCCACTGTTTCTTCGATATTAGTGTAACACTTGTTCTGTGGGAAGTTGTCCCACAGCCAGTTGGCTGCGAATTGGCCATGGCCAGTTGGCTGTGGCCAGTTGTTGTAGACCTCTCTAAAATATTTATGTATGCACCTGCTTGATAAATAAATATGCATCTCCTATTAATTTTCCAATTATTACTTTTATGGTGCACTTATTCTGGGTTGTTGTTGGTAGATAGGATTACAATTGTGCGATCTAGTCAGTAGGAAAATATGATGAAATGTCAACATGAGTCAATAAGGCATATTCATATAGCCCAGCAATCTTCCCCTCCCCACAACTTAGTAATTGCAGAGAAATAAACATCCTCCAGAGTAAAGGCGATTACATAAAAAACCAACACAGTAAGTTATGTAATGCTATATATACTGTAGTATTTTAATTGAGTAAGGTTTCTATATGGTTTTTGCATGTGCTGTTTTCTGCCCAAGGTATTAATATTTAATATTTATTATATGCAACAAATAATTCGTATTTAAGATGGGCAAGCCATATAAATTTTATAAAATGAATAAGAGTGAAAATAAAGACCCTTACAATGAATGAGAATAGTCTCACTCTCATTCTTTTCCATTGAGAGATTCTCAAGGGAATATCTGCCCAAAAGAAAAATATTGTACATAATACTGTAACTGTTCTAAGTTCTACATCTTTTCTCTATTCCCGGTCATGAAAAAAAAATCTATTCAGCATCAGAATGAACTGTAGAGGCAAAACAAGCCTCCTTAATTATAAAAAGCTTTAAGTATATTCATTATTAGTGTTTATTAATGAGTATTGATGTAAGATGCTTTGCAATCTTGAGATCTTACAGTAAGTATTCTGGGAGCAGAGTTATAATAAATAAATTCATCATGTTGGGTCAAAAGTAACTGTAGATATGCTGCTGTTGAATAGTTTCAAAGAAATCAGACCCTTTCAAATTCAAAAACTCTTAAAAAGCACAGTTTTCAACAAAAATAGGTATGTTCGCAGAACACTACTAGATTACAATACAATACAATACAATAGCAGAGTTGGCAGGGAGCTTGGAGGTCTTCTAGTCCAACCCCCTGCCTAGGCAGGAAACTCTCTACCATTTCAGACAAATGGCTATCCAATATCTTTTTAAAGGCATTCACAACTTCTGGAGGAAAGATGTTCCACTGATTAATTGTTCTAACTGTCAGGAAATTTCTCCTCAGTTTTAAGTTGCTTCTCTTCTTGATTAGTTTCCACCCATTGCTTCTTGTTCTACCGTTAAGTGCCCTGGAGAAGACACCCTGTTCTTTATGGCAACCCCTGAGATATTGAAACACTGCTATCAAGTCTCCCCTAGTCCTTCTAAACTAGATATACCCAGTTCCTGCAACCGTTCTTCATATGTTTTAGTCTCCAGTCCCCTAATCATCTTTGTTGCTCTTCTCTGCACTCTTTCTAGAGTCTCCACATCGTTTTTGCATGTGGCGACCAAAACTAAATGCAGTATTCCAAGTGTGGCCTTACCAAGGCATTATAAAATGGTATTAACACTTCACGTTATCTTGATTCAATCCCTCTGTTACAAATTATTCCATCATAGCATACCGTATTTTTCAGAGTATAAGACACACCTGAGTATAAGAAGCACCAAGGTTTTAAAAAGGCAAATTAAAAAAAAGTTTTGCACTCTGCAAACCTCCCTTTTTTAAAAAGTGGGGGCATGAATAGCCCTTAGGAGGCTTGTAGAATGCTCCTGGGGGTAGGGGGGCCAAAAACGAGCAAAAAATGGTCTGTTTTTTATGAAAATGGGCCAATTTTTGTCAAAAAAAAAGGTCATGGAGAGCCTTTATGAGGCTTATAGGGGCCGAGGGGAACAAAATTGAGCAAAAAAAGGCATATTTTTTGCTCATTTCTGCATTCCCCAGACCCCAGGGGCTCTCTGAAAGCCTTCTAAAAGCTATGCACGGCTTTGGTGAAGGGGGCGGGGTTTCAGGAGGCAAAAAAATGCTGTATTCAGTGTATAAGATGCACCCAGATTTTCAGCCTCTTTTTGGAAAGAAAAAGGTGCGTCTTATACTCCAAAAATATGGTTAAGTACGCTACAAAGTAATTTACATTTCAGTGTGTTAGCTCAGAAAACTAGATTGAATTTAAACTAACTCAAAAAATATGATGCACTTAGATAATTGTGTCATGCCACCAGCCATGGTATCATAAATTCTACTCATCAATTCAAATGTTCCATGTTTATGTCTTTTCAAAAAAAGAACAGCCTTTCAAAGAGCTTTCAAAGAATGAAAATGATGAATGGTAATTTTGTATGATTACTAATCAGCAAAAGATATATGGCTTCTCTTGGCACATTATCACCCCAGGCCCCTCTAAGTTAGTTACCCACCTAACATTTAATAATGAAATAAGTAAAATTTTAATCTCTTTTATACTTTTGCTGTGTATTCCTTTGCAAACTATTATAATTATTTTAATATTGTGCAAAACACGTTGCACAAGTACACACTACCCACTCACCCAATCTCCAATGTAAACATGTACAAATTTTGTTACACTTTAAAAGAATGTTGAAAACTGTTCTACTGTCCTTCTTGTCTGGATACGTTGTAGAATGGAAGCACTATTATTATTTCAAAATAAAGAAACAGAAGAAATAAGAGCTGGTAGAGAAATAACCAAAACAGTCCCATAACAAACTAAGACCCTGAGAACCCCTCTTTTTTTTACTTTTTTTTAATATTTAATATTTTATAAAATAGAAATGATTAACTGCACATAGAGCAAACATATTAATTTAATTTAATTTAATTAGATTATATTATTGTGGATCAAGACATGCCTACTTTTTGGGAAGCATCTTCTGGTACTTCAATCAAAGACCAAGTATAGGTTACTTAGTATTACCTTGAAATAAGGCTACCAGTCCCTGACATAACTATCTGTCAGGAAAGTTGTGCGGGTGGCTTAAATTACTGTACATATAAGTCTAATTATCTAATTCTATCAATAGAGGATTGTATTCCCCTTGAATATTGGTTCATAGTTGGTGCATGTAGATACAATTCTGTTACATATAAGATTCAATGAATTTAGTATTAACATACACATATTCCAAATACAGTATAAAATGGCTGTAGACTACTTCGTTTTGAGAAAAATACTGAATGAAAAAAGAAATCAAAGTAAAACCATTTTAGTACATACTTGACATTGATACTTAAGAAAAATTTTATTGATTAAAAAAAAACAAGGATTACTACACTCAACAATTGTTTACATACTGAAAGTTGTCCAGATAAAAACTGTGGAACATCTCTCAACATCCCAGGACTCATGGGAGAAGTGACTGATATGGAAGGCCGATCCATTTTCTGAGATTCAAATGAACTAGAACCTGAAAGTATAATTCATTTTAATTCATTAAATTAGCAGATACATAATTCTGTATGTTTATATGTAAAAGAAAAAGCATTCAAACATTGACAAGCATACTATAAAATGTACATATATTATATACCAAAAAAATATTTAAACATGGTAGAACATTAAGCAAATGAAAACAATACAGCTAAAGCTGAACAAATGTGGCTCGATAATTAAAAATAATAAATTATAGATATTATAAACCATGACAAATCCAAAGACTAAAATTCTGCAATTTGCTATGTTTGGCTATATTTGGCTCCTTAGTGGAACTGATTTGTTTCTCAAATTACTCCTGGATTAAATAACCTTCAGTAACATTTTACAATTAGAAAAACAAATTATAAAAATGAGTATTTTTCTTTTTCCAGAAAGTATATTGCAGGTTTTTTTCATGCTGTGCTAGTAAGACACTGAAACTTCTGACAACTATGTGATATATTTAATGTTTGAATTTTCCTAAAGCCATAAAAATATTTGGAAATTTAAACAAGTTCAGAAAGTCAATATAGCCGGAAAGCTGTGTGGTTATTTTACAAGCATTTTATATTGAAACTGTTGTTCCATTTGGTATCTTCTACTGTACAGTAAACATGGGACAAAGCTAAATCTTATAGCACTTTATCTGCAATCTTCTATAAATTTACTTGAGCCCATTAAACGCAGCAGGGTTTATTTCCACATTCAAAAATAAATATAATTGCCAAATGTGAAAGACCGAGACATTTCTCAACAGTAACAACATTACTATTTTAAACTCTCTATCATCATAATGTACATTTTATTTAATGATTGCAGTAAACAAAAGACATTTTAAAAAACCTTAAAAGATAGGAACAACATCAATTTTAATTTACCGTGTTTTATATTTTTCAGTATAGCAAGAACCAATTAACATTGTATTTACTGACTTCTGACAAAACAGTTATTAACGAAAGAGTAAAATATAACAAAGATATATATGTAGAAATAGAGAAATAGCTATACCTCAGTTTTCAGATTGATATTACATCTAAAAAATAAAACTTACTGGACTCCAACTGTGCATGCGTACTGTCAGGTATTCTGGGAATATCCCTGCAATTATGAAGAACAAAATATAATCATATTATATCTATCCATCACAGCTAGATAGTATATAATAAATGTGAAAATAAGGGAAATATAATAAAACACTTGAAACTTAAAAAATATACTTATTCAGAATATGTTTCTGAATATCAAAATCAAATTCGAAACAGTATCTTGTCTTCTTTTCAGTTGCATAAAATGCAATACAGAAAAGTATATGGGTGATCTTCATTGTCTTAAAAAGCTTTAAAAAATGAAACATTACATAAGGAGATCACATTTAACAGATATCAATAATCATTACAGTAATTTGAGTATTAAAAGGAAGCAAAATAATGATGAATATTTATTGGTTATAGAACACTAAACCTTCTCTAATCTTTTTGGTTTTGTATGATATAAAGTCAGCATGAATATTAATGAGACTACGTGAAAATTTTAAATAATTAAAGAGGCATTCTATAATATAACTCACCCTATTGGCCTTGAAACTACAAGTTCTACTTGTGGCTCTGGTTTGGATTCAAGAATGATGTTATACACTTCTTCAAAAGTGGCTCCTTGTAAAAGCCTTCCATTCCATTCTAATACTTCATCACCTAAAAGTATAATCATCATAATATCTTTACTGAAGAAACCTAGATCTCGGAACCCTTATTAGTATTAGTGTCATTTGATCATTATAATTTGCTAAAGTTTTTTTCCCCCAAAAAAGGCTATATGTGAGCTTTGTTCAATAATACATAATGCACTTATACGTAAATAGAAAATATATCCATTAAAAGAAAATTTTACTTTAATTAGCAATATTAATCCTTAAAATAAAGTATGTACAACATAATTTCACCTTGCATTACTTATCTTTTAATATATGTTCTATAGAACACTGCAACTGAAAACAAAATAAATAATAAAAATATGCAAAATAAGACAATGACTTCCACAACGTTCATGTTAGATGTTGATTTTAAATAGCACTTGCAACAAGTGGCTTCTCCTGGATATAACTGAAGGACACCCTTAAGTTGAGGATGAAACCATATCCCACTCCGAATGAATGAATGAATGAATGAATGAATGAATGAATGAATGAATGAATGAATGAGACAAATACATATAGGGTAAATACGATAAATAAATAAGATAAATAAATAAGACTCTTAAATAAAAAGATAGAAGAAACACTGATGGTGATTGTACCATACATTGGAAAATCTGAAGAAGTAACTTGGGGAGAAAATCTATCCATGTGGTCATTAAGAGTCAACCAAGTTGATGGCAAGTAATCAAAAAGATGGGCATCCACGAAATAAGTTAGCTATAATCCACGGCTATAATATATAATTATAGCCACGGTGGCACAGTGGTTAGAGTGCAGTACTGCAGGCTACTTCTGCTGACTGCTGGCTGCCTGCAATTTGGCAGATCAAATCTCATCAGGCTCAAGGTTGACTCGGCCTTCCATCCATCAGAGGTGGGTAAAATGAAGCCCCAATTGTTGGAGGCAATATGCTGACTCTGTAAACAGCTTAGAGAGGGCTGTAAAACACTGTGAAGTGGTATATAAGTCTAAGTGCTATTATCCCAGGAACTTCGAACACCAGTATAAGCAAATGATCTCAACCACATTATACACAACAAGTGTTCTTTATTTTCAATGGGACTTCATTAAAAATGCTTAGCCTAAAAAAATAATAATCTATCTCACTAGTAATGTTACCTCAGACACCAAGAAGACATGATTCTATGAAAAAAAGAGAAATGTCTGTTTTCTTTTTACTATCTAAAATATTTTCTCTTCCCTCATGTAATTTAAATGGCAAATTTAATTCTAATTTCTTTTAAATTATATACTCTTAGTGTCTATTTACTATTGAGTTTTAGCTTTAAAACTGTAAGCTATAAGAGACGAAGTTATTTGAAAAGGTTTCTGAATATGACCAAATATTAAAATGCCCAAAGAAGTATTTTCCAATTCACACCTTATTATTTTCAACTAAATAACAGATATAGAGTATTGTATCTTCTCATCATTATCATTTGTTTCTTATTTATCTGCCATAATTGTAATTATCATTATAAAAATATACACATCACATATGTAGGGGGGAAAAATCTAAGAATGAATAATCTCAAATGTTACAACAAAGTAAAAAATATACTGCTACAAGCAAAGGTTTTTAATAATACAGTTGTGCATCTCAGTATTGCTTACATACATTAAACCAGAACTATCATTTCTCAATTATAAAATTTAAAACAGTTCTCATACCTGGCCTAAGATGTCCAACTGTGTCAGCTAAACTTCCTTTTTTTACTTTGGTGATAAATGCACATAGTCGACCTGATTCAGTCATTTTTCCTCCAACCACCTGTTTAAACATATGATTAAATTTATATTTTAAAAGTTCATGAAGATCATTTTCCCTCAAACAGTTTTAATTTGGTACCCAAACTTACATCAAATATATTAGAATTACCCTTGTTTCCCCAAAAATAAGAGAGGGTCTTTTTTATTTTGACCCCCGAAATAACCCCTTGGCCTTGTTTTCGGGGAAGTCTTATTATTTTTGAGGTGCAGGAGGTGGTGAGCGTGGTCTGCTACTGTGTTGCAATATTTTTTGGGAGGGCTTATTTTAGTGCATGTGCTCAAAAGCCCAATTGGGTTTATTATCTGGGGGGGTCTTATTTTGGGGGAACCAGGGTAATTGATCAGGACACAAAAAATAGGCCAATATTTTCTTATGGGTATTTTCCAAAAATATTTTTAGCTGGTTTAGTTAAGATCTGTTAGTTCGATCAGGTTACTCCAGCAAGCTAATGACAAATTTCATATACAGAAGCCCTATGTATCTACAGAGCATATAAATATAAGCTGTATATTATTGCTACTGCAACTTGATTCACTATAGTTTATATGGTATTTGGACACACAAAAATTGAACATACAAGTAACCCTCACTTATCAGCTGCCTTGTTTAGTGACTGCAAATGGCAATCAGATGACCCCAGGATATTGTAACTGTTGTAATACACGCCATTTGCCAAGTGCTGAAATTTTGATCATGTGGCCAAGGGTATGCAGTCCTAAGTGTGAGACTCAGTCAGAAGTCACTTTTTTCAGTGCCACTATAACTTCAAATGGTTTTCTAAAGAAATGGTTCGAAGTGGTATCCAAGTCCTCTGTTATAATGAGAGAAAATGTATCACTTCCACAAACTGAAAACATTTTTTTGAATATGTATATAAGTGTCCAGGTATCTATGCATAATTTCATTAAACAATTGTTTGTAACACTGTAATTCATTCCAAACTATATTTAAAAGTGTGCAATGGAATCCTAGTGCATTTTTTAAAAACTTTAACTTTTAATGTTTAAATTATAGTTGTGGGGAAGCAACCTGCACAGTACAAACATGAGAAACATGAGTTACACACAGGGAGACAAAGATCTACTCTAGAAAAAACATATGCACAAGAAATAGTATGAATATATTGAAGAAATGTAAAAAAATATCCCTAAATCAATTAATATGTACCACGGAATAACATTTTGGAAAGTGAAGTTAAATGGTCCTAGAAAATACTGCAAACTGCAAAGCTGTAGGAATTGATGAAATGCTGACAAAAGTGTTTTAAACTTTGCAAGATGAGGTAGTTAGAGTGCAAGTGAGAATTTATAAGTCTCTAGGGGAAAGTGAGGAGTGGCCAAGCGATTGAAAAATATAAATGTGTATTCCAATATCAAAAAGCACTGTGCTAAAGGATACTCAGATTGCTAATCAACTGTATTTCATATGATAGTAAACTAATTCTCAAGGTTTTGCAATATAGACATCAACAATACTTGAAAGAGAACTGACAGATATACAATCTTGATTCAGAAGAGGCAAGAGCAATGAGGATCATACTACCAATATTCAATGAATAATTGAGAAGGCAAGGGAATTTCACGAAGATGTCTTATTATTTTTCACTATCATTTTGATTATAGATGGCAAAAATGTAAATGAACTGGATCATTTCATTTGCCTATTCAAAAACGTGGATGATGATTAGGAAGCGGCAAATAAGAATAGAATATTACACAACAAAATGCTTCACAACTGGGAACAGATTACTCCAAAATTGTATAGTGTCGTCCAATTTATTTAACTGATATTGGCTCAAAAAAAACTAACAGGGATTATAACTATATCCGCTACTTGGGAGAAAGACTGTGACAGATATAGGCAAAATATTAAACTGCAAGAACTATCTTTAGAAAGGTATATTGAGTTCACTTTCTCTTTTTATCAAGTTCTGAGATCAGAGAAATACAGGTGTTACATACCCTCATTTACAAGGTTTGATATGACTTCCGTAGCCTCAGAGGGAGGAATTCATTATTACACAGTGTATACTTTGTCTGGTATTTTTACTTATAGAGACCATCAGGGAACAGTACATAACAGGTTTCATTCTTTAGATAAGAATTATCACACATCTGTAGCCATGATCTTTCAATGGGGCTCAAATCCCTTAATGGGAATTGAATTTATGTAAAATGAATTTATGAAAGTCATACAACTGAGGGCATGACATATATAGCATCTGTATTTTTCAATCTTGAGGGATTGAGTTTTATTCTCCAGTTGCTTCCAACTACATTGTCAAGGAAAGATCATCAAAAATTTGATCTGTAATGTACATGTAAATAATTATATATAACACTTTGGGGCAGGTCAGGCTAAATATACTAAATATAGCCACATATGAAAATAATGCACAATATTTCTAGTCTATATTAAGCCACACTAAATATAACTGATCAGATGAAGTTGCTGAGCAGCCTATATTTACTTAAATTTATGTTAGTTGAGTTCAGTTTAAACTTAAGTGAGTATAGGCCTGCATTCAATGTTACATACAGACATATTCATATAATGTTATTTGCCTTTTCATTCCAACTTTCTTGTTTCTTGCAAACCTGCTGCAAATTTGCTCAAATACTCTTTTTGAAGTTCTTTTTGAGGTTCAAAAAGATTTTGAATTGATAATACTTTAATTTGATGTTATTAAATTTGTATGTATTTGTTCAAATTTTATTGCTGCCTAACTCACATATGTGATTGGGCAGCTCAGTTTTAAAAAAAACCAAACAATACAAAGAAATGATCAAAATGTTAAGAACAAAAACCATTAAGACACACTTAAACAATTAAAAATTATTAAAGTCCAGAAAAACAAATTGCAGGAGATTGCAATCCATTTTACTAATAGTACTAGCATTCTGCAGACTCCACACCATCACTGGATCCCCAGAAATGATGACAAACCCACTTCTTGAAGACCTTTTGGAAGGCCAACAGGATTAGGACCAATCTAAACTCGTGGAAAATGATTTTTCATTGGTGAGGTGACCTCCTCCTGGGCCCCGTCAGATAATATTCCTTCGTGGGTGAGACCCGTAACATGCCCCTTCTCCCAGATCTGATGGGTTAAGTAGTTGTGACCAGAAAGAGACGATCCCTCAAATAACCCAGTCCTATGTCACTTGGGACTTTATAGGTCATTGCTAACATCATAAATAAACCCAGAAGAAAAACTGGCTACCAATCCAACTCACAGAACAGAGTTGTAATGTGCTTTGATTTTAATTAATTAGTTAATTTAATTAACTATTTTTAATAGTTCTTAATAAATTTATAACAAGAAAAAATAAAGTATCTAGAACTGTGATGGTGAATCTATGGCAGGTGTGCCAGAAGTGGCATGCAGAGCCATCTCTCCAGGTACGTGAGCCATCGCCTGTTGCTCTTCCAGGTTCCGGTGTGCCAGCCAGCTGGTTTTCACATGTGCGGGAGCGCCAGAAACCACAAGAGCAGTTGCCTTGTGTGCATGCATACACCAGGAAGACGATTTTCTGGTTTCTAGCATGCACATGAGCACCAGCCAGCTGGTGCTCCCGTGCGCCAGAAATCGGAAGATCAGATGGTCAGTGCATATGCACGCACCGGAAACCGGAAGATCATCTTCCAGCATGTGCATGCACATTGGACGGCTGCTCTTCCAGTTTCTGCCACACACACATACACGTGCGCTCCCGTTTCAGCACTTGGTGCCAAAAAGGTTGGCCAACACTGATCTAGGGAATATTTATTTATTCAAACTTATTGGCAATGGTGGGATTCAACCAGTTCGCGCCACTTCGGAAGAACCTGTTGTTAACTTTCTGAGCAGTTAGGTGAAGTGGTTGTTGGAAGAAATCATTAAGGCAGAGAACCGGTTGTTAAATTATTTGAATCCCACCACTGCTTATTGACTACCCAATTCCAATGGACTCCGATGATTAAGCACTTTTTGTTAATTGGTTGTAAGTAGTAGCTTTGTTTTGGAAAACAGCATTAAGATATATAAAAAAGAACAATTATTTCTAATAAAAATATTTGCACCTGAACTGAAAAATTACTAACCTTAAGTCCAAGCATTGCTCCTGAATCTCTAGGCACGCTTCCATCTTTTAGGCGCTTATTTAACAAAATTCGGCCAATTAAGCCATCTCCCTCTTTGGATGGCTGCCAGGTTACAGGATGCTACAGTATACATTAAACAAAATAAAAATCAGCAAAATTAAATTTGTGAAAAGTAATCCCAGCATCACATTTATTTTGTGTTATTAAGTACTGTGAAATAGCTATGATTACACTATTACTGCTTTTGCAGTAGGAATCAAAATTTGTATCATTCCATTAGATTATCAGAAGTCATTTCTCCTTTCTTCCTAAATAACTATATCAAATATACCTAAATCATACCTACACATTGAAAACAATTTCAGCCTATCATTATAGATCTGAAAACAGTGAACATCATTTCTGAATATAGAGAGCATGAATGGGGGATTTAACACAAAAAATACTTGAATGACTTATGATATTAAGTAATTAAAAAGCCACATATTACTTGAAAATAAATCCCACCATGTTCAGTCTCTAAAATTCATTTAAATGAATTAATAATTTAAACTTTTCTCTTAGCTTTAGCTGAACAGTTAATTCTTATTTACTACACATAGGTACCAGAATAATACATATCAGTATTTCTGAAAAATTTAGCCAATGATTTCAAATTTAGAACATCTGGTTTTGTATAATCATAGCACTTTTTCACATAATGTACTAGTTTCATGCTCTCACATGTACACAGATAAACATGCACATTACACTTGGCAACAGTGATAGCCTATAACAGAAAGCAAGAAAGAGCAATAATAAACCACATACAGCAGATATAACTACTACCCCATAATGCAGATAATATCACGGTGACAAAACAAATGAACATGGCAATGAAAGGGAAAAAAGAAAAACAATTCTGTCCAAATAGATATGGTTCCCCCCCCCCTCTTCCATTTTTTTTTCAACCTGGGAATTAAACTATTAATTTAATTTCCAACCCCAGGGGCATTAAAGTGGTAATTAAACATGCCAATCCAGAAATAATTCTCATTGTTTAATCATAAAGATAATATCACCAAAATAGTATTGCATGACCATAAAAGCAATGCTTCTTTTTAGTGCCTGGATAATTTTGTTCTTCCTTATACTTTTGGGTGTTAATACCCACACAAGTGATCCATAATTGTGGTTTTGTTTTTCTTTTCTGCACCTCAAGAAATGTTAGATTAGACCTGCCTTTGTATTCTTGATCTGTTTTAAATGAGTGACAGAGAGCAAACAAAGACCAAATGAGTAGATTAAAATGCAGGCACCACAAAGCCAATACCTTTTCACTATGGCTATGTTCCTCATTTAGAGTTGTGCTACTACAAGTGTCTACCCCAGAATCCTTAATCTGAGGTTCAGACCATTCCAAGTCCTCTTCCAAAGACTGGCCACCAAAACACACCATTTTCTTTTGTCTTTCAGATAAGATGTTAGAGTCCGACAAAACTGCCTGCTCACTAGTTTTTCTTTTTCCCCTTTGACTGTCCCCTACAGGCATGGGATAAAAAAAAAGGATACAAGAAAGAAAACATGCTGAGATGTAAATAAAACAAAGAAAACATGAAATGGTAAAGGAAACTAAATGGTAAGGCTCCACATGTCTCACCAAAGACATTGGGGATGCCTCACTGCTATGCCAAGATGTATGGTCCCAGCTGTAGTCCATGTCTCCTGTGAGAATCAGACAGACAAGATAGTGCAGCAAAGGAAAGGTGAAAGGAAGGATAGACAAAGATATAATAGATTTTGCATTTCTATCATCCTGCCTTTATATGCTTTACTCACTAGCATGTTATTTGAAAAAAGAAGAAATCCCAAGGGAATATATATATATATAAATACAATTATATATATAATTATATAATTAGATATATATATATATATATATATATATATACATACAATTATATTATATAAGTACAAGATAACATTCGTGTTTGTGTGCATGTGTTTGTATTCTGTATATATGATATGTAAGATTTTACAGATTTGGTATCACTAATATCACATTACATGCCAAACATAAAAAATATATGAGTACATGACTGTTAAAACCTTATGTATTTCATAAAAAGACATAGACAATTTATTGAAATATAGCTTTTATCTGATCATTTTGAAAATGAGTGACTCCATTGAAATCAGTAGCTATAGAACCGTGATGGTGAACCTGTGTCATGCAGAACCTGTGTCATGCAGAACCTCTCTGCAGGCACGCCAGTCATCGCCCCAGCCCAGCTCCACCGCGAATGCACACGCACCTTCGGGTCCCTGCCGTGCATGCAAGGAGTGGAGCGCATGAGGGGGATGTGTGCATGGGGCACATGCATGGGGGGCATTCGCATTGCATTTTGGAGGCTTGCACAGCACCCCCACACCCTGTTTTGGCTTCCATGTTGGTGCAGGAGGTCTTCCAGGCTCAAAACAGGGGGGCGCCATGCGAGGCCCCCCTGTGCCCTGTTTTGGGACTGGAAAGCCTCCTGCACCAACATGGAAGCCAAAAATGGGGAAGGGACACATGTGTGGGGACGAGGGAACATGGGAGGGTCATGGGTGCATGCATGGGACATGCAGGGGGGTTGTGTGTGCATTGCATTATGGGTGCGGGTGTGCTTTCAGCATGCGACAACAAAAAGGTTAGCCATCACTGCTATAGAATCTATATATTCTTTCTTAATACTCTTCTATACAATGGCTTTTAAAAGAAATCTTCTTAAATAAAACATTTCTTTTTTCTAATCTCTTTAAAGTACTGATACATATAAACTACAAAAAGGAATTTGCGCAATGCTGATTTCCTGTCTAAAATGTTTATTTCATATTTTCACAAAAAATGAAGCAACACCAATAAGGGATTTGAGACAGACATAAGCAACAGTGTTGTCGATTTCTGCAATTTTACTTGAATGTATTTATTTAAGAAACATGGGAAAAGCTAAAAGTTCATTAATTCTTCACAGAGACTCTCTATTTTCCCTATTCTACAATCTCCCCAATGCACTATTAATGAAATGTAAATCTTCTGCTTCAGTAGATATAAATATTTCAAATTTCTGACACATATATGATGAAAGTGAAGTAATGATTAGCACACAGAGACATATCGCAACTTCAGCAACTTTTAAGTAAGCTACACCTTTTCCTGGGGTTATGTGTATGCCACATAATCCCCCCCTCCAAAAAAATGATTTAAGAATTTAATGACAATGGAATTTCAATTTAATTTTATAACAGATACTTGTTACAGTTCAACAGGTTCTATATTATATTGTTATGCCCCATTATATTGCCATTTTTGTTTCAAAATGCTGGCAAAATATTATTGCCTCCTTTAAGATAGTACAAAGAGTCACAAAACAAAGATCCATTGAAGCAAAATGAGCCATATGTACTGTACATGTTGCAAATATAACCTAAAAACATCTTCCCCAACAGCTTTCTTTGGGCCCTAATAAGATGAATTAAGAAATGAGGATAGTGCCTTTTATGGTTACAAAAATAGATGTGATTTCAGAAGATATTAATATTCATAAATACGCTGCAGTGGTTTTAGACTGCATTCCAATCACGTTAGTAAGACCCATGTGGAATATTACACCCAGTTTTGCATATAATAATTCAAGAAAGGCATAAATTAGAATGAATTAAAAGAACAGTCCAATACAGGAAAAACTATTTTATTAGAAAATGTTGAAGGAATATTTAGAACTGAAAAGAGTTAGGAAATTTATTTACATTTCCTGGCCATTCCAGTAGACTGGGTCATGTACAAAACTAAAAAAATATATTAAAACGGCTAAAAATATTAATTCAGAGAGACAGCACAGACTAGAGCATTGATGGTGAACCTTTTTCGCCTCAGGTGCCAAAAATGGACTGTTTTCCAACTTCCGGTGGGCCTGGTAGGTCCGTTTTTTGCCCTCCCCAGGCTCCAGAGGATTTCTAGGAGCCTGGGGAGGGCTAAAAATGGCCCAACATGCAAACCGGAAGTTCGGCGAAAAACGGCCAAAAATTAAGGCCAAAAATCAGCTGTCCAGCACACACATCAGTGGTGGGTTCCAAACATTTTTAGAACCTCTTCTGTAGGTATAGCCTACTTTGTGGGAGTGGCTTGCCAGCCATGTAACCGAGTGGGAGTGGCTTGGCAGTCATGTGATTGGGTGGATGTGGCCAATTTGTAAAATGTAGTGAAACTCACTTAACAACGCTCTTGCTTAGCAACCAAAATGTTGGCTTAGAAACTCTGACATTTGAAGTACGCAAATCTTAAAGCTGTCAAGTTAAAGACTCTTGCGCCCCTAACCCTTTAGAAAAAAAAACCAGGGGTGTTCAAACTTGACAGCTTTAAGATTTTTAAATAGGACTCTTAGAGGTGGGCAGGGCAATTCATGAGCCAGCCAATCAGTGAGCGGCAGGCGGGGTAAGCGTGATCCGGATGGGTGGGGGGAGGGAGCTGGAACCAGTTCTAAATGGCACGGTAGATTTGTGGAACCTCTTCTATAGAAGAGATTAGAACTGGCATGGACCCACCCTGACACACATGCACACTGGAGCTGACAGGGCAATGCCTCAGGTGCCCTCAGAAATGTCTCCACATGCAACCTGTGGCCTGCGTGCTATGGGTTCACCATCATGGGACTAGAGTGATCCAACAGTCAACAAAATAAACAAAATAAAATGTGTGCCTTTAACAAATAATAAATATCAACCCTCAGTCTGGGACCAAAGCTAGCTGTTCAGAATCCTAGAAGAGAAGGCACCATCCTCATTTCTGGAGGAAGCGCTGTTCCAAATGGTATGAGCTACAACAGAAAAGACATACTTCCTAGGTACTACAAGATGACAGTGTTGAATGGCAGGAACCTGGAGTAAATCTATTCTGCTGGCCCACATTGAGCAGGAAAAAACAACTGGAGTCAAGCAGTCTTTCAGATATGTTCTTCAAATCTCTGCATGGCTGCCATACAAAGGAAACCACAACTTCTTCGCTCAGTTGGATTATGTTATCAGTTTTATTTGAGTATTAAGGATAGATTCAAATAATTGCAGTAATTAGATAAAATGGAGTTGGCAGTTTGTAAGGCCTTGCAGACCTGGTTATTCCACCCAGGTATTCAGACTTGGAGGATACACAAGCTCTGCTGGTTAATATTGTATTTTACTGGTTGGGATTAGAGTTTTTGATCTCAGATATTATTGTTTGGATCTGTAATCTGTGTTTTTACCCTTGTATGTTGCCCATGTTACTATGACATGAACACTAGGTAATTGTATACATACATACATACATACATACATACATACATACATACATACATACACAAATAAAAAAATTAACAAATTTATATTAATAGGATATTAAATTACCTTGTTTCCCCCAAAATAACACCTCCCCGGATAATAAACCCAATTGGGATTTTGAGCGCATGTGCTCAAATAAGCCCTCCCCCGAAAATAAGTCCGCCCTGAAAATGTTGCAACACAGCAGCAGCCATGAGGTGACCATGTTCACCGCCTCCTGCACCTCAAAAATAATAAGACCTCCCCGAAAATAAGGCCAAGTGCTTATTTTAGGGGGGGTCAAAAGAAAATAAGACAGGGTAAACATAGTGACATCTAAAATGTTAGCCATAACATCTGATGTGTAGATTCTGTTTTGTTTAATTCACGGGTTATTGTAGAGTTATTGTATGTTGTGTTAATCCAACCTAGGTGCCAAAAAATCAAATCCTCCATTAGAGTTAGACTACTAATAAATCTCACATTAAAATATCTTAAATAATAAGACAGCTGAATATCTAGTAACAAAAATCAAACTCTAAAAAACAGTCAATATATCCAACATTGGATTTAGATATTCAGATGTCTTAATTAGATATTTTTAACATGAATGTAGTGAGGTAATGAAACCATTATTACTTAAAAGCTGTTCTCATTAGTGCCTTAATGGCTGCCCATTCGTTCTGACTAAAGCACTTCATTTTCCAAATCAGGCCTATAAATTTTTGGATCCCAAATAAGAGGAAAATTAATCTTAATACTTGGATCATAGTCACCACCACCCTTTATCTTCTAAAATGTTAATATACATTTTTTTTAAATTCCCAAAAAATCTTATTTCTAATTGTGAATTTTTTGAAAAAATTGTAATTGACAATTACCACATTGGTTAAATTTGAACAACAATCCAGGCTAAGACATGTGGGTGCTATTTTGTATGATCAGCATATTGTAGAAACCCAGAAATTTGAATTAATTCAGTAAATTACATTTCTATTCATTACAAGCTAGCATATTATGTGAATACAGATTTTTTAAAAAAATATAGGACGTTCATAAGAAGTCAATTAATTAACTGATGAAATAAGCTGAATCTACTAACAAAAAAATAGATTGCTTTTGGTTCACAGCAAAAAGGTCTTAATTTAGGATTCTATTTCTCATAGCAGCCACCTATATTCTTGCATGAGATCCATAAGCAAGACAAAACTGTAGCTATCACCAGCTCTCAAGCACCTGGTATTTAGAGAAACACTGTCTTGTAATTATATCTACCAGCCATCAAAGGGGGACTTGATCTTTATTTAATCTTTTATTTCCTCTTTTAATGCCACTCCTAAGTTTAAGTGTGCTGCAGCCATTTTTTATATACAATTTCCACAGCGAATAAACCCCATCCACAGCAAATAAACTATTTCCTCCTCTATCTTACTTGCCATCATTCATCTAATTTCAAGGTCGGAAACTATGGCCTCTTTATGACTTGTGGACTTCAACTCCCAGAATTCCTGAGCCAGGTGGCTCAGGAATTCTGGGAGTTGAAGTCCATAAGTCATAAACGGGCCATAGTTCCTCACTCCTGATCTAAATGGAATTTTACAACAATATCAAAAGCAATAGAATCATTTTGCATTATGATCCTAAAACATTTCATCATTTTCTGTAAAGGTGCTCCTCTTTCAAGAAGTGTCATTCATTTAATCCACCAAAAACATAGCTGAAATGCAACCAGATAGACAGGGGGGGAAAATTCAGTCTTCCTAATTTAGACCAAACTCATAACTTCCTTAACAGGATAAATAAATAAATAAAAACACAGATGAGATGCATGCAAACACTAGCTTGAAGAACAGTTCTTCCTCTGAAGAAAACTCTACAAATTTGCTTCTCATTGTATCACATTCTCAGGTTCATCAATATTATTTTACTTCTATGATTTTAATATACCATATTTTCGGAGTATAAGACACCTTCAAAAAAGAGGCTGGGTGCGTCTTATACACTGAATACAGCATATTTTTGCTCCCTGAAACCCCGCACCCCGCTCACCAAGATGGCCGTGCAGAGCCT
Source organism: Thamnophis sirtalis (assembly GCF_051295495.1). NCBI lineage: Eukaryota > Metazoa > Chordata > Lepidosauria > Squamata > Natricidae > Thamnophis > Thamnophis sirtalis. Next base: position 122,374,360 of record NW_028261382.1, read on the forward strand.
TTAGGAGGTGTTCAGATTGTTCCTGAGGGCTGGGGAGGGCAGAAATGAGTGAAAAACAGGCCGTTATTTGATCAATTTTGCACCCCATAGCTCCCAGGAGCACTCTATAAGCTTCCTAAAGTCTATGCATGCCCTTTTTTTGAAAAGAAATTTTTTGCCTGTTTTTGCCCCCCCCCCCCCCGCCCCAGGAGCACTCTATAAGCCTCCTAAAGGCTATTCATGCCCTTTTTTGGAGGGGAAACGGGCCCATTTTCACAAAAAACGGGCTGTTTTGGGGAGATCTGCAGAGGTTTTTTTTATTTGCCTCTTCAAAACCATGGTGCGTCTTATACTCCAGTGCGTCTTATACTCTGAAAAATATGGTACATGCAATCTTTGTCCCTAAATAAATAAATAAATATTTAATTATCTATGTTCCACAATTCTGCTAAATGCAGTTGTCATGGCAGTCTTCAGATAAAACTTATCCCCAGTGGTGGAATTCAGCCAGTTCGCACCACTTCGAGAGAACCGGTTATTAACTTTCTGAGCAGTTTGGTGAACTTGTAGTTGGAAAAAAAAACATTATGACAGAGAACTGGTTGTTAAATTATTTGAATCCCACCACTAGTTATCCCACAAGATAACTAAGAACAAAATGCACTTCCCACCTATTCTGTTTTACTAAGTCTATCTAGCTAGTTGCCAGTACTTCTAATTTCTATACCCAGTAATATTGGAACAACTTGATTCCAGAAGTTGTGAATGCTCTAGCACTGGAAGTTTTTAAGAAGACATTGGATAACCATTTGTTTGAAGTGGTGCTTCCTGCCTAAGCAGGGGGTTGGACTAGAAGACATTCAAAGTCCTTTCGTATTTCTATGGAGTTTACATTTGCTTGCAGCCATTAACTTATGGAAAATTTGTATTCCTTCTGAGATCAAAATTAAATTGTGCTTTAATATGTTTACCTTTAATAAATGCTGCCTTACAAATAGCAACAAACCTTCTTGATCCACTAATAGCAGCCGTGGGTTGTAGATGGTATGCCCCAGTACGGGCATACCAGAGCCAGCCCAGAGCACTGGATACCATTCCGGTATGGTGCTCTGGAGGGCCCACCTGCCTGCCTGAGCTCCTTACCTGTGTTTTAAGGCTTCTGTGCTTCTGCACATGCACCTAGTGTGTACAGCACCTGTGTGACGCTCCACGGAGCAGCTGGAGCATCACAGAGCGTCACGGAGGTACTAAAACACATGTGCGTGCTACACGTATGTACGCCCACTCCAACCGTACTGGTTGGAAAGGGATTTGAAACCCACGACTGACTAATAACCTTAATATTATTTTACAAAATAATACTCTGTGGGCTTTGCATAGACCCTTTCTTTCAAATGTTTTTTCTAACATTTATAGCCTAATTTTGTAGAAATTATGTGTGCTAATTCCACAGTTCCCACTACTTCCTAAATCACCATCCTGGGTTACAAAAAGGGATTAATAATACACCCTTGCAAGCTTCTTTTAAAAGTTTCAGATCACATACGTGTAAATTATTTTGATAAATCAAAAACGACAAATGCTGCTAAAGTGTTGCAATGCAACTCCTAAATATTATTTCCAAATAGTAACAATATACAAATAGTAACAATATACAGATGTGCTGATTCCCACTAATACAACTGACAAAATTGGGCTTGAAGTTGAGAAGTCTTTTCAATAGATTGTAAGTGAATGGTGTAAAATAAATAGGAAACACTCTTTAGTAAGAGCCTTACTTTTTTCTTTACTACTACTTCTCATAAATCTAATTTAGAACTAATCTTGCATGAAGGCTAAGTAAAATGTAATATCAACTCAATGAATGTGATTAGTTATGCATTAATCCTTAACCTCCATTACTGACAAAAAGCAGCATCATAACATTTACCAAAAACTTTGATTTAAGCAAGAGTTAATAGTTACAAAAATTGCAAATTCATTAATGCATTGAAAGTAGGGATTTGCTTTTGCAAATTTAAGCTGCTCCTTTTAATTTACATTTTCCTTAAACACATTCCGTAATATCTCATACTGTGATCACATGCAAGTTAGACTATATACAAAGACTGAAAATAAATATTATAGGATAGAAGGTGCCAGTGTCATTGTTCCACAATTCCTTCTCAATCTCTTTATTTCTAAAGAAAGATAGATGTTGTTTCTCGCAAATTCTACACTATAAAGTTAAATGCCAGACAATTTTATTTATAAACTTTTTGTGTTAATTGGTATTGAGAAGTCTCTTCCGGTAGTACCTATTTACCAATAACCAACTCAGCATTTAATATCTATCTTATATCACCCTTCTACCATCTATAAACACTGCTTCTAACATTAGTAACTAGAACAACAATTTGCATATGGATTCCTGAATTTCATTGTTATTCAAACTCATTTTGGTAAACCATTAAGCTTGAAAGACCAACAGGCACTAATAGGCAACAGAGGTTTAATCTGTAGAATGTTGTCACATTGTTAAATTATCTTTTATTTTTAAAAACCTAACAAATAAAAACAATGTAACATAAAACCACTAACCCAAAATAAAAGCATTTTTAAAAATTTTTTAAAATGTGTTAAGAGCCATTTAAAAAGCCAATTTAGTTAGATGTGTCTTAACAGCTTGTCCAAATAGCAATTGAGCTATTTGCAGGGAAGTTAAACCAATGACGGTAATTTACAATTTGTATTCTTTTTTGCTGCAGGAAAAAAGTCTTTAACTGATGAACCAAAATATCTGGAGACAGTTAAAACCAAGTTTCTTTTTGTGGCATGCCCAACTGGGCTCTTATCAAAATAATTCAGTGGAGTCCTAAAACAAACCCATGTGACCAGGGGTGGGATTCTATTGGTTCGGACTCGTTCGCTCGAACCAGTTCGCTCCCACGATCAGCTGCACCCGCCCCTGTGCTTATCCTACCTTTATTTTCTCAGCTGAGTTGCATGGCGGAGTGAATTGCCGCGCCTCACCTGTTTTCCTTCCCAAGCAACAATCCGGAAGGTAAGAATTCTTTGAATTTTGCATTCAAGTGCAACACACGTCCTGGCACGTGCTTGCCCAAAGTGAACTGGTTGTTAAACCGGTAAGATCGCCCCCCCCCCTGCATGTGACATGTTACACACTGTCAATTTGTTACATGAGAATGATGAAAGAAAACATTGTAAACTGGAATGTCTTTGACGAAACATTTTGGAATGCTCTCACTACGGTGCCCAGCTCTATATTCTTCTATGTTAGTAGAATACTAGTTTCAGATAGTACCTATCTTCCTGTCAGATTTGATCTGGTAAAGTTAGCATGCTCCAGTTCCAATTGATTAAGCAATGCCATCTACCAGGACCATCGAAATACACCTTCTCTTTAGCCTTACAGCTTAAGAAGGTAGTCGCTAAAATTATCTTCCCCACAAAACCTTCACCCAAAAAAAATGGAGAGAACTTTGGTGAGCCTGAATAAATGTTATTCCACTTGAAGTGTTTTAAGCAAATTTAAGTTTATACAGGAGCACTGTCATTCTGTCCAATTTTTTTTGTTCTTTTTGGTACACTGAAACATAAAACAAGCAAGTGCTTCCAACAAAGAAAGGCAGCTTTGTGCGAAAAACTTCAGTATGACTGTAATTCATATTACATAACTGGCATCCACATATTCTCCAATTTCTAAGTAAACAAATTATATAACAAGAGCCCTCAAAATGAATCATACTCTAAATGTTCACTAAAGCATCGAATATAAAACTTGAAATAATGTAATTTACATCTCCATTAAGAAAGTAACACATTTTTGTAACTTCTTTTTCTGACTGCAGAGAAAGATCATGATATCGGTCAAAATTTCTTTCTTAAGATTCATTTTCAAAATAGCAGTCACGACAAACATAACATTAGTGTGGATGTTCCTAACTAATCACCTCAAACCTTCAGTCATAAATATTTTGCTACTGACCTACATCTACTTTACAATTTGTTCTTGGCAGGTGGGCCTGCTTCCAAACAATACATACTGTATAGCTGTAATCACTCGCTATTTCTAAAGATCACCATGGGCCAATTTTGGGCCTTTATTGGGGCATAGATTAGATTTTCATATTGGGATTCATGAATACTTAATTCTTTGAGGAAAACCAGTTAAATGGGTAATACCAAAGGGGCTTTTTTAAAGAGGCAACTAGACTTTCTGGTTTTTCTTTGAAGACGTTTTGTTTCTCATCAAGAGCTGATCAAGAGCCGAGGTGGCGCAGTGGTTAGGGTGCAGTACTGCAGGCCACTTTAGCTGACTGTGATCTGCAGTTCAGCGGTTCAAATCTCACCGGCTCAAGGTCTTCCATCAGCCTTCCAGCCTTCCGAGGTGGGTGAAATGAGGACCCAGACTGTGGGGGCAAGTTGCTGACTCAATTTGCTTAAAAAAAAATTGTAAACTGCTTAGAGAGGGCTAAAAGCCCTATGAAGCGGTATATAAGTCTAACAAATAAATAAATAAAATAAAAGAAGCTTCTTGGATGAGACACAAAACACCCTCAAAGTGAAACAAGGAAGTCCAGTTGCCTCTTGAAAAAACCACTCTTGGGACAACCATGACCTGGATGACTGAGAATCTCCATAGACAGTTAAATAGGTATTAAAGGTAGTCCTCAACTGATGACCAAAACATGGACCAGAATTTGAGTGAATCACTGCATCTGTTAAGTGAATCATGGGGCTGTTAAGTAAATTCGGCTTCTCCCATGATGTTGCCTTGGGAAGGTTACAAATGGTGACCATGTGACCTCGGGATGCTTGCAACTGTCTTAAAATACATGTCGGTTGGCAAGCAGCCAAAGTTTGATCATGGGACCACAAGGATGCTGCAATGGTTGTTAAGCCATTAATAATGGTTGTTAAGGATCAGTCATGTGTCACTTTTTTCAATGCCACTGTAACTTCAAACAGTTGCTAAACAAATGGTTGTCAGTCTAGGACTAGTGACAAAGTCAGAACAGTGACTTTGAATCAATGTATAATTATTACTTTTAAGAATTTTTCATAAATTTAAATTGAATGTGATCTCCCTAGTTCCCAACAATAGTGGCAGTATTTTGAAACAGGTTTTGATGGCACAGCTTGGGCTTTGGTCCCTTCAACGACATCTGAGATGCTGAAATATCCAATAATATCATATCAGCCATTGAAAGTCCTTAAAAATATTAAAGTGGGAATGATGGATTTAAAATTAAAATCAATTCATCAAATGTTGCGTTTCAAGTTTACTAGAATCCATGAACAACATTTTGAAAGAATGGGTATCAGTTTTCCTTTGTTGGAAATGTAATAAATTTGAGAGACTGCTGACCAGGATTAAACCAACATAAATCTCCTAATCGTTAAAATTCCATATGATACTTTGTCATTTTCATTTCATTTTCCACTAATCTATGTATTTAATAGATAGATGGCTATATTAAACATACCCAGATGTCTTAAAATATATTTGTAGTTGGCACAAAGCTGTAAAATGTAATTACTAATGATGTGCTAGTAAATAAATCGCATCCAATAAGATTATTTCTATAAATAACAAACAAAATTCAATGTGTAATTCAAATTAGTTTATATACACAAGTAAGAGACAAAATATATATGTTACCCAGCTTGGATAATTAAAAAGTTTATCACTAACTATCAGAAATATAAAACAATCTTTAAGGTCCAAATTATTTTTCATATTTTGAAAAGTCAAGCATTTAAAAGCAGTTTTTGCAAAGATAGTCCAGATTCCTTATAAATACAAGTAGTTCTCGACTTACAATCATTCATTTAGTGACATTTTGAAGTTACAATGGCACAGAAAAAGTGACACGACCATTTTTCTCACTTACAACCATTGCAGTTTCCCCATGGAGGGGAGGGTGATCAAAATTCTGATGCTTGGCAACTGGTTCATATTTATGATGGTTGCTGTATCCCAGGGTCATATGATCATCTTTTGAGACCTTCCAGCAAGCAAACTCAATGGGGAAGCCAGATTCATTTAACAACCATGTCACTAACTTAACCACTGCAGTGATTCACTTAACAACTGTGGCAAGAAAATTTGTAAAATGGGACACAATTCACTTACAAATGTTTCGCTTAACAGTATAAATTTTGGGTTTAATTGTGGTTGTAAGTTGAGGACTATCTGTATCGAAAGTTAGAGTCTAAAAGTATTACTATACACAAAACCTGAGGGGGGGAGTTTTGTGTAAATTATTTCATAGAAATTTTCAAATCAGCAACAAGGGGGGCTAAGGGAGTAAATGATGACATGTGCAACACATGGATGATAACATTGCCACATTTTATGTACCTACATTAGATACCAGGATGTAAATAACTTGCCTTATCGTATCATTGTAATTGTGTCATTTGGCATCACCATAGTTTGCTACAGACACTAATAGATAAAGCAGATGTAAATCGCAATGCCAATTTACGATACATAATTTAATTGAACTGTGTATTGTGATGGCTTACGTTGAAAAAGAAGCAGAAAAAGGGACCACAGTATGCAGATGTTATGCCATACAGGTAGTCCACAATATAGGACCACGAACTGGAATTTCCATTGCTAAGCGATGTGATAAGAAAGCACAACATCACCCAACCGCATTGCTTAGCAATGGCAATCCTGACGCTCCTCATTGCCAGCATTAAATAAATTCCACCATGAGGCAAGGACTTAGCCCAATACAAGTCGCTCTGAGTTTGACTCCTCCCAACTAGAGGTGGTATTCTATTGGTTCAGACCAGTTCGCCCGAACCAGTAGCAGAAATCGCAGTTGGCTCCACCCACCTGCTCCAGGCCTATGGCATCCCATTTTGGCCCTTTTTTCACCAAAAGTGCATGTGTGGAAGGCTGCGCACATGCGCAGAGGTGGCTCTCTCTCACACACATTTGCAAATCAGTAGGGAAGTTAAGTTACCACCCCCGCTCCCAACCCCAAGCCTCAAGTTCTTCCAAGGGATTGTAAATATTCCCCCAATCTCTGCCCTTCAGGCCACTCTTCACCCTGTCTTGCTGGCCAGCAAGCAACCCCAGAATCGCACAGTTCTTGCCATACTGTAACTCAAAATCTTCTTGGCATTCCAGGCTTGACTCCTGCACTCCGCAGCCCCTGGTACCGCAGCTGTCTGTTGTCTCCTTTCTCCCATACGACCAGCTTGGCCTTTCGCAAGACCTTTGCTGGTCACTTGAGGCCATCATACCCAGGTCTCATGAGGAAACTGCCATATGTGTGAGGAAATTCATGAGGAAAAAAGCTTTATGCAGCTGGCAACTATCTTTCAAGGGGCCAGGCCAGGCTGCCTGGTCAGCAACAGGAGAAAGATAGCATGGCAGAAGCTTGTGGAGTGAGGAGGCCTAAAGGGCATATATAATGGGGGGAAGACAGGTGACAGTTGAAACCACCCTGCAGTCATAAATGCAGGCGGGTTGCCAAGTGCCAAATTTTTATCACATGACTGTGGGGACGCTGCAATGGCAATAACTTAATGGACCAATCAAAAGTCCCTTTGTTCAGCTAATTATGCAAAGAGGGCAGAAATAAATCATTAAGATCTCTTGTGTTATGAACAGAGAGATGTAAAAGAATTCTCTTTCCATTCAGAGTCATGACTCTGGCTAAGCACTCATTCTTAAGACAGGAGATACACATGGCAGTAATGGAGACAAGCCATAGTAGTAAGGCAGCCTCAGGCCTCAAAGCCCCTGTTAGAGACTATTTCAAAGAGTAAGAGACTTTAAACAGGAGTCCAACCTTGCAGCTATAAAAGCACCATCACTCTCACCACTATACAGATAACCAGAAGTCATGAAGGGAAAATGTAGAGCTGCACTGAGAAGGGCTTGCTGGCGTTGGGACTGAAAGCTGATTAAGGCCAAGTAGGCTCATAGGCTAGCGATTTCTATATTTAAAATCACCTAAAGCCATGATGGAGAATCTATGGCATGTGTGCCAGAGGGGGCACACAGAGCCCTCTCTGTGGCACATGTACCATTGCCAGCTGCTCTTCCAGGTTCTGTTGCATGCATTTACGCCGGACAGCTGGACTGGTGCACATGCACAACGGACCAACTGTCTGGTGCATATGTGCGCAACGGAACCAGGAAGAGCAGCTGGCCAGTGCTCTCTTCTGGTTTCCGGTGCTCTGGTGCTCAGGCACACGCACGCATGGACACACGCTCCAGTTTCGGCACTCGGTGCCAAAAGGTTAACTGTCACTGACCTAAAGGGTTCTTGATGCTCTCTGAGCTTGCTTGTTTTCTTGCAGACGTTTCATTACGCTAACTAGGTAACATCCTCAGTGCTAGTAAGGAGCGCTGTTTGCTGTCAATTTATATTCTGGTCTCTTGCCTCTCTGTGTGGATCGTTTTAGGGATTCTTTGGTTGGGCTGTTTACTGATGGCTCTTTAGCACTTTCTTGATTGGGGTATTGCTTACTTGATTGTTGATCTGAAGTTAATCTTGGGGTTAATCTATGCTGATCTGAGTGCTGATTATTGGTGGAGAGGTGCTGGAGTGTCTTTTTTTTCCACCTAAGCACAATACAGCATTAGAAAATATTCCATTACAGCACAACCTTATATATCAATTATATAGATCTTTGCAGCTTGGATTTTATATTACTGCCAAGTATAATGCAACTATTCCCTCCCAAATAGCATTTGAAGACCTCAGGGCAACTGATTCAAACATTACTTTAATCAAGGGGAATATTTGTAGCTCTCAAGGTTGACATGAGAGGGTCCTTGGTGCTCTCTGAGCTTGCTTGTTTTCTTGCAGACGTTTCATTACCCAAACAATCATCATCAGTGTTATTACTTTAATCATGTTATTTATTGGGAATTGAGCAACATAGAGATTCAGTATGGCCACTTGTCAGATGGCTTACCATTTGAATAGCTAATTAACTAACTTGATGGCCAGGACACTCCAATACAAATGGGCATACAATCTATTTAGAACGGTTATATTAAAAAGGTGTCTATGAAAAGTATAATTGGGGACAGCTGCATTAAGAATAAATTAAAGAAAGCTACTTCAAATACAAATATTAGAGAAATATGTCCAGAGAAATATTTTAAGAAAAATTATGTATCCCAACAGATGTAGATTTTAATTAATTTTGTACTTTTTGTACTTGTGCTTTCCTTTTTCCCTAGTGTCTTTATTTATTTTAGAATCAAGAAACATAAAAAAGAAAAATTAAATGAAAAAGAAATCTACAAATGATATAAAATTAAATAAAAATATTTTAGTGCCACATATTAAAGTATCATATCAATGTAACATTTATCATATCAATGTAAAGTATCATATCAATGTAACATCATTATTACAATTGAGTTGATATTTGTCTAGTAATAACAGTAAGTATAATTAATCACAATATTAAAGCCTTCTATTAAGAGAAACACAAAGTTTGAATGCAGTACATGTCCATTTGTAGGATTATAATCCCCAAATGTTTTCCAAGTTGAATTAAATTTTGTAGCAGACTTGTTTTTCAAATATGACTTTAGCTTTCACATTGATAGCTTACTTTGCCCTTAGTCTACAGATTCCTGGATAATTTCTGAAGTTTTCGTGGCAAAAAGCTTGTAAATGGTTCGCTATTGCTTTCTTCATAAGAGTGGTTTTATGACTAAGGCAGGATTAGAACTCACAATTTCCTGCTTTCTAGCCTTGTGCCTTATCCCGACGCCAGATAGGCTCTCCATAACCTTTTTAGGATTCTTAAATAATTCTTCAAATTTAAAAGAAATAAAAACACTCGAAAGTCGATTATTTTTTGTTGGCTCAAGCATTTAAAGCAAAAATTGAGTTACGAAACATGCTAATATGGACAATGGCCTGTATTTATCACAATAGAGCTACAGCAGGGCATCATTTGTCAAAGCTAGTTCCGTGCAGTGGTTAAGGTGCTGACCTGAAAAACTGGAAATTGTGAATTCTAAGCTTCCTTTAGCCATGAAACTTGGCTGGGTGACTTTGGACCAGTCACGCTCTCTCAGCACAAACAACCTTATAGGGATGCTGTTATGGGGGGGGAAAGTAGGACGCAGAAGTATTAGCTGCAGTTGGCCACATATTTTAAGAAAAGATGGGATTAAAAGCATAATAGTAATAAATATATTATCATTCAGACATGCAGTGAAAGGGATAGCTGTTCAGATAACCTAGTCCTTGGACTTAAAACAGCAGTTGGAGCTGGAATTTCCATCACTAAACAACGTGCTTGTAAATAGTGTCCAATCCATACAATCCTAGTTGCTATTGCTAATTGCAACTTTGAATAATTTGCTAATTGAATCCATGCCATCAGGCAAGGCAACTTCCTGTTGGCTTCCCACAAGCAAAATCACTAGGGAAACTGACAGGAAGTTACAAATTCCAGGCCTGCAAGTAGTTATGTGGCCATGGGGATGAAGGAGAACAGACAATGAGAGTGTGCAATGGTGTAAAGAAAGGTGAGTGTACACACAAGGCACCAGTCAGAAAGCACTGCATGACTCAGAGAAAGTGCACTTGTGTGCACAAATGGCCAGCATGGCACAAATGTCTCGGAGGTTACACAAATGGGGAAGACTTGACCCTGTGACCTACGACCTCCTTTCCAGCTTCCCAACTTCCTGGAAAAGTTGGTGGGGAAGTTTGCAAATGCAATCATGTGATTCCCTGACACTTGAAAACTGGTTTTAAGGGCAAACAAGTTGACAAGCACTAAGATTGTGATCATGTGACCACAGGAGTACTCTGACAGCCAGAACTCCAAGGACCCCTTGTAATCACCATTCATTCAGCATGGCTGTAACTTGGAACAATCACTGACCAAATGATCAGAGGTCAAGAACTACCTGTATTTCACACATACGTAACTTTGGAACTGTAAATTTGACATTCAATACTTTTCTGGGCTAACTTTTTTTCAATCACTTTATTTAACCTCTACATTTTATGAGTGATACTATCATGGATAAAGACACTTTTGGTTCAACAGAAGATATATTTAGATTTTAGAGATTAAGGTCAGACTCAGACTATTTGAATGAGTCCTTTTCCCAACACAATCCCAACAATGTGAAGGGCCATTATGGTGGGAAATGAACACCTACCTAGAGATTCTATCTATGTTTGTTGTACTACAATTTGACAAATATTCAAAAGCATGATGTGATGAGCATGTAACCCAGAATTTCAGTCCCTTCTTTTCTTTTTCATATCTTGTCCATAAATCTCAACTAATACAGGAGATCCTAATGCTGAAAGATCCAAAAGAAGGATTAAAAGTAAAAAGACACATTCTTTTTTATACAAGTTTTATTAAAGATTATACAAAAAATGTACAAACTACAAAAGATAAAATAAAAATAAAAGGTGCAGAAGAAAAGAAAAATAAAGAAGTAACCTCCCCTTTCATCACCAGCAAGTATAATTAACATTAACAACTCATCATAGTCTCTTAAAATACAAGTCATCTCTTCATTCCAAATACCATCCATTCTCCTCAAACAGATCATTAAAGTATCACTTTGATTAGTAGAAGTCCATTAAGGGTTACCAGAAACAACAACATAACTATTACACTCTATATCTAATAAACCCTTTCCTTGCATTTATTAAACACGCATACTTAAAATGCAACAAATAATCTCTTTATCTCTTAAGGATAACCAAAACCTTTAAAACAACATCATCCAGTGCTAGTAAAAAAAAATCATTAAACCTTAATGGAAATAATAGTCCATCAACTTTAACCTTGATCTAATAAATTGCTTTTGTATTATTTCCTTTTTCTTCTGACAATATTTAGTACCTCCGGTTCTCTTTGTTTCTTCTCTCAAAATCATTGGTAACTTTAGGAAGATCCTTTTGAATATCCACCATAAATAAAATATCCAAGTCACTCTTCATATTCTTCTCACAAAATCATTGACAACTTTAACAAGCTCCCTTGATAAAACCCATAAAAGAGCCGTAGTGGTGCATTGGATAGAATGCTGTGCTGTAGGCTACTTCTGCTGTCAGCTGCAGCAATTCGGCAGTTCGATCCTAACTGGCTCAAGGTTGAGTTAGACTTCCATCCTTTCAAGGTCAGTAAAACGATGACCCAGATTGTTGAGGGTAATTTGTTGACTTTGTAAATTGCTTAGAGAAACCTGTAAAGCACTATGAAGCGGTATATAAGTCTAATTGCTATTGCTATAAAAAGGTTCTCCACATTGCTCTTCTGATTTAGTATTCGTGTCTTTTTTTACTTGTGAAAACATCAGCTGGTTTTGTTTGTATATCCAATATTTCCTCTTTCTGTTTTAAATTCACATTGAAATTAATTTCAGCTTATCTAATGAGGTTTGTTCCTCTTCTGTGACACCATCTAATATATCTATAATAGTAGATGCTTTTAAAATTATTTCCTGAATCTAATAATTGTTTTTTCATTGGATCCACAGATGTATTTGTTTCCTTCTGGTGCCTTCTAGTCATCTTATCAAGTCATTTTTGTTCCCAAATGTAAACATGGGAAGTTTCTCACAGGGAGGATTTAATTAATTTCCAAGTCTTAATTCAAGTCTATGTGAGTCCATTAAAGCTTTCTAAAATCAACATTCCAATCACCAATTTGTAGACTATTTTTTTTTCTTTTTCAAAATCTTCAACTAGTAATTAAGTCATTAAAACTTTTTTCTTAAAAGATTAAAGGCTTAACTGGTGAATACAGGAAAACCTCTAATTCTGTAATTTCTCAATCTTTATAGAACAGTAAAAAAATATATACAAAGTAATTAAGATTGGAGATTTGGTTGAACTTAAAGTCCATTTAGGATATATTGAAAACTATAAGCTTGATGGAATTCTATGAATCCCAGCTGTTTGCAAGCAGACCATAAAAAACTCAATTCCTATCTACTTTAAAAAACAAACACCACCAGCTGCTTGGAGTGCATTTGGGTGATTTCTAGATCTCTCCTTTCTCCAGAGAGAGGCTTCAGGAGTCCAGCTCCTGCATTCAACTGCTGTTTTCAACTGTAATGTCTCCTGCTCTTCCTGGAACATCAGTTCACCATTTCTCACCAGATGTGACTTTCCACTGTACATTCTGAACTTGTTCATGAGAAAATAAATGTATGTGTGGCTCTTAGAGTACCAACATTTTTGGGGGGGGAAATTTAATGCTTGTAGTCCTGTATTACAGATCAAAAGTAAAATATTGAAGAGGGCAGCAATAATGTATAAAAAGTCAGTTTTTCTCTCTTTTTTCCTTTATACCACAAATATATTTCTTCAAAGCAGCAACACAAAAGACATATAATTGCAAGGTAAATGTTGCAGTCCAAAGAACACTTATAGGGAGATAAATATTTTTTATTTTCAATTACTGTAAACATATTTAGGTTCCTGATATAAATATAAAACATAAATCTAGCAATACATACAACTCTTAAAAATAGTGCAAATATTTTGGTTTTAATAATTTAACTCCATAGTTCTGAAAGTTTAAATCCTTATAATACCTCTTTTGACAGGAAAGGAAAAAGAGATGCAATTATAGTATCTTGTTAAGAATAAAAGAACCAATTGTCCTAGATTATTTGCATGTAAAGCTCAAAGTGTAATATTTTAAGAATAGTAATAATATGAGGTTTTAATGGGAAAAAAACAGAGTAAGTTCACTATACCATATTCTAATATACCATATTACAGAATTACACTTTTTACAAGTACTTCACTTACCCTGCAGCAGTTTGATATCACTACATTCAAATGTCACATTTAAAAGCATAAAATGTCCTACACAGACAGATGAAATCTAAAATTATCAATAGCTGTAGTTTATTACTTTCAATCTGTCAACTTCAATCGTTTAGCAAATTCTTATCAGTTATTGGTGAACGAAGATCAGTAGATTTTTTTAAAAAATTAAATGTTCATTTTTGTATTGCACTGTTTTAATTACATATAACATGGGGGTAATTAAATCACATGATTTTTAAAACCTTAAAGCTGCCCCTGGGGTTAGATTGAACTGTATCATGACATGAATATTAGTGTGGGAAAGGTAATTAAGACTTTCCCCAATTCTATTTTATTGACTCAAATTGATCTTCCTGATGTTGCTATAAGATCCACCATAAAACAGAATAATACAAAAATAATATATCATAATACAGAAACTGGGATTTTTGCCATAATAAAAATAATAGATTTTTGTGTTTTGTACGTATGTGAGAGCAGTCAAAAAACCCAAAAAACAGCCTCTAAGAACTATGTTATCTTGACACTTCACTTCACAATTCAGCGCTATCTACTTACTGGTTCTGTGTGTTTGGTTTTAAACTAGGATACATAGTTAGTCAGAAAAGCAAGAGCTAATCTATAGTTTCATTCAGCTTTTGCCCTGAAAAGCATGTTTATAAAAAGCAAATAAAAACAAAAAATTCTATCGATTACTGATTCATGTAGATTTGAAACTATTAAAAAAGAGAAGATACACAAAATTCATTTGTAAAAGCTCTACTGAAATTAGGCAAACCACATTTTAAAGCATCAGCATGAAGGACATAACCTCACAGTAACTGTGTACTTCTATTGTAGTTTCAAATCCCGTATGTAAAATAAATTTCCCCTCTACATAAAGGCAAACAGAAAAAAAGGCCTTACCTTTTTCACTAACACTTTCACTTTCAATCTCTACATCATCACAGCTCGTATATTCTGGTGTAGAAGCCAACTCTTCTTCAGAGCTGCTCAATGACACCTGGCGCATTTTACCTCCTTTTTTTGTTTTATGAGGCTTTGGTGGTGGAGGCCTAACTGATTCCGACTGATCCGAACTCAACGAATCATTTCTTAACATGGTTTCCATTTTTTCACGTTTTGTCTTCCGTACAGCTGAGCTTGGGTCTAAATGATGCTGTTTTCTTAATGGATCAGTTCTCCTCATATCTGGTCTATCAAAAGGTATTGGACTCCTCCTAGGTGTTGGAGGACTGTGATTTGCAGTTCTCTGCCTATTGGGACTTAGTCCCTGAGTCCTTTCCATTGAATACGAACGTTGGTCCATGGCAGCTCTGCGTTCAGAGGTAGACCTTTGCCTGGATGGTCGGTCCATTCTCATCATCGAAATCCGGGAATCTTCCAATTCAGTATTGGCCAAAGACACATCACTGTGCCTTCTTTCATGACGTGCACGCGAGACTTCAGCATGAATGCGCATTTGCTCTTCGTATGGTTGGGGTTTGACAGGATAACGAGCCAAATTAGGATCACTTCGGTATCGTGCTTGATATTCTTCCTCCCTCCGCTGCCTTTCATATTCCCCTCTATTTTGCATGTCATCTTCCTCTAAAGGATATTCCCGTGAACGTCTGCGATTTCTCCTGCTAGAATCCCTATAGTCATCGATTTCAGGTTCTTCGTATGGTTGCAACCCATGTTGTGAATGTCTGTCTGTATAATCTGATGGTGATCTTGGCATTGCAGCATCTGATGTTGCATACTGTGGATAGTCGTCTCTCTCCTCCAGCTGATTGAAACTTCTGTTCTGATCTCTGGGTATTGATGGGCTTCTTTTCCTAAGCAATTAAAAAAAAAGAAAAATTACTAAACATGTATCTATTACAAATTGATTCAGAAAGTATTTATTCCAAATAACAGAGATACAATAATGTGTTGCTTGCTATACATAACCTAACTATTCATAACAACTCCAATAGATGACTATTATTTTAAATTCTACCGTTTCCCCGAAAATAAATCCCAACTGGAAAATAAAACCTAGCATGATTTTTCAGGTTGCTCGTAATATAGGTCCTACCCCCAAAATAAGCCCCAGTTAAGATAATCAGACAGATGGACGCAATTAGTACCATGTTTTACCTTATTTAACCAGAAAATAAGTATGTGTGGAATGTCAACAAGGAAGTTGACAATAAGCCCTAATGCATCTTTTGGAGCAAAACATAATATAAAACCTGGTCTTATTTGGGGGGGAACACAGTACAAAGTCAAGGACTGTGTATGCCAGCTTTATACAATTTTGCAATACTTGTTAATAAAATGTAGTATCCAAAGCATAGACAACAGATTCAAATGTCATTATTTACATCCACAATGAAATAGAGATAATATGCATTGATATGTATGTATGTATGTATGTATGTATGTCAGCATATGTAGAATGCTTCATAGATTAAGCAGTCTTTTTGCATATATTTTGCCTTTATCAAAATGTATTTTTCCCAAGTAAACATTTTGAAATATTTGCTTGCAGCAGATAAAATTATGTTCTAACTTGCTTTATTAATGTTATTAATTCTTGTTGTAGTCTCAACCTCTCATCTTCTATGTCTTATAGGATCTCTATACAAGGTTTATCAAGATAATTACCAGGAAAACATTTTTACATTCTAAATATTCACTAATATACTGTATTACCAATAAAAAAATACTTCAGACTAATGCTAGATGCAATAAAGTAATGCAAAGAAAACTGAATAAACAAATAGATTTTGGGAAATTCCAACTATACTTAACTACTGTTTTTCACTCAGTTTTGCAAAAAGCATACATTTTACGTATCTTCACATTATTTTCCAAAAAGTAATCTGGAACTAAGCTGATGTCCATGGAACTAATAATAATAATAATGACCAACTACAAAATCAGGTAGGAAAACTTTAGCTCCTAAAACGTACATCATTTAAATCTAATTAAAATCGCATTGGAACTATACAGTGATCTCTATTAAATGTAATCCATCTCATTAATCTCTTGAAATTTCTGTAAGCTATATTTTAAAAGAAATGTTATATTATTATTGTTTATATCATGCCATCCTATCCTATTATCAAAATACAATGTAAGATAATAAACTACTTTGTTTCAAAGGGGAAAAATATTACAAGACTCTTGTCTAAATTATCAACTTCCCATTATATAAAAAGAGATGTTATATATTTTGTAGTGGAACATACGAATAGATAAAATGCTTAGAAAAGAGAATTGAATACCAACTTATTCATATTTCAAATAGACCACTGAGATTTCAGATATCATTTGTAATATAATAAGACTGGCACTCTAAGCATATACATTTGAATCCTTTTTTTTTTGTTTCTTAGAAAATACAGAGTATTCTACTAGGCATCCTTTTCTTAGCATTTATCAAATACAATACAAGGAAAGCAAATCATATTTTAAGTACAGTATGTTGTTTCTATTAAGTGAATATCAATTGTATTTTCAAAACTCTGCCTGTAAAGGTGACAGACAGGTCACAGTAACACTCTTTAAAATCATGAATTCTGAGAATATACTTGCTAAAATATAAAACAGTTAGACATGCATTTCTTTTAAACAAATTGTTTCCTTAAATATACTTCTCTGGCTTGACAAGACTTTTATTAGTTTCATAGTAATATACAAAGCTCTTTCTTTACCTGTTGACCAGCCACTGCACATCTGGGAAATCGGGAGTATCAATTTCTGAGCACCCTATGGCTTCACTAAATCCTGACAGATTTGCGGATACCATATACAATTTTGTTTGTTTTAGGAGCCCAAAATAGCCTTTTCATATAAGTTCCCCACCTTAAGTACAAATTAATGAATATATGAAGGGAACAAATACAGGTTTTAAAAATTACTAGTCTCTAATCTGAATTGTGATCTAGAAGAAAAGTTACAGAGAACATGAGATAGGAGCTACAGTTTAATACTGTTGTGATGTCTGTATATAGCTGGAGGTCAAGTAAGTATTACCCGATAAGGAGGATTATAGTACTTAGTTGATTAGTGATTTGTTACAGTATTGTTTTCTGCAAAATGCACATCATCAGACATTTTTGAACTATTTAAAGTATTTTTTTAAAAAAACCTACATATTATATTAAAAAAATAAGGAAAAAATACTTTCCAAGTTTAAAAGTTTATATTATTTTAAACATGTACTTGTAAAAATATCTTAAGTGTAATGTTACTGGAACATGAAAACACCAGCACTTTCCATTAAAATATATTCAAAATTCTTAAAAATGATTTATCTGAACTTAAAGTCGTAGATTTCCTTGATTGTTGGGTGACTGTTCTCGTTTCCAGGATCATCTGCTTACCATAACATCTGTCAGATGAGTCAATCCTGAAAAGTTGGTGTGCTCTGGTTGTTTTTTTTTATTAGACATCAGCTCTCAAGAGCTCAGAAGCACACCCTTTTCGGCGGCAGCACCTGCTGTCTGGAACAAGATTCACATAGCCACCCATTCTGCTGCTGTTTAGAAGAGGTATAAAAGCCTGGCTCCACACTCAAGTCTTTGGCAACGGAGAGTGATGTTCCCAATTTCATTGGATTCGCTGTCTTTTATTTTTTATATTATTTTGATTTTACTGTAATTTTTTTTTATTATTGTGAATCATCAATAGCCAGGTATCATACAAATTTAATAAATTATTATCTGTTCACAACAATGTGAAGTCACACCTACAAGTTCCTTAGTTAGCCTTCATATGCATCAAATCCTTCCCTAGAACAAAGTTCCCTCTAAGCTGTGCGCCTGCGCGGCCACGCACATGATAAGAAAACACCGTGCAGAAGTTTCAAACTGCAGCGCAGGGTTTCTTTAAATGTGACTGAAAATATCGCCCCTCCCTCCCTCCCTCCCTCCCTCCCTTCTCTCTCTGCACCGAACTCTCTCCTCCATCTGAAACGTGATTCACTGGTTGTAGCCTACATTTCTCTGCACATCCGGGGTTTCTCAGGCATTGTGTCATCTGAAGCCCCGTTCTGGACTGGGCAGTCTTTCTGCGATCTCTTCGCTTAAGGGAGAGAGGGAACCAGCGTGGAAATGGACTGCCTGAGCCAAAGGAGTCCACGGGATCTTGAGACTTTATTTTTAAGCAGTACCAATCCATTCCACTCTTTCCTTTCCCTTTCTGTCCTTCTTCTATCTTCCTTTCCTTTTCCTTTCCTTTTTCCTTTCCTTTCTCTTTTCCTTTCTTCTTTCCCATTTCCTTTCCTTTTTCCTTTCCTTTCTTCTTTCCCATTTCCTTTTCCTTTCCTTTCTCTTTTCTTTTCCTTTCTCTTTTCCTTTTCATTTCCTTTCTTTCTTTTCCATTTCCTTTCCTTTCTCCTTTCCTTTCTCTTTTCCTTTCTGTTCTCTTTTCCTTTCCTTATTTCCTTTTCTCTTTTTTCTTTTCCCTTCCCTTTCCCTCCCTTTTTCATCCTTTCCTTTCTTCTTTCCCATTTCCTTTCCTTTTTCCTTTCCTTTCTTCTTTTCCATTTCCTTTCCTTTTTCCTTTCCTTTCTCTTTTCCTTTCCTTTCTCTTTTCCTTTTCTTTTCCTTTCTTTCTTTTCCATTTCCTTTCCTTTCTCCTTTCCTTTCCTTTTTCCTTTCCTTTTCTTCTTTCCCATTTCCTCCTCCACCCTTCCTTCCTTCCTGGGGGTCTGAAGGAGAGGCAGGGGACCCTTTTCCTCCTTGCCCCCTCCCCAACATCTGCTCTGATGGCAATTATGGCTAAAAAAAATTCAGGTGCTCAGGCATGAAAATGTGCCACTCAAACACTATACTTTTCCGCACACACTGAAAAAAAAATTAGAGGGAACATTGCCCTAGAACCTAGGATGTTGTAATGCATGTGTCATCAAACTTCGCCCCTGGGGCTGGATACAGCTCACCAAAGCCATTAATCTGGCCTGGGTGGGAACACAAGGCTGTCCTGCCCACATTGCCCTCCCTATCCGCCGGCCTCCACCAGCCTTTCGGAGGCCAAAAACGGAACACGCTGAGGCCTCAGGAGAGCAAAAATGGGCCTATTTTTGACCTCCACAGGGAGAGAGAGAGGCAGGGAGGAAGGGACACACACACATATACACACAAACAGAGGTCCCTCTCTCTCTCTCTCTCTCACACACACACACACACACACACACGGCAGCCACATCCCTTCACTAACCTGCTTTCATCCCCAGGAGCATAATAAATAAAAGTTTCATTTGTGTGTATTGCTTAATGGACTGCCCTAATTGCCCATGTCCACCCAGTCACATGACCACCTAGCCACACCCACCAAGCCTGAGGAACCATTAATTGGCCCCCTGTTTAAAAAGTTTGAGGATTCCTGTTGTAATATATCAGTGCAGTATATGCATGGACCCAAGCACTGGGGCCTTTTGCAACTGACTGGTGGAAATTTTGTCAATGTGCAGTTCTAAGATTCTGCACACTCTTTTCTAAGATAATATCAAGATTTTTTTGGTTACGGCATCCATTATTGAAACTGTTCACCCAATTCAAGTTTACTGAGGTTCACACCCTAAATCTATCTAGCGGTTTCCATCAGCTTATTTCTATTGAATATGTTAGGAAAACATATGTTCCATAAGAGCAGTTCAGCAGTAGAACTAATTACTCACACAGATAGTCAACTTTCTTTTATTGGATGTGTTCAAGCAGATTTAATTTGAAATCCTAACTGAGCAGAACATTCACTTGGTTTAATTACCTGTTCTATTATTTCATATTCTCATGATTATCCCCAAACTGATTCTCCAAAATAACTTCTCATTTTCATTCTTGGACTTATTATGCCATTGTCTGAATGATATGCCAAATCAAGATGTTTATCATAAAGGACCAGTTTAGGCTATGGGTCATTTAATGAACAAAAAGGAATACATCTTAAAACCAGATATGGCCCACTTTTCTTTTGTTGACTTCTGCAGTAAGTCCTGTTTTGTTCTGTTTTAGGAAAGTTATCCTGCTGACAGACTTTAATAGTTCAAACCTGCCCTCTACTCCTTTTTATTTTTTTCCAGACCAATGGACCTTCAGAAAGAAATTATGTAAATGGATTTGGGCTCTGTCCATCTGTCTTTCTGTCAGCAGAATTTGGTGTGACAGCAAAAGCTAACAAGAAAAAAAAATCAAGTTAGAAAATGGCTTGAATTTAGTTGGCAACTGCAGGGCAAAAAAATCAGGGGGAAAAAAACCCCAACGTGTCCTAGATTTTATCCTACCATATTTATTCTTGGTTTTGATTATATAGAATAGCATAAAATAAAATCAGCATGACTGCAACAAACCTACAAAAAATGCTAGGTTTTGAACAGAGAACCTTTGGAACGAACTCCCCGCAGAGATTCGGACCCTCGCCTCTCTCCAGGCCTTCCGAAAAGCCGTTAAAACCTGGCTGTGTCGACAGGCCTGGGGTTGATGAGCTCCCTTCCCCTCTCGACTTCTGTGGCTGTTGGCTATTTTAAATGCTTGTCTTGTACTTGTGAGTTGTGCGCCGCCCTGAGTCCCGCAGGGAATAGGGCGGCATATAAATAAAACAAATCTCAATCTCAATCTCAGTTCCTACAAATTTTGCTGGACACTTGGATTCTGATCTAGAGAGCTACTGTACATTAAGAATCAGAGAACTGATTCTTAATGTACAGATACCATATTAATAATTGGATTGATATTGATATCTGAACAAGTATATATACTAGTAAAATTAAATAAAGCTCTGTTTAAATTATTATACTGACACAACTTACATGAAGTTCCAAAATAAACTAGAAAGGTATAGGAAATCAATATTATTTCAGAATTATCTGGACTAATTTGAATGCAGTGGACTTTGTATTAATGTAAATTGTTTAAAAAATACTAAAACAATTGCCTTTGTAACTGAAGTCAATAAACCAAGGTGTACTAAACTGCGAGATTATTAACGGTAGATTTTGATTCAATAATACGTGTTTAAATATAATTTGTATGAGTTTTAGATCAAGTGCTTTTTAGTTCTGCAATGACATACTACTATTTTCTCATAATGCGACTTCTGATTAATCATTTGAGTAGTATATATCAAAGTAATTTTCCATTACTTTTTTGCACATACATGAACAAAAACTAAAAGGGTAATTTCAGCAGCAGATTAATGAACAAAGCCCTGTTTATTGAATCATTTGAATCTCAGCAAAACAGAGGTTTTTTTCTGTCTACATGACCCAGAAAGAAATCTCAATAGAAATTAGTTGGATAATACATAACTAACTCTAATGGGGGTTAACAGAAAACTAGTTAAAAACAGAAAACAGCCCTTTAAAACAATTTCAAAGGAATGTTAATCCACTTCCAAGGTATATGAGTGTAACAACAAAAAGATTTCTCTTTATGTAAATAGAATTGCCTAATACAGTTGCCCACAATCAGATAGTTTAGACCAAAAGCCTATTGAAAAGAACAACTTTACCCTGTTTCTGTAGTTAGAATAAAAAGTACCTATCACTGGGTTTTATTATTATTTTTAAGCATTTATTCATACAGTATTATTCTAATTTAACATGTACTTCAACAACTTACTTTTACCATACTTCTACTCTATCAGATCTATCAGAGGTTTTACCCTATCAGATCTATCAAATTTCTATTTTCACCAACTCGGCTTATACCTCTGTTTCAACACTTGGCTATCATCCAATACAATTATTCACTGTGTCTTTGCATTATCTCTGAGTTCCTTCTTCTCACCCTGTCTGACTCTTGTCCTGGCTTGAGAGAACCACTATATATTTCAATTACCCTTGACTTTCCAGTTCCCAATCTCACTTCTTTGCCATAGTTCTGCCAGTGGTTGAATCTGCTGTAAACACGTTTGATCCACTAATACAGCCAGTAGTATCATGATCAGCTCTGATTATTTATGAGTAAAAGAAAAAAATGGAATAAATTCTGTTCATACTTCTACTACATATTTTTGCCATCCTACAAATGGATGTGCAACTGACCTTTCAATTCTGTCCATTATAGCAGCCCTGTGGTTGCATGATCACAATCCAGGCCCTTGGATGCCCAGTTCAAGATTACAACTTTGCAGGGAGCTGTAGTCATGTGACTGCCATTTGCAACCTCCCCCACTGTCTTCCACATATACAAAATCAATGCAAAAGTCAGCAGGGAAAGTCACAATTCACTCCAATATGTTCTCGCTGGTTTTCCTAGGCTAGCATTGTGCCCTCCATCTCTTGGCTTTCCTGCACTTGTGCTACTCTGCATCTTCCACAGTCTACTTTCGCTCATACTGCACTGCACCCTACACTCCTTCCTGCACTCACAATTATGTGGCACCACTCCTTTCCTCCTCTGACCACCCTCAACTCCTGCATGGCCTATAGCAGGACTCCCAGGGCCTCCCAACTCCCACTTCTGCAGCATCCAGGCATGTCTTATCTGGGACTTGCCACTTCCTGCTTGTTGGGATTGCCATCACTAAATGATGCAGTCATATGATATCATACATCATGACCGTTTTGCTTAAGAACAGGAATCCCAGTCCTAATGAACCATGGTTATGCAGTGGTTAGAGTGCAGTACTGCAGGCTACTTCTCCTGATCACCAGCTGCCAGAGGTTTGGCAGATCAAATCTCGCCAGGCTCAACGTTGACTCAGCCTTCCATCCTTCTGAGGTCAGTAAGATGAGGGCCCAGATTGTTGGGGGCAAATATGCTGACTCTGTAAACTGCTTAGAGTGGGCTGTAAAACACTGTGAAGCGGTATATAAGTCTAAGTGCTATTGCTATTGCCAATTGCCATCATAACCTGAGGCCCACTTGTATTTAATTCAAAATTTCCTAATGACTCTTACTTTATTTGAGGCTTACACTGCATACAAGCACTTCCTGCTATACACATTGGTCTGTATTGCAGCATTCTTTTTCAGTTTAGGGAATTTCAGGAATAAATATTAGTATTGTGTAATTTTAAGTGTAAATAATAAAAAATGAAAAAACACCACCACATATTGCTAAAATAATTCATTTTAGTAGTATTTTAAGAATATGGTCTGGTACATTTCAAACATTTACTAAAAAAATATATTGTAAGAATACCTGTAAACAAACCAAATAAAAAGGTTACTAGATTTTTTTTTGGTGACACCTGCAAGAGAATAAGACTTCTAGTTACATTGTTAAACTGAAGGAAGGCATTTTGGTACTAAAATTTGGGACATTAGGTTAAATATCTCATCATTTATATTTGCTATGATAGTTACACTGCAAAGAAATTTTTAATACTATGTGTCACAGTTGCAAAAAATATTTAAATTGGATCTAATGAAATGCAAGTAGACCAATTTAAAAAAAAACAATTGTAGCTGCAGAGCTATATAATTGTTTCAAAAACAGCATGCAAAACACTGTTCATTAATCTATAGTTGCTAAAATATTGGTACTAATATTATCAGTTATTATATATTGTTTTAAGAATCTAAAAAAATAGTAATTATTATAGGCAAAAACGGAGCTGGGCCAAAGACAGATGATTAAAGAGAACTTTAACATTTATAGCTTAAGAAGGTTACTATTGTGACATTTATTCCAAAGAAAAGCATGCTCTTTTTTTTGTAAAAGAAAGAATTGATCAATTAAGAATTTTCAGCTCTTTTGTGTCTCAACTATAAACAATTATCTACATTCAGAAACCAATTGTCATATGTGTCCCTCCACCCATGGCCAAGCCTTTTCTTTATTATGAGCAGCAATTAGAAATAGGTAAAAATAATTATTGACAATAAATTTTCTGTTTTGATCCCAAGTAGTTAAAACAAAGGTAAATTCCAAGGAATTGTATTGCTCTGTCCAGTTTATACCCATATATCCTGTTTTAAACACACAGATACACACCTATATACATACCGGTACATACATACATACCGTACATATATACAGTGCTGTATTCAATTATATGGGTCAATGAAATTTGCCCAGAGCAATTCTAAACTTCACTACAGTTAAAATATTTTTTAAACATCAAGCCTCTGATAATCTAATATTGGGTTATTAAACTTCGAAAAAGCAACAGCACTTAGAAATAAGTATATTGCTGATTTTTATAAATGAATAAATTTTAAAGTGCTTATGGTTAATTAGACCAAAAAAGAATCTACACCTACTTTAACAAGTTTAAGATAAAATCTGATTGATTGATTGATTAGGTGCTATCAGGTATTTAATTAAAAGCATATTTTTGAATAGATAGAATACATTTGCATTTCCCCCTATAATTATAATACAGTACTTCAGTTGCAATATAAAAGAGAAAAGACATGAATTGTTCTGTGGAGGAGAACACTGAACAAAACAATACACCAAAATCAGGTTTTAGTTAAAAAGTTATATTGGTGGACAAAATATAAACACTGAAAGAGACGTTCACACTGGATGCCTATTGGCAATGATTTACTGTAACAGCCCTGGGCTTGTGCAGAAAAATATGCAGCTTCAGCACAGTGGAGTTAGGAATTGTAGGAAAATCACTCATGTTTAGGAGAGCATAGAATTCCACAGTATCGCATGCCTATAGGACAGAGTACAGTAACATTAAATGCAGTGGCATTGCGGTGTTGTTAGTATAAGCAAAGGGATTGTCATATAAACAGGAACCTGTTTATAGCTAATAAAACAAAAACCACTTAATAAGCTTTCTAAGTGTGAGGGGGATGAGACACTTTAATAAATGCTATTGTTAATGTGCAAAGAATGTGAGGTCAACAACTTCTCGATATGCAGAAAATAGAAGTCCTATATTATTAGGATGGTACAAAACCATGCTGCTATTGAGTATTATTGTTATATATTGTTTCCCAAATGAGCTTTCAGCATCTCTTTACGGTTTATTTTAGCTGCTAATAATTAAGGAACATTTCCAGCTTGACTAATTTCTTTTTTTTAAAAAAATTCTCTTCTCCAAAGGAATGTAAAATGTGATTTCTTTAAAAGATGTGTCGTTCTTGTTATTATTCTAAGCATTATTTTAAAAGTGAAACCTGACATTAATTAAGTCGCAAAGTTCCAAATATCATACACAGCTTTATTATAAATAAAACCTCAATGGGACGTACCTCTAGGTTAGAATACACATGACCATGGTCTAAATCCTAATAATAGACATTATTCAGTTTAGGAAAAACTGTGTAGTTACTTTTATAATATCATTAAAAGAATGACAAATAAATGCACATCAGTTGGATTAATCCTTGAATTAAACACAAATGTGCAATAAATAAATGTTCCTCTCTGTCTTATAGCTAATAAGAAAACTGAAACATTCAGTTTCTTATGAAAAATGTAGAGGCCCTCATAAGTAGAGACCTTTAAAAGATCAGCAATTTGTACAATTGTGTACATTTAATTACAAAAATAGATAGGACTGAACCTCTATTGATGCCCTATTTAAATGCTTCCCAGCATAGTACTGGAAAAAAAAAAACCCTTAGGATCTTTAAAAGAAGCGAAATACTCCTGAACCTAAAATGATTATATTAAGCTCAAGGCTTCTCTCATTAACAAGTCAATTGGAAAATGCATATTGCTACATTTCATATTAGATTTAAAGATACAAAAATCATACAGAGAAAGAGGGATGTTTTCACAAAAGTAAGCATATACTGAAGACTAGGAACTGTAACAATAAAAATGAAGAGGCTAGAACAGATTTTTACATGGCTGAAAGGAGTGATCGGAAGGCCTTGGGATATGCACTTGGGAGTACATGCTATGTTTTGTAATAATTTTTTTTTTTAAATGGATCATAGAATCTTAAATAGGGGCATAGATTTATATGGCTACACAATGTATTCATGCTTCAAAAGGTAAACATTATGGTAAGATGCAAGGTAGATTTAAATACATTTAAATGCTTGAATAAAATTAACAACATTCATTGTAAAGATGTCTTTTTTCTATCATTTTATTAAAAAGCAATCCACAACCCATAATGAAACAGTGGTTAAAACTGGATGACCGACTGCAAAGTGATGGCTTAATTGTTGTGTCCACTTAAGAAATATTTTTGAAAGTGCTAAACAGAAAATCTTTCTTCCCCACCGACACTCACACAAACCCTCACACAAACATACATCAAGAATACATTTTACACATTTCACAAATAGCAAGCAGTATTGCTAATTAACACCTACAGCGTATTGTTAATGATAATAGCATTTTGAAATGAGCAATTATTTTGCTTAACATTCTTTGAGTATTTCGTATCTGAATGAAATCTGTACTTGCTGCTACCTAATCATGCTATTTAAAATACTTGCAAAGATACCCACGTTAGCATGCATGTTTTAATGCAGTAATGCAGTCCTATTATTTTAGCATAATACATTTAAATATATTTAACCAAAGCAACAGATGACCAATGATGGATTCATTAGTGTGTCAAGCATCTTTATACATCAAGATCTGTTTATGTAATTGCTCACTGAAAAGCAGACAACAAACAGAAACACACAGAGAGAGACACACACATACACAAACACTGCTGTTACCACCGTTCCAGTGCTGAAGGGGAAAGGCTCTATTATTACTTACCTAGCATTATCCAACGTTTGTGCAAAAAGATCATTTTGTAAAATATTTGGAGATGAGAAAACCCCATGAAAATGTGATAACACCGAATTGCAGACCTGTCGCAATGTCTCAAATTGCATTTTTTTCCCCTTCTTCCCTGCTATTCCTTCTTACCACCTGTGCAAAAAAGTCATCTATTTTGCAGTCACCATCAAATGCAGATACGGCAATCAAGTTCCATATTTCTCCTGGTCTCGATAAAAATCGTAGCTAAATGTGCAGGGATGGAGAAATAGTTGTAATGTCATTCTTCTAATTCGGTCGTAAAAAACCGTAGGACCCACACTGACTTCTCATCACTAGAGCAGGAATTCCAAACAGCAGCAGCAATCTTCCTGGGCATTCCCAGCTGAAGTGTGAAGCTGAGCTGCATTCATGTAGCCTCCTCATATTTCTCGATGCCTCTTAAAAACACACACGGAATAAATGCTGCCCTCAGGAGTTTCAGCACATCTGGCTGCCAGCAATAAAATCTCAGAAGTAATAAAAAAAAACGAGGATGAGCATCCGCACAGTTACTACTGCCTAAAAGGAGGAGGAGGAGGAGGAGGAGGAGGGGACATCCTCTGCAGCTTCTCCTCCACCCTTCCTCCTCTGGAAAAAAAAATGACTAGCACCAATGACAGAATACATAGGTCTTTTTTTGTTTTAGAACTTGACGGCCGTGGCACAAGCTGAAGGAGCCTTCTAAAAATAGTAAGAGATTTCTAAAGGATCCTATGGAGTAAGGAGACGATGGGAATACATTCATTGCTTCCATTTTTTTAAAAAAGCTGCATCATTAGCTGCATGTGATAAGGCTTATTCTGTGATAAAGGCAATTCTGTCCTTTGCCAGTTTAATTTGGTTTCCGTGTACAGCTAAAGAACATTACAGCCGGTGCTGGATTTTGTTGCATTAGTGACTGCACACCTTGTGCTCATGCCACCAAAACAATGATTATTTTTGTACCCAAATTTGCAAAAAATCTCCCACAGCAATTTCCCCGAGTGATTCAAAGGCAGAAAACCTGCAGCAGCCTTTTGAAATTTGCTGCATTCTATTCAGTAACGGAAGAAGGAAATTAAACCAAGAAAAGAGTCTTGACATATTCAAAAGCATATGACTGAAAGTTAGCACCCCTTGAGCTGACCACAAGACAGTGGCTAGAAGGAAGGGCAGGGAGAACCCTGAAATACAACTAGACTGTATAGCAAAACAATTCCACCTGAATAGGTAAATATCATGCCACTGTTATCCATGGTTGTGTCCTATTGGATCAAATTACTGTGCAAAAATACAAGATTGCAGATACGATCACCAATAAAGGGAAGAATACCAATTAGCACATTATACATTGGAATGTTTAATTTGTACCAGCCACTTACAATAAGAAAACACCATTAAAGTTTGTGTACTGAAAATTATTCAAAGAGCTAAGGAAAATGGAGTGAGGAAACTACTGTGACGATTGGAAAGTTTTATATTTGGTATCTGAAGGTAAGTAGCATTGTTGTTCTCAGATTGACCTACATGTAATAAATGTACAGAGGTATTCCAGTGCAGCATAGAATTTAACAAATTTATTTACAATTTTAATCTTATAATACTACGTATATAGATTTACTCAGAATAAATTCCGTTAAATTCCATGGGATTCATTATTGTGTATCAATGTAGTGATGGAAAGAACTAGTGTTCTGTACACCACTTTGCTGCCCCCTAGTGTTCATTTGGGCAATATGCCTAATTTAGATTAACCTTAAATACTAATTGTATTTAAGGCTGTATGTTCCTTTTTTTTTTTTTTTTTTTTTTGCTCTCATACTAAAGAATAGCTAACGAGTAACTCAAGAATAGGAAAGTATGGGCCTATTTGTTGTACTTCCTATAACATTTTTTTCCACTTTCTAAGTATATGTTCCATTTTGCATGAATTTCTGACTTAAGTCCACATATTTATATGCTTATGAAGATTTTGCAATATATGCAAGAAATTTTCCATAATGCACACTTTTTGCATACTATTATTTTCCATGATATATATCAATCACAGTGTTATACTCCATCTAGAGAGTTATTACAATAGATAACAAAAGCAATCACGTGAACACTTTTGTCCATAAATTTTACATGTAAACAAATTCGCCAGTCCTATTAAAAGTTTGTTACCAGGAAAGTTACTAGTAGAAAGAATTGGGAAGCAACAAGGTGAAGAACGTAATCTGAGATTCTGGATAATACTAGCCCAGATAGGCAAATTATTTAATATTAAAGTTATGTTCTTGCTCAAACTACTTCTGTTCAGTAATTGAAAGTAAGAACATTACTGGAGTTGGTATCAAGGGCTCGCCTGCTTGAGAAGTTGCTAAAAGTTGAAAGGCACAGAAATACCCAACCCCAACAAAATCTGTGGAGTCAGTTCAGTGGTGGGATTCAGCCAGTTCGCACCTATTCGTGAGAACCGGTTGTTAACTTTCTAAGCAGTTCGGAGAACCGGTTGTTGGAAGAAATCTCATTTTGTTTTTCTCCACTTTACAAGAATAATCCTATAAGGAAGGCAGGAAAGAAACATTCTGGTGTTGTTTCTAGCGTCATCTTTATTGCCCTGCTTACAGAAACTGCCTCTCCCATTAACCCCTTATTACATTGTAACAGCTAAGGCGAAGCACCCATCGACGTGAATGATGTTGAGTTGGCCATGGCCACACAGTCACATGACCACCAAACCCCTGCCTACCCAGTTGGTCATTAGGGCAGAGAACTGGTTGTTAAATTATTTGAATCCCACTGCTGAATCAGTTCCACAGGCTGTGAGATTTCTGAAGTAAACTACTCAGGATCACAGTGCTTTCCAATAATATATTATTATAGCAAACTGAGCTGAATGGTGACTCAACTTCTGCTCCTGTTTAGAAGTATTGCTCCCTGCTTGCTGCCTTGCCTGCTGCAGCACTTCCAAATAGGAATATAGCCAACAGTCAGTGTTTTCATCTGCAATATTTATTTACTCCAGAACACGAAGTCCGGGGTCAGGCATCATACCAGGAGCATTCTAACAAAGGGAAGAAGCATTGCAGAAGTGCCATCATGAATGCTGAGCAAGGCAAACGTAATTAATAGTGGGATAGCAGCATGGTGGCAGCAGGAAGCAGGAAGAAAACTGAGGAATGGACTATCAGAAAGCATCGACGGATTATGATAAGGCTAAGAGGCCTGGCACTCGAGGGGAGTTGAAATGTGAGCCAAAATTAGTGCATGATAGGAGAGGAGAGGTTAATTGGCATGATTTTGCTTCAACATCTTAAAGAAGCAGGTTTTCTGTGACTGGACTTACCTAATATAGAGCAGGGCTTTTTTCCCTTCTTTTTAAAGAATAAAGTTGTGTTTCTACTACCCCCTGAGGAGAGAATTTTTTACTTCCTTGGCTTTCAATCTAACTATTCCCTTTGAACTTAAAGGAAAGGAATAACCTTTTTGCTGAGGATTCTGAATATCTAAGGCAGAGATGGGGAACTATTGCCTCTTTGTGACTTTCATAGCTGACTGTTCTGACCCCCCCCCCTTCTCCGTCCAGGAACGAAAGCCAAAACAGACGTACGAAAGAATGTTTTAATCAGTCCAGACTCTTGTTGGCTGCAAGCCCAAAATAAACAAAGAGATAACCACTCTGGCAAAAAGTCCTATAAACCTACGCAGCACTGCAAACAGGCTTCTCACAGCAAACCACTTATCCAAGTTGGTTTCTCTTGATTTGTGAACATGAAAGTTGACTCCTGCAAACAGGGCGTGGCACAGTCTCTTTTATAATCAGGAGAGGATCTTAATCAGCATCAGCTAAGCACAATCATCTCCTACATTTACGCAAGTGTTCCTTCGTCGAGTAGCCCTTCGACGGGGTGCATCCTGAAACAACTCACAAGTGTTTTCCTGAACACTCCCTCTGATGCAGTCTCTCCTCGCCCTGCTCGGAGTCGGCACCCTGTCCAGGGTCCTCCACCTCCTCGAGGGCTGAGTCATAAGACCCCTCGCTGTCGGAGTCTGGTGGCAGCTCCAACGGCTCCTGCCGGGCCACAACAGCTGACCCAGGAATTCTAGGAATTGAAGTCAGCAAGTCATAAAAGGGTCATAGTTTCCCACCCCAATCTAAGGGATTCCACAGAAGTGGCATATATTAAAGCCGTGATGGCGAACCTATGACATGCGTGCCAGAGGTAGCACATAGAGCCCTCTCTGTGGGCATGTGTGCTGTCATCAGCGGGTCTTCCGATTTCCAGCCGGCACGCCAGCCAACTGGTCTTCGGGTTTCTGGCACTCCAGCGCACATGAAGACTGGCTGGCTAGCATGCCGGCATGCCTGCATGCACCCTGGCCAGCTGGTCTTCAGATTTCCAGTACTTCAGTGCATCTGTGTTCAAGTTTAGGCACTCAGTACCGAAAAAGTTCACCAACACTGTACTACAGTATAACCAAATGGAACTACATAAGAATCAATAGAATGCTAAAGTATTTAGATAAATATTCCCAAATTCTTATTCTAACAAGGTAGCATAATGGCTACAATTTCAGAGACAATCTACCCCAGCCTCAATCATAATTTTTCAAAGAAATTATTGTAGATCCCTATGTATTGCTTCCTAAAATGAAAACAATGATGGTTATAGATGCTATCTTTGGGAGACACAAACTTATATAGGAATGAGAATCACTTCAAATCTTCTGTGACCACAACACTTCTCTTATATTCATTAAAATACCTTGACTTCTTGACAGAATTTTGCACACAGAGAGCTATGCTTGCATAAGAATGTTCAAACACTTCTTCCAATTCATTTTTCAAATATGTGTAGCCATAGTGATCTTTATCTAACAAAATTATCACATATTGGGTTCATCCACACACCATGCTTGTGCCAGTACAAGGACAGACCACTAACCATTTCCTGAGAATAGGAACACACAGCACACAAATTATCCTAGCCCATCACAAAGGTATATTTTCCCCACCTTTTCTTGCTTTGAGTCAAAAGACGTGTATCCCAACTTCTGCCAAAAGAAAGAGTGTTACATGGTTCACCTGCTATGCTTTATTTCAGGGATGTCAAACTCAAGGCCTGCAGGCCACATCCAGCCCGCAGGGTGCTTAGCTCTGGCCCGCAGGGCTTCCCTGGAAACAGCAAAGGACTGGCCTGTGATGCCTCTGCCAGCGAAAACGGAGCCCAGGAGGGCCACATGCAGCCCTCCCTGGCTCTGTTTTTGCTGGCAGAGGGCTGCAGGAGGCCAAAAACGGGCCCTTGACGAGTGATGTCGAGGTGGCCACACCTACCCTGGCCATGCCCTCCCTGCCTCCCCCGAGATCAAACACAACCCTGATGCAGACCTCAATGAAATAGAGTTTGACACTCCTGCTTTATTTTGTAGTATGTAGTTGCCTCTGATTGGCAACTGTGTATTGTGTGTGCCTTCTCCTCTCCATTAATAGGCTGCTGCCTTTGAAGGCCCTTTTGTCCTGGGCTGCTGGGGTCCTGTCCTCTTCTGAAGAAGCTGAACATGATGAACTAGTGAAATAATGGGCCTTTGTTTTCCTTTGTTTTACCAATACACTATTGGAATGGCAAACTGTTGCTTTCCTCCCTTTTTGATTCATCAGCCTTTAGGGGCACCAATAAAAGGCTTAACTTCTGTTGTCTTTTTTGAGCTTGTTCATTGGTCATTAATGACATAGTAGAGCTTTTCTAAAAAAAAATAGATGAACTTGACCAGAGTTCTCTCAATTATTTCTTCTAGCCAAAGTGACAGGAAGCACAGCACAACTGTGCTGTTGTTTTTTATTCCTACTGTCCAGCAATGGATGGATGGGAAGTCATCGGGGTGGGGCATAGCAGGGCAGAGGGGAGACATCATGCCCTCAGAGACTGACCACAGAAATAATTGCTACAAATAAGCAAGTTGCAGTTGCCATGGCTGGTTCCAACTTAACAAATGTGTTGGTGCTGAGTGAGCAATGGATTAATGAATACACAGTGAACTTCAGCAAAGCCTCCTTTTCTTCATTATTGTCTGCAAGTTCAGCTACCATGAAGACTTTTGATCATTTACCATGATGACTGAAACTATGGTTCCAAAAATATGAAATTAGAAGCCTAGGTAACCACTGCCTATGACAGTGTTTCTCAACCTTGGCAACTTTAAGTCCTGTGGAGTTCAACTCCCAAAATCCTGAGAGTTGAAGTCCACAGGACTTAAAGTCGCCAAGGTTGAGAAACACTGGCCTATGGGAAAGGAAGGAACAGCTCACTCAAGATTCACGTCTTACATCTTGGAGGATGAAACCCAGGTCGGTCACCAGGACCAGAGGTTTAGTCTTCTGAACTTTCGGACTTGGGCTGAAGCCTATCCTCTGGGAACATCTCTCTCACCAGAACACTATTCACTGGCAACATTAAGTTCTATGCTCATTTTTCTTACTGTCTTGGCTTATGAAACAGAAATCAATGGATAATCCATTTACACTGTGTGAAGCTACTTATTGTTGAAGCCAAAATCTGATTCACTTAAAGCAACCACATCACATAAAGATACAACATAAATTTATTAGCATGCATACTATATAATGTACACTGAACTTGTAGCAAAGCATTGCTGAGCTGTCTTAAATAAAAGCAACACCAAGCTTATATATCTTTGGCCTACTACATTTCAAAGGAAAGAAAAGGGTAGACATAATATAAATTACAGCATGATATTAGGATGTTTTTGATCAATCCATCTGGGTGATCTTCACATTTTTTTCTCCCTTCCTATTAGATCAGCATGTCAGCTATATCATTTTTGAAATATGGCCAATAAATCTATTTGAATTGGATTCACCACCATCTATGATTTGTCTCTCTGAACTGGTGAACTGTTTAAAGTGCCCTTATAAGAAAATATTCACCTATTTTGGTTTACTGGGCCACTGATCCTTATTCAATTCCTTCCTCTGTCATCATCATTCATTGCTGTGAACGTTTTTTTATAAAGATAAAGGTAAAGGGAGCTCACTCCATTATGCAGCACTAGAGATTCGAACTGCCGAACTGCCGACCTTTCTGACCAACTAGCTCAGTATCTTAGCCACTGAGTCACCGCATCCCTGTTTTTTATAATGGCACCTTAAGTTTATAGTTTAGTTTATTGGAATTTGTAGGCCGCCCTTTTCCCTGAGGGGACTAAATAGTTCATGTGTATGGAGAGGCACCTCATAAGTGGTGATGAATCCAATCTTTTACCATCATAATACTGAGAGTTGCTGGCAATTTATCACATTGTTTTCATATGTGAATGTAAGGGGCTCTTCCCTCCAGCTATCATGCTTAATGATATCAATATATAGGTCTTAATATTATATTTTGTGGGTCTTTTAGTGTAGAGGATCCTTATTTTTATTATGATTTTGTAATTGATTGTGTTAACTTGTAATACTATTGCATTTTTATTCCATATGTATTGTTAGTTGTACTGCTACTATTACTGTATTAGTTCCAAGTGAGGTATTGAATAAATAGACTTCAAAATTGTAAACAGGTACTTTAGGAAATAAACAACTAGAGACAAAAGGGACATCAAAGACATTTCGTCTGGGATAATTTTATCATAAAGCAAAAGATATCTAAGAGTATATCGAAGGATAAGGTTAAAGCATTGTAGCATGAAAATGCTAGTAAAATTATAGTAAGGTAGTAAGTACAACGCAGCCCACAATTTCTCATTAATTTTGGATTGATTGATTGATTGTCATGAAGAAAACCAAAAAGTTCAGGGAAAATATAAAAAATATACCAGAGAAAAAGATGAAGTGAACATTAGCATATGTTGTAAGGCCTACATGTATAACAACACATAAAATAACAACATATTTTATTAAAGTTACCCCAAATTTTCTAATGTGCTCTGCAAAATAACTCAGTCTAGCCATGATGCCACTGTAGCATTTGCTTGAAAATATTCTCATTTATTATGCATCAAAACCAGTGGTGGGTTTCAAAAATTTTTAGAACCTCTTCTGTAGGTGTGGCCTGCTTTGGAGGAGTGGCTTGCTGGCCATGTGACTGGGTGGCCATAACCAACTTATAAAATGTGGTGAAATTCACTTAACAATGTTCTTTCTTAGCAGCCAAAATGTTGGCTCAGAAACTCTGGCATTTGAAGCCCCCAAGTCTTAAAGCTGTCAAGTTACAAGACTCTTGCACCCCTAACCCTTTAGAAAAAAACCCCAGGGGTGTTCAAACTTGACAGTTTTAAGACTTGTGGACTTCAACTCCCAGAATTCCTCCTCTTGCTCTTCATCTTGATGATGTGTGGAGAGGCGGGGGGAGGGAGCTGGAACCGGTTCTAAACGGCACTGTAGATTTGTGGAACCTCTTCTGTAGAAGAGGTTAAAACTGGTAGGAACCCACCCCTGATCAAAACATACCTTCAAGAATGTAGAAAGGACAGTTCTTTATTTAGATTAGGTTAATCTACTGCCTGTCTTTTATACCTGTGTCCCCCATGGTGAACACACAAATAAGATGCATCATCAATAAATTGTTTCGAGTGTTTCCCTTTCACCACAAAAGTTGCTAATCATTGCTGAAGCTATTGATATACATCTTACTTCTCTCTACTGTTAAACTAAAACTGAATATTTAAGTAATGTTTTTAAGTACAGTTTGAGACTCAGCTGTTGTATTTTTAGGATGCACAGAAGACCGCAGTGATAGTCAGATTGCACTTCAGAAGATAAATCAGATACTTAGTACAGGATTTGCAACAATACAATCAATTTATTGTATTGATTTTATTCATTTATACATCGCCTTTCAAAGTAAAATATTTCAAAAATAGCCCATGATATGACTAATAAAGCAACAATAAAACAATAGACTACTGCAATGCGGTCTACATGGGGCTGTAGGAAGCTGCAACTGGTCCTGGATGTGGTAACACAGACAATTAGGTGCATAGCTCATCTCAGGCTCATGTAACACATTTCCTGTGTGAGATGCACTTTTCACCAGTAGGCTCCTGGAAACTATTCAAGGTGCTGGTTATTACCTATAATGCCCTTCATAGATGCCTGTTTATCTAAAAGACCATCTGTCTTCTCTGGCTTCTGTCCAGCTTGTATGGTCAAGCAGAGTTGGCATGCTCCAAATCCCATCCATTAAAAGTGTCACATCATGAGATGTACCTTCTTTTGCCCTCCGGAGCACCATTCGCACCAAGACACGTATGGCCTCACCTTGGCTGTGCTCAGAAGGACTCTGAGAACCTTGCTCTTTTCCCAGATCTTAAGTCAGAGGATGGCAGATCTCGCATGACTGACTGCCTTTTAATGGTTGCTTTTCTTATGGTATCCGTGTGGTTTGTGGTTTTCGTTGAATGTATTATTTTAAAAGGTTTACATCGTTGCCCATATTTATTTTTATGTTTTGATTTCTATTTCACCATTATTGTAATTTATTTTTACTCATTACATGCCACATACCGCTATCCAATGCAACTCTGGGTGGCCTACAATGTACTAAAATAGAAATATAAAAACAATTATGAATATAAGAATTAAAAGTACAATAAGTAAATATAGGCAGCCCTATGAGGTGGGTTGAGCTAAGAGAGAGTGACTGGTCCAAAATCTAGTCCTACCTTTCATGCCTAAGGTAGGACTAGAACTCATGGTCTCCCAGTTTCTAGATTGGAACCTTCACCGCTGGCCAAACTGGCTCCATTGTAACCGTAGGCCTAGATGGCTCACAAGACATTAAAAATACCATGTTTCTCTGAAAATAAGACAGGGTCTTATTTTCTTTTGACCCCAAAAATAAGCACTAGGCCTTACCCAGGAGAGAACATGCCAGAGAGGATAACCCCGTGCCCAACCAAGTTTCAATCATGCAAACCAGAACAGTCCTCTAATCCATAACCTAATCATCGACGAGGAAAGTATTTTTTGCTAGCCAACCTGATATTAAATAGCAACAAGCAAGCAGACGATGAAGCTCTGGAGACCAGTCTTGTGGCTGAAGACAGGATGCCAGAATATGCCATACTTCCCTGTGCTGTTCATTAATGCAGTGCTCTCTCCTCCTTCTCCTTACCCAGGTCCTCCCATTCCCATCCTGAAGAAACCCAACATACTCAACATAAGCAACAAGAGATACTGGTACATTAACCCCTACCCAAGTTAATGGTGCTTTTGAGACCACTTAGTGGCTAACCTGAGCAATCTCCCCTATCAAACCTTCTCTATCCTCTCCCTAGCCACCCCACTCCTACCTGAGTCACTTAACAAGCTTCACACTCCATAAGCCTGGCAGGCTGAACCTGGTCGTCGTCGTCTTCTTCTTCTTCTTCTTCTTCTTCTTCTTCTTCTTCTTCTTCTTCTTCTTCTTCTTCTTCTTCTCCTCCTCCTCCTCCTCCTCCTCCTCCTCCCTCCTCCTCCTCCTCCTCCATTTCTTACCCAAAGACAGGAGATTCAGCTCCCTCTCCAAAATAACAATTTAAAAATATATATCCTTGCAAGTCTTTCCCTACAGGCAGAGGTAGGTTCCTACCAGTTCAGACTGGTTCAACTGAACCAGTAGTGGTTTGGTGGCCTGGGTTGCTAGAACCAGCAGAGATCAAGGCCTGCCACGCCCCCGAACTGGTTCTCCTATGGGGCCGCCATCTTGATTTTTGGTTCTGCGCATGCGCAGAACAATTGCAATTGCACAAATGTAATTTTTTTCTCTTTTTTAATGTTTCACACATGCGCAGACCTATTTTTGTGCAAATGTGCATGCACACATAGCATGTGTCTGCCGTGTATGCACACATAGTGCACATCTGGCATGCGCAGACAAAATATCTGTGCGCACCGAACCAGCAGTAATGCCGGGAGCAACCCACCCCTACCTACAGGCCACCAGCCACCATAATTGAAATAATGCCAATCCATCTAAATCCTGAGTCCCAGAGAAAGAGAAGAAGTTGCCAAGATGAGTGCAGCCATAGAAGAAGAACAGGTCAGTTCTTCCACAAGACCACCACCTATTCTAGGTCCCACTGCTGCTGTCTTGGTATCCATCCTCTTTCAAACAAGGATTCTTACTCCCAGGAAGCTGTAGCTCCAGGTTCCTCACTAGAGTCCCCTGGCCCAGCCAAGTATCCTCCTGTTCTCAGCACAAGCCAGGAGGAGGAGAATGAAAAATAAGGTTGCTGTTAACCTGACTTCCACCTCTCTGCATCACTGTGCCATCAGGAGCCTGTTAAATGCCACCAGTCAGCTGCACTGAAAGTAGCTAATCCTAGCCCCACGAGGCTCTGCTGACAGGCAGCCATACTCTTCCACACTTTTGAACCTGAGAAGCTGCTGCCCCTCCACCAGTCTACCACTGTCCAGCCAGATTTAGACAGGATTTTCTCAGCCGCTGCCTCTTTTGCTTTTCACATCTCCCTTGGCAACCCTTGGCTCCCCAGTATCACTGGCAATGCATTGCACAGCGGAAGAAATCACCAAACTTCACACACCCACAGCAACATACAAATACCCTCAAAAATTGTTATCCCAGCCATCACCCATAGTACCCAGGGCCATAATGGCGGGGAAAAATCCTGTATGATTGTTTTTACTGCTCAGAACTGTAGAATTTAGCAGTCTTATACATTTATAGAATAAAATAAGATAACGATAGTGAAGAAAATACAAACCTCTGATGAAAAATGCAGGTGTGATCTAACATTTGAATGCATGGCAATAACAATTTCCTTGTGCTTTGCTCACCACCGATTTTGGTCTTTTTATAAACGAACACACAAGGGTGAAAAGTGCCTGGGAGGCTATGCTTCAAAGCAGAAGTGTGGCAGCACATTGGGTTACATTGCAATGACGTGCTTGTGCCCCAAGCGAAGTGTGGGGCATGAACAGCTAACCTCAGTCAGCTGTGGGACTAGGAAGGGGTTAAAAGAACTCCACATGGATTTGAATTAAAGTGCCTTTTCTGGTTAAACATGCCTTGCAAATACTGTAAGCCTGTCAAAAGAAATGTGGCAGTTTCTCTTGCCTAAGAAAAAGAAATGTGGCTAAACAGCGGGACGGCCTTGCTTTGCATTATAGAACTCATTGCCAGAATCTTTGCAGAGTATATAGTTTCCTAATACTGATTGGCTTCGGGGGCTACTGAACCCTCATCATTCTTTGTTAGGCTTCGTACAGGCATTCTTCCTGTAGCAATTTTAAACAATGTCCTTGCCAATGCAGGTCAACAAGTAATGAACATCAAAAAAAAAGCCTCAGTAGACTCTCTCATATCTAAATAAGCTGAATATTTCTTTACACCCATGTTCCCAAATGTAAGCAAACAACATTCTAAACAAAGCAATTTGGGAACACCATTTATATGCCCAGCATGCATTAGGATGCAGAGATCCACTGTCCTATTTGCAAGTTCTTTCTTGTGTCCTAAATACCAGAGATGTGCATTTCATATGTGTTTCATTTCTACTTTCTTCATGGGTTTATGCCCCCAATAAGCTTGCTATGATAAGAAACAGCTGGCTTCTTTGTTGTTCCTTTTCTCTCTCCTCCAAAGGCTTTCTTTATCTTGCAATCGGGCTTAAGAGTGTTTTTTCTCCTGGCAACTTATTTTCTTCCCTCTATGGGTAGGTTAGGGAAGGGGACAGAGGCGACGCTTGACCATTAACAAAGTGGATGTTATATAATGAGAGGAAGGATCTTGCTGAAAGGGACAGGCATATAGAACAAGTAAAAGAGTGGAGTTTTTTCCTCCTCTGTTTTCTTTCCTTTGCACCCCGGTCTCATCTGCATGAGTACAGATTCCCTAGCATGAGTAAGGACCACTGACCTCTTCTTAATAACAGGAACACACAACACCACTGTGTCCCTGTCCCCAGTCCACCAGGAAGGACAATCTCTGACTTGTCCATGCTAAATGTTAAAAGTAGAATTTTATAATTTGTGCTGGCACAAGCATAGTGTCCAGTTCTGCTGCACCTCGTGTCATTGAAGGTAAACATATCCCATCTAGTTCATAACTATATGCCTCCTCCTTCTCCTCCTCCTCCTCTTCTGCCTCTCCACCAATTAGCATACAAGAAGTGTTGAATATGATGAGAGGTCAATGGAGGACAAATCATATAAAAGGTTAGTAAAGGGAAGCAGCATCCTCAAAGCCCACCCAATTAAAGAAAAATACTTAAGGATTACAGAAATGGGAATCCACTAATTGGGGGCTTTGGAAAGTGCAGTCCAGGCAGAACATAAGCCATCATTATTACTGAAGTGCAGGAAGGGGTTAACATCTGGAAGTGTATTTCTTTATCCATCTTAAGGCC
Source organism: Thamnophis sirtalis (assembly GCF_051295495.1). Lineage (NCBI taxonomy): Eukaryota > Metazoa > Chordata > Lepidosauria > Squamata > Natricidae > Thamnophis > Thamnophis sirtalis. The sequence goes on from NW_028261382.1 coordinate 122,415,140, forward strand.
AATCAGTTTACATACAAGTCTAGCAGCTTAATGTTGGAGCTGGAAGAAATCCCCATTGTCTAAAATGGAGAAGGAAGTGGCAATGAAGGTTTACCAGTATTCTCTAGGTAGAAGGGCTCCGTTTCACTGAGAGAGTGAAATGGAGACTCTATGCTTCCTATATAATTATTGTTAATAAATATGATTTTTTTTTCTGACCAAAGCAATCAAAATATAGATATGATTGGGTTAAATGCACTGTAAACATATGGAACATATGCATATCTTTAAAAGGCATAAGAGCCATAGCTCTTAGATTTATATACCGCTTCACAGTGCTTTAAAGCCCTCAATAAGTGGTTTACAGAGTCAGCATATTGCCCCCAACAATTGGGGTCCTCATTTTACTGACCTCGAAAGGATGGAAGGGTGAGTTAACCTTGAGCCATTTAGAATAGTGATGGACAACAAAGGACACTGCCGCTGACCTGTGTTACTATGCCCTGACTCTCTCTCTCCCTCCCTCCCTCTCTCTCTTCCTCCCTCCCTCCCTCCCGCACACACACACACACACACACACACACACACAAACACACATATCCTGAATCTGGCTTGGAGAAGCCACAAATCGCATTGGTACCAACCATTTGAACAGCAGCTCAGTTTCACCAGGATTTGACCAGTGTCTCCATCGCCCAAATCCTCACAGCCTCCAGGCACTGGAATAGGACTTTAGCAGGATTGCTCTTTGTTCCCTTTTAATTATACTGCTGAACATCTTGCTACACCGTGTTGCTTCAATATATGACATGATTAGAATTTATTAACATTCTAAAATTTAGATAGCTTAAGTTAGGGGTGTTCATGGCAACTTTAAGACTTGTGGACTTCAACTCCCAGAATTCTCCAGCATAGCATAGCTGGCTGAAGAATTCTGGGAGTTGAAGTCCACAAGTCTTAAAGTTGTCAAGTTGCCAAGTTTGGACACCCTTGGCTTAAAGTATTGAAAATATAGCTTCCACAGCATTGTGTGTGTTTGGCCCAAGGTGGAGTTGTACAACGAGGAATCATCCGCTTGCTGCTGCTGCTGCTACTACTGTACCCCATTCTGATGGGTGACCTCATCAATAGCTTCATGTAAATGTTAAACAGGAGTGGCATGACACTGGAGCTCTGACACACTCTGTAAAGCAGAGGCCTCGGGCTTGAACTTCTCCACCCCCAATGAATACTGACGGGAACTAGAGCAGAAGAGGAGAAGCAGCATAACATAGTATCTCCCACTTCCAGTCTTCTAAGTCAGGCCACAAAGACACTTTGAGGTCAGTGAGAAATCAAGGAGAGCCCAGGCACCATCCAATCCCATGCGAGGTCATTGACAAGTGCAATCACGGGTATCTCGGTACCTAAATCAGGTTTGAATCCTGACTGAAAGTAATTCATATAGGCACCACTGCTAAAAGTCACTGCATTCCAGGGTTTTTCCTGTTTCTTCTCATTTTCTTAAGAAACCTAGTTACCACTAACATACTAAAACCGTGATGGTGAACCTGTGGCACGCGTGCCACGGGTGGCACACGGAGCCATACCTGCCAACACGCAAGCCACCAGCTCCAGCCAACATGTGGAGGCCATTTTCACCTTCCCCAGGCTTCAGGAAAGCCTCCAGAGCCTGGGGAGGGCAAAAAACATATATCAGAAGTTCATTTCCGGAGGCTTTCCTGACGCGGGGGGAGGGGCGAAAATATCAAGCTCATAGGAAATACCAAGCTCAGTTTGGAGGCAAGCAGTGTGGCGCGTGTAAAGGGGGAGCATGGGGGAGATTGTGTGTGCATGCGTGCTTTGCATTATGGGTGCCGGCACGCATGCGCACTAATTTTTGCATTTTTGGCACCCAACAATGAAAATGTTCACATCGCTGTACTCAAACAAAAATAAGCAAAGATATTTTTGTACTGGATTGTTTAATTTTGAGAACAGATTAAAGAGCAGAAACAAAATGACTGCTCTATAAAGGGCAGCTGGATTCAATATGGCCAGTCACAAAATATTTCTTTCAGAAGAACTACCTATATTTTCCTGATGCAAAATAACTCTGAAATTTAAACAGGTTTCATGAGGAGTGGGAGGGGGGGGGACGACAACTGTGCCGTTATTAATTTTCTTGACCTCTTTAACGGACATACAGATACCGGTAGATAGACAGATTTAAAAGTCATGGAATATATTTAGGCTTTGAAAACATTATTTTGCAATGGTTCCAGTTCTTTGCCTCAGTAGTTATCAGATAAGTGGTTTTATAAAATTTATCAAAGATATCCAGGCAGTTTAATATGTTGCCTGCATGAATCCACTAGTTGTCTGAAGCCCTAGAGTAAGATACCAGTTTATTACACTCAGTCTTGATGTCAAATGTATCCATTAATTTTGGGGACAATTCATTTGTCCTATATAGAATCCAGAGGGTCATTGCTGGCAGACGATGGCATATATTAAATTGTAGGAAGAGCATGTAAAGGCACTTCTAATCCTGTCTTTGTATTTGTTAGGGCAAACCGCAGAGTAGACCAAATAGGACTTAAAACAAGAGTAAAGTAATATCTGACCATTTCAATTTCCCAGGACACTTCATGATAGACTTCAAAGTGGCTGTTTTGCAAAAATTGAATTTTAACAGCACCATCTAGTGATAAATTGCTGAACTCACATACATCAAAAGGTTTCACACAAACTCAGTTCTCAGTGAATACAATGGGTTTTTTTTCACACATTTTGCATTTTTTTACAACTGCTAATAGACAGTCCTGAGGAGAGGGAGGTACAGCCAGTACATTGTTCCGGGGCCCATGGAGCTCAAATGGGAGGGGGCATGAAGGAGAAAAGGAGGATTTACTTAATGGCCGTGTGATTCACTTAATAACTGCAGATATTGACAGAGATTTCGAAACAGTGAACTCATGGATTTTTGGCAAAGCAGTGATCCACCGCCACACGTGCCCTGCACCCGCAGCATGCTGGGGCAGGACGCATGTGGGAGGGTCATGCACTCATGGGGGGCATGCATGCTCAGGGGGTGCGCACACTGCATTTGGAGGGAGCCATATTAGTCTTGTTGCAGCACATAGTAATCCTCTTGATGATACTGCTAATAGATATGATATGTATAATCTGCATAACCAAACTATCAAGTGTTTACATAATGTATCATTTCTGACTGTGGGAGGAAAGACCTCACAATAGATCTTTATACTGAATGGAAGGTTTAAATATGAAGATATGAAAATATGAAGAGTTAGTGAGGGAACTAAACTTCACCTGTAACATTTCCATACAGCAGTTTAATCACTACATTTTACACGAGCTGCAGTTTGTGAAGCCTTTCAAAAGCTCTTATACTGTGCAATATAAAGTTACCAGATTACGAACTAGGGTGGTTAGGCTATCACCTGAAGAATGGGATTAACCATACTGGCCGGTCAAAACTTGCCAAATAAGCTCCAAAACACATAAATTTCCAGTAATAACAATAGACTACATTTACTACTGTTGCAGTCAATCTACTTGGTTTCCCCCCTCACAATCTTTGGCGCCCCATATCCCTCCGTTGCAATGAGTGTGGCATGCAGGTAAGACCAAGGCATTAGACCTGCCTGGAAAACGGAGGGAGAGATGGCAGCAGAAATGGGGCTGCAGTCATAAGGAGGCAGAAAGAGGGAGGGAAGGAATGGTAGTGGCCAAGACTTGTCCCTGATTTACTCCCATCTTGCTCTTGAGCAGAGGTCCCAAACTTGGCAACTTTAAGACTTGTGGACTTCAACTCCCAGAATTCTCCAGCAGCAGACAGGAGAATTCTGGGAGTTGAAGTCCACAAGTCTTAAAGTTGTCAAGTTGCCAAGTTTGGACACCCTTGGCTTAAAGTATTGAAAATATAGCTTCCACAGCATTGTGTGTGTTTGGCCCAGGGTGGAGTTGTACAACCAGGAATCATCCGCTTGCTGCTGCTGCTGACGGGAGAATTCTGGGAGTTGAAGTCCACAAGTCTTAAAGTTACCAAGTTTGGTCAACCCTTCTCTTGAGCAACAAACAGCATCAAGCCTTATATTAATTGATGTGTCCTTAAGATTTCATATTACTTAATTAAAATAAACATTCATAATTTATTATGTTTTATTATTTGTTGTTTTATATTTATTTGCTGAAAAGATGAGTCTGGTCCATCATCAACTCTCAGATGTGGCCTCACGTGGTATCATATATAAAACAGACTTGCCAACTCCTAAAAGTAGTTAAATATATCCTTAAATTCTTGCTAATAGAATATATTAACAATATAGCAACTGTTTTTTTTTAAGTCAGTTCCTTACCTGTCTGCTGGGTCACCCACCACCTTTCCTCCAGAACCGTTTATGGACTCTTGCCTTGTAATCCCTTGGGATCTACTTCGTTCCAAGGCTGACTGTTCTTGCAGTTTTGTTTTTTTGTCCTGAGGTGCTTTTTCATTCTGCAGTCCTCTAAAACCCTCTTGATCAGACTTCTGTGGGGTGTTAGTTCCGCTGTTATAAAACCAGGCTCCAGATTTCGTGAGGATTTCTTGTTGCTTTCGACATGAATTACACACCCACATTACCTACAAATAATACACAGAAAATATCATCAGTTTTTGAAAGTAATCTTGACAAATTCATACTAAAAGGAGATGTAATACCCTATTTCCCCGAAAATAAGACCACCCTGGATAATAAGCCCAATTGGGCTTTTGAACGCATGCGCTGAAATAAGCCCTCCCCTGAAAATAAGCCCTCCCTGAAAATAGTGCAACACAACAGCCATGAGGAGACCACACTCACCACCTCCTGTACCTCAAAAATAATAAGACCTCCCTGAAAATAAGGCCTTATTTCGGGGAAACACAGTAAATTATTATAGAACATTAAAAATAACATTAAATGACAATGTTTTAAATTAATACAATTTTAACCATTATTTTTTTAAGATTAACTACTTATTTAATCCTATTTAACAAATAAAGTCCAAGCTTATTTTCTTAATACAAGAGCATAAACAACATATCTTATGGAATTTAATCCTTGATAAGAAATTGTCTTAAAATTATAATCTATACATTTTATAAGTATTTATTATTTCTAAAATGAATGATTTTGACAATACTGTCAAATCAGATTCATTTTATTTAACTATCAAATTTTAAGTCAGCTGAAGTTTTCCAGCTAAGCAGTCTGTTTTCTGTAGTATCTCCAGAACCCAATTTTCAAACAAAAATTGCCATTATTGCCCAGCAATTAACATATTATCTTGGATTATAGAAATGAAATCCTGAAATGTTAATAAAATATACATATTTTATTAACAACAACATTATTTTATGCAAGAGACTGCTACATTAAATGCCAAAACCCCAACCCTGAATTCTGAAAAATATTATCAATAGGCTATTTTTATAGAAAACCATGTAAGTGCCCATAACTGTGCCATTGTTTAGTAATATTTTCTCCCAAACTAATAATAGAAAAGTATGAAATCGTCAAGTATTTTACTGGTAGTAAAATGTTGGTAGCACAATCAGAAATAGTAGAATAGTTCATCTTTGTTGATTCAGAGCTTAACAACCAATGATTATCTTTAATCTTTAGTCCCAAAACCTTTCAAGGAGTTTTAGTTATATTAATGTGCCACTGTAATTTGACATCAGAGAAATATGTTTGTTTACTCAGAAAGATGCTCTTTTATCACTTGAAAAACTAACAAAATCACAACCAAGTTCAGAAGAACACAGTCAATTTAGTATTATTGCCAGGCTAACACGCCTGATTTTATAATATCAGTCCTTCCACTTTGCATATATTTCCAACGGGTTCCTCCTAGAATTATAGTTTTCCTATTTTGATGTGTGTTTTTTAAAGATTGAAATTGTAGGTAACCTTCAGGGAAATACTTGAAAATACATAAAACTACATAACAGCCAAAGAGTGGTGCTGTATTTAGTCTGTCTGGTATTATTTTTGAGGTCATTCCAGTTACCCTATCTCCAAGGCATTGTGACTTCCCATCACTTGCTTCATCTCATTTCTCTACTAGAATAATAGTTACACCAGAATCTTATGATGATGGGAAGCATTTTGGATATTTTTTTGTTTTTTAAAAAAAGTCTATCTAAAACGTTCAGAAGAGACATCAAAAATCTTAGAAAAGTTTATTTTTTTAAAAAAAAAATCTTCATAGAAAAGGAAAGAGGATATTGGTTAACAGGTTCCTTTAATTGCTAAATCAAGCGTGCCTCATAACGCCAAGGCCTCTGAATAATTCTTTGGGGTAGATCATACGCAATAGAAGCAGCGGGTAGATAAAGTGGGAAGGAAGGCCAAGAGCTCTCTCATCAGGAAAAGAAAAATAGCCTCAGGCTTCATTCTCTGCAGATCAGCATCCATTTCAGCTGAGAGTAAAGTTGTAGGACCAAAATCAGTTATTACTGCTTGACAGGATCTATTTACCAAAAAAAATAGCAAAAAAAGAAAGAAGAAAATAAACAAACAACTCTTTCAGCTGTTCTGTTCTCTACTGTATGTATCATATAAATTGCACAACTATTTTCCGTATATATTGATACGACTTCTGCAAATAATTTCAATTGTTCTACAATGTCATTGCTCTGCTTGGTATTGGGAGTCCCTCGCAACCGCTTTAAAAAAAACAGGATAGGGAAAGTATGCAGAGCATAGTTTCTGAAATTTTTTCCCAACTCTTTCCCAGTAATGATCATGCAGTCATCTATATTTTTCTCTGTAAAAAATGTTGTGCCTCTGTATATTTGTGCATATCTGTGCACAGCTGAGCTTCTGGTTTCTGGAGCGCACAAGCACGCCGGCCAGCTGGTGTTTGCACCCGCATGCACACCAGAAACTGGAAAACCAGATGACCAGCACACATGCATACATCGGAAACTGGAAGCTTAGCTTCCCAGCACGTGCATGCGCGCCGGGGAACTGCTCTTCCAGTTTCCGACGCTCCCACACGTACGTGCTGGGGAATTGCTCTTCTGGTTTCTGGTGATCCCCATGCACGCACTCCCGTTTTGGCACTTGGTGCCAAAAAGGTTCGCCAACATTGCCATATCCCATTCCCCTTTGCTTATAGGTAACCAGAACATCGCAAATGGCAACCACATGATTGTGGGATGCTGCAACCTCATAATCATAAGCTGGGTGCTAAAAGCCTGGATCGCAATGGCATGATCACGGGGATACTGTGACAGCTGGAATTTTGAGGACTGATTGCATCATAATCCAGTGCAATCCCACAGAGTTGGCCTCCTCAGGGTGCCGTCGGCCAGACAGTGTCGGCTAGCGACCCCCAGGGGGAGAGCCTTCTCTGTGGGAGCGCCTTCCCTCTGGAATGAGCTGCCCCCGGAGCTTCACACAAACCCTGACCTCCAGTCCTTCCGACGCGCCCTAAAAAGTTGGCTTTTCCAGCAAGCCAGCCTGGCCTGAACAGAATAAAATATAGGATTAATTTGGTTGTTAATTTTAATTCAATTTTTTATTTTTTATTGTAAATATCAATTGGGGTTTTTTGGAATACTTTATTTAATGTCCCTTTTAATTTTTGTAATAGGTGTTTTCTTTTATGTTGTACTCTGCCTTGAGTCCTTGGGAGAAGGACGGCATATAAATCCAATAAACCTAAACCTAAACATAATTCAATGTTACCGCACATTGCATGCAATGGTGCAGTACAGCCTGCTTACAGCTCTTCAGGTAGCAGCTCATCTGGCAATTTTAGAACTGGCTCCTTACTCACTGTCGATTTTCTCTCAGAGTCTGAGCTGGCCATGAAAGCACCCTAATATCAACTGAAATTCTAACAAAAATCAGAGATCCAACAAATTTTTATCCTCTTTTGCTGACACTTTCATTTGTCAGAAGGAAGAAGAAGAAGAAGAAGAAGAAGAAGAAGAAGAAGAAGAAGAAGAGGAGGAGGAGGAGGAGGAGGAGGAGGAGGAGGAGGAGGAGGAGGAGGAGGAGGAGGAGGAGGAGGAGGAGGAAGAGGAAGAGGAAGAGGAAGAAGAAGAAGAAGAGGAGGAGGAGGAGGAGGAAGAGGAAGAGGAAGAAGAAAAAGAAAAAGAAAAAGAAGAAAAAGGAGATCTGATAGTGCCAACCTAATCCCTACCCAAATTGGTTGAAGAAGTGAAATGAGAACAATCTACTATTTTGTTGCCTTTTATTCATTTGCACTGTTTTAACTAAATGTATTGCTATGTAAGTTAATAAAAATTAGTTTGGTCATTAAACAAAACAATATAAATAAAAATGGCATAAAAAGATCTTGATACAGCATCCCACTTTTAAAATCATTGCAGTTCTTAAAGGTAAAGGATCACCGTGCACATATGTGCTAGTCGTTCCCGACTAGGGGGATGCTCATCTCCGTTCCAAAGCCGAAGAGCCAATGTTGTCCGAAGACGTCTCCGTGGTCATGTGGCCGGCATGACTAAATGCCAAAGGTGCACGGAACGCTGTTACCTTCCCACCAAAGGTGGTTCCTATTTTTTTACTTGCATTTTTTTACGTGCTTTCAAACTGCTAGGCTAGCAGAAGCTAGGATAAGTAACAGGAGCTCCTTCCGTTATGCGGTGCTAGGGATTTGAACCGCCAAACTGCTGACCTTTCTGATCAACAAGCTCAGCCTCTTAGCCACTGAGCCACCGCGTTCCTTTACAGTTCTTAAATATATACAATAAATTACTATCGTATGTCTGACAAATTTGTGAGAAATAGGGTGAATTAATTACATTAATAATGACAATTAACATTAAGAATAATAATTATGCAATAACTATAATTATATGTTGGATAAATTGTTCACATTTTTTCTCAAATGTCAACATTTTAGAATGTTTCAACATTTTCCCATTACATATCTATATATACCACTTAGAATTTAATTATATTATAATTTGTATTCAAATAAAACAACATTATATTTATATTATACATGTCTTAATTTTAAAAAGTGGAAGATGGATTATTTTGAAAAATAGCAACCTTTTTTTCTCTGTTCAGTTATGTCTGATTCTTACAGACTACCAGGAAAACTCCCTGCAGTTTTCTTGGAAAGGTTTTTAAGAAGTGGTTTACAATTGCCTCCTTCCTTGGGTTGAGAGTAAGTGATTGGTCCAAAGTTTCCCAGCTGGCTTTGTGCCTATGGTGGGACTGAACTTACCATCTCCTGCTTGCTAGTCTGAGCCTCCCACACAACAAACTGGATCTCAATCTTCATTTTCACAGGTCTTTTTTTTCCCTCCTTGTGAGAAACTTCACTATTTATAGCAAAGGATGAGACACCATCTTGTGTTTAATAGTGGTATTGCTGCACTCTGAAATAATAATCTAACATGATTAAAAAACTATCCTCTGCATGTTTACTTAGAAATAAACATTGTATAAGCTGGTATTATCTAGTAATATATTTATAATATCTCTTTTTAATACCAGACATTTTAATTCCTTGCCAAAAATAAAAAGTGTGAAATCTGCTTTTTATAACGTAGAAACAGTAACTTAAAGCTTGATCTAAAATTCCACCCCTTTTTTCAATTCTCTTGAATAAAATATACTTGAAAAATTGTTATTTATTGATCAAGTCACAACTACAAGAATCCCTGACTCAAAAACCAGTTATTTTTGACCTTTCAAAGTTACGACAGCCACAGAGTAGGTAGTTTATGATCTTTAGAGCACTCCTAGCTGTTGTAAATTGTCACACCACACACATCACACAGCCACTTGATTGAATGTTGGACAGTTTAGCTTTGCAACCCATTGTGGCATTCTGTGACCACATGACTGTGATTTTAGTATTTTTTTTCTGGTTTCCGGCATTTTGTTTGCAAATTTCAAGCAAAAAAAATATGCAATCAAATGAATGGGTTCACTTAACAACTGCCATGGAAAAAAGCCATAAAATTCTGGTCATGTGAGTGATTTAACCTACAATTGTAATGATTTATAACCAGATTTCCAGTCCCAGTTAGGCTTGAAAGCTGAGAACTACCTACATGACTATTCTTCAAAGCAACTGTAGATTTAATTTTGGGAAAAGACAACGGAAGGAAACAATACAACAGCCTTCTTCGATCTGTGAAAAGTTGTCATCTAGAAGAAGACTGCAGAGCATTGGACACAAATATAGTCTTAAGTTACAAGAAAGCAGACTCTGGTTGGATGTAAAGAAAAGGAGGCTTTTCTCTGGGAATGGTATTATTACTTTAATTTTAACTTTATTTCATTATTTTATATTAAAAGTCTTATTTCTTTTTGTAGCATATACAAGTATACCATGTGCTAAAATATATAAGGATAGTGATAATTGAGAGTATAAATATTTAAAGAAAAACAAATATGCCAAAATGTTCACTTCTGTACTAACTTTATAAATTTGAATAACGATTCATAAATAACAGAATTACAAAAATAAAAATAGCCTTCAGAACTCATTTTTAATCAATTACCCTATTTTTCAACTAGATATAAATATCTAGAATAGTTTGGTGAAAAGTATTCACTTCCTTTTGGATTTCTGCATTTTTGCTTATCTTTGTCACTGAATGTTATAAAGAGTCTTACTGATGTTATCAGAATATTTTTTTCCCCATTCAATTATGTCAATTCTGGAAAAATGCCTAGACCGGGGATGGCAAACCTATGGCACGTGTGCCACAGGTGGCACAGGAGCTCTATATGTGGGCATGTGAGCTGTCACCCCAGCTCAGCTCCAATGGACATGCGGGCACACCTCCCACCGCTCAGCTGATTGCCACATATGCGGGAGATATGCATTCATGCGTGCGGGGGCACCCCCGTGGAACATTGCTGGTCCCACGAGGCTTCAGGCAGGCATGCTAGGTGCAAAACGGGGCACAGGGGGTCACATATGCATGCGTGAGGGGTCGCACGGGCATACAGGAGAGAGCACGGGTGGGGGTCTCATGCATATACACAGGGGGCAGGGGTATTGCGGGGTGCATTGCATTATGGGTGTAGGCACGCACATACATGCTGTCACAAACGCATATGTGCTTTCGGCACATGAGGATAAAAAGATTAACCATCACTGACTTAAACCAATTCTTGCAGTTTTCTTGACAAGGTTTTTCAGTAGTGTTTTGCCATTGCCATCTTTCTAGGGCTAAGAGCACATGCCTGGCCCAAGGTCAACCAGCAGGCTTCGTGCCCAAGGCAGAACTCAAGCTTATGGTTTCCCAGTTTCTAGCCTATGGCTTAACTGTGCCAGATTTTTTCTCACCAGAATCCTGCTGACTTATAAATGGAATCTGGGTATACAAATAACAGAAAAGAATGCATAAAAAACATTGATATCAGTCTGGAAAAGATTTCAAACCTATTTCTGAAACTCTGGAGTTTAAGCAATCCACGGACAGACAGAAACAGTATTGAATCTTTCAAAGAATGGTTGTTCTGTTAAAATTATGCCAAGTGTGTAGCCTAAAACGATCCAAAAAGTCACACAAAAAATCCATAACACATCCAAGCAGCTTCTGGCATCTCCTGACTTGGCTCATGTCTTCTCCCTCAGAAAAATATTGTGTACATATTGGGATTTGAAAATAGCAAATGGAAGCCATTACTCCCCCAAAAAAAACATTGATGCTCATCTCAATTTGCCAAAATGCACCTGGATGACACTCCCAAAAAAACTTTAGACCACTGAATCAAAAGTAAAACTTTTCAGACTACAATATTGTTATGTCTGGTGAAATGTGAACACTTTGTTCCATAATAAGAAGGTCGGAGTGTTAAGCATATTAAGCATGAAGGAATAAAGTTATGATTTGGGAATGCTTTGTTGCTCATAACCAGGACAATTTGCCATCACTGAAGGAAGCATGAATACTGCCTTGAATCAGAGAGTTCTACAAGGACAGAACAGAATACAGAATAATAGAGTTGGAGGTCTTCTAGTCCAACCCTCTGTTCAAGCAGGACACCTTATAGCATTTCAGATAAGTGGCTGTCCAGTCTCTTTTTAAAAAACCTCCAGTGATGAAGCACCCACAATTTCTGAAGACAAAGCCATTCCACTTGTTAATTGTTCTCACTGTTAGGAAGCTTCTTCTTAGTTCTAGGTTATTCTCTCATTGAGCAGTTTCCATTCATTGCTTCTTGTCTTGCCTTCTAGTGCTTTGGAAAATAGGTTGAACCCCCCCCCCTCTTTTTTGTGGCAGTCCCTCAAATATTGGAACACTGCTATCATGTCATCCCTTGTCCTTCTTTTCTCTAGACTAGACATACGCAATTCCTGCAACTGTTTTTCATATGTTTTAGTCTAGATGTCAGTCCATCTATTTTTAAGCTGAAGCGCAAATGAATCATTCAGTAAGCCAATGTTGTCAAACATATATACAAGTCTATAAGACAATAGCTAAAGATGAATACATTTTGTATTTTGCAGTGGCCTCATCAAAATCCACTTCTAAACCCCATAGAAATGTAGCATCAAGAAAGGAAATGATCAGGAACTAAAAACTCTCAAATGATGCTAGTTAGTTCAGAAGGAATGGATCAAAATTTCTCCCAATGTGAAAGACTGAACGCTAATAATAGGATTTGATTACCTTTATTTGCATTTCAAAATGGTGCTATTAGTTACTGAATGTAAGTGACCTATTTCGTGTTGAATTATGGCATACACTTACATTCCTGTTTGAAGAGCAGGTAGTACCTGTTAAGGATTGTATGCAATACTTCAAGTATTTTTTGGCCAATTCTTTTTATGTAAAATAGGGGGTTTTTTGGACATTGATCAAAGTATACAAATTGTCACAGCTTTACTTTGGCATAGCAATGAATCAAGAAATTAAAAGATGCTTCTTCTTGAAGAGGAAAGCTATGACAAATCTAGGCAGCATACTGAAAGGCAGAGACAACAAAATGCATATAGTCAAGGCTATGGTTTTCCCAGTTGCAATGCATGGCTGTGAAGGTTGGACCATAAGAAAGGCTGACTGCCAAAGATTGAGGCCTTTGAACCAGAGGTGGTATTCTGGCAGTTCGCCCGGGTTCAGGTGAACCGGTAGCAGTGGCAGGAGACTCCGCCGACCTGTCCAGATGTCATCATGGATGCTCTGCACATGCACAAAAGGTTCTGTGCATGCACAGAAGCAGTGCGCATGAGCGAAGCAAGCACGCGTGCATGTACACATTCCAAATTGGTACCGTGTTTTCCCGAAAATACAACCTGTCCTAAAATTAAAGCCTTGCCACATTTTTCACATGGGCAAAAATATAAGCCAATCCCTGAAAATAAACCCCCTGGACAACCCGCCCCCACCTCCGGCCAGGCAGAGCACCGCTCACTGACATAGCGGTATCCTGAAGGCGCCAAGTCGCAGGAGCTGGGGGGAGAAAGGCGCTCACATTGCTTGCCGCCTTCGGGATACCCCTAGATTGGGGAGTAGTGTTCTGCCTGGCCAGAGGGGGGAGTTGCCCAGCTCTCCCTGCAGCAGCCACCGCCGCGCTCCAAGCATAACATCTTCTCCAGTTCCAAACTCCCAAACTCGGCTGTAAGACAGTCTTCCGGACAGAGAGTCTTCCAGCAGCCAGCCCACAACCATAGAGTGTACTCCTAAAGCGGCTGCTGCTGGAAGACTCGGCAGCTGAGTTTGGGAGTTTGGAACTGGAGAAGATGTTATGCTTGGAGCGCGGCAGCAGCTGCTGCAGGGAGAACTGGGCCCAGACATGTTGAGGCTAGGAGGCATGCCTGCTGGGGGCGGAACAGGCGCTCGCGCAACCCCCTTCTCCAGCCCGGCAGAGCTCCATGCACTGAGCTAGGGGGTATCCCTAATGTGCCAAGCTGCGGGAGCTAGGGAGTGGGCAGAGCACCACGTGGCTTGGTGCCTTAGGGATACCCCCTAGGTCAGTGAATGGCGCTCTGCCCGGCTGGAGAGGGGGTTTGCTGGGCGGTTGCTTGTGAGCTTGGTCACCTCATGGCTGCTTCGCCTCTGAGGCTGTGCCCGGCTCTTTGGGAGCCAGTTCGCAAGGGAGCAGCCGCCCGGCAACCGCAAAACAATAAGCCCTCCCCTATAATAAACCCAAGGCCATATTTTGTAAGTAAAAAAAATAAGACCCTGTCGAATTTCGGGGAAACACGGTAGCAAAGCTAATAGGAAACCATTACTTCTTTGAACTTTGGTGCTGGAGAAGACTCTTGCGAGTCCTTTGAACTGTAAGGCGATCAAACCGGTCAGTCCTAGAGGAGATCAACCCTGGCTGCTCTTTAGAAGGCCAAATTCTGAAGACGAAATTCAAAATACTTTGGCCACCTAATGAGAAGGAAGGACCCACTGGAAAAGAGCCTAATGCTGGGAAAGATTGAGGACACAGTAAGAATAGGACACAGATGGGTCGGACACAACTTCACAACTAACAACAACAAAGCAATGAATCTCTTTTCATAATGCAAATATGTAGTCATGAACTTAACAAAGGAAGATTCAAGAATGCAGTTCAAATATGTTTACTACAGATGAGAGAAGTAATCTTATAACTAAGATGAACTAGGAATTTAGGAACCTAGCAATGCTTATGTTAGCTTCAGATTAAAGATTTTTTCATAATCACAGACTTTGGCCACCTGGTTTTCAGCCTTGAACTCTGAGGACACCTGCACAGCATTTTGATAATGGGCTTGTCTGGCCTCAAATGCTTTACTTCAGTTATTTATGATTCAACCCTCACATGAATTAATAATAACAATGTTTGATTGGCATTATAGCATTAGCATTTAGACTCATGTGCTTCACTGTACTTTACAGCCCTCTTTAAGCGGTCTAAAGAGATAGCATATTGCCTCCAACAATCTTGGACCTTAGAAGGATGGAAGGTTGAATCAACCTTGAGCCTGGTGAGATTCGAACTGCCAAATTGTATTATATTTTGTTTATGTTGTTGTTGTTGTTATTGTTGTTGTTGCTGATGTTGTTGTGAGACCTGAACCCTAGGGGTAGAAAATAGAACTGCAATTAAATTCTGGCAGGTTTGTTTGTGGTTATCCATTTAGATAGTGTTGTAATGTATGCTACAGCATATAGAATCAATCAAAATGTGTTACATTGCAAACAGAATAACAGAGTTAAAGAGATGGAAGGGATGTTGGAGGTCTTCAAGTCCAAGACCCTGCCCAAGACAGGAGCCCTTGTACCATCCCAGAAATTGGTTATCCAATCATTTCTTGAAAACCTCCAGCCATAGAGAATCCACAGCTCCAAAAGGCAAGTTATTCCACTGATTAGTCATTCTCATTGTCAGGAAGTTCTTCCTTATTTCTGGGTTAGATCTCCCTCTAATGAGCTTCCACCAATTGTGTCTTGGCCGGCCCTCAGGTGTTATGGAGAATAAATAGATCCCCTTCTTCCCAGTGACAGTAGCTTAAGTATTGGAAAGCAGCTGTCATGACTCCCCTAAGCCTTCTCTTTTTAGGCTAAGCATACCTAGTCTGTATCATAAGAATAAAGGGAACAGAACATTATCCTGAAAAGGTAGCAGGGGTGGGTTCCAGCAGGCACTACTCTGGTTTTGCTCGTGTGTGTGCTGCGCATGTGCATGCACAGTGCAATTAAAATTGCTCTGTGTATGCACAGAACTGAAAAATAAGAGAACCAGAGAACTGGTTCGGGGCGTGGAAGGCCTGGGTTGCTGCCAGTTCCAGCGACCCAGAGTGCCAAACCACTACCGGTTCGGCTGAACTGGTCCAAACCAGTAGGAACCCACCACTGAGAGGTAGGATACTGGGAACCATAAGCTCAGCTATCTATACATTGGACTCACGGCCCTCCTTCTCCTTTTGAAGAAATGTCATGCAACCAGGTTCTGACAACAGTGAACTTTTCTCTGAAAGAGGTGGTAGTTTATTCGGTTTTTATTTGATTTGTTTGTCATTCATTTCTCCTAGTTCCACTGGCTCTAAAGAAGGTGGTTGCCTGCTCTAGTGGTGGGTTCTGGATCCCAGTGCAACCGGTGAGGTGCAACGGGGCCAGGCACCCACCACATGAATGTGTGTGCATATGTGCATTACTGCCTGCAATGCTCCGTGACACTCCAGCTGCTTGGAAGAGCGTCACGCAGGCTCCGTACACTCTGTGCATGTGCGCGGAAGCCCCAAACAGCTCAAATACAGGTAAGGAGCAAGAGCGGGCGGGTGGGCCCTCCGGAGCACTGTACCGGAACGGTATCTGGTGCTCCGAGCAGGCATCGCTACCCTTGTATCAGGGCATACCAGTCGTAATCCAGCACTGGCCAGCTCCCCTTATAGGACCTGACCATGTTGAATAATTTTTCTCTTGTTTCTAACCTTCCCTTTCTAGCTTTCGTTCAAGGAACAAGTGGCAGGTATGGCCAAAACTTTGCACAATTTATTTTTATATGCCAGGTGAGACCTTTCTTTAATTGAAGGCTCCACTCAAGGTCTCTCACCTCCCGACTAGATTACTGCAATGTGCTCTATGAGGAACTACCCTTGAAGAGCATGTAGAAGATGCTGATGGTGTGTGGACACTGAGGGAGGGGGAAATCAGGCAGCTATGAACATATCACGTGTGGTATGTTATAGCTTTGCACGTGAATTGCCTTGTCAGTATGCTTTTAAGTGCAAGTCAAAATTGTATGTCTTCCTCATTCAGCATTGTCATAACCTTGAAAGGTTGCTGAATGAAACCTTTCAATATAAATAAATCAATAAAATAGATAAGCAAAAGTAGTATTCCACAGAATTACACTTATTTGAGATTATAAATCTGTTCCTTGCCAATAAAATAGTGTTGACTGAAGAATGCCATTTGACCTGAGCTGCTTCTTATTCTCCTTCTTATCAACTGTTATTTTTAGAAAGATATATAGGAGAAACAGTGTTTATTATAAAGTATAACCAGGGACCAATGCCACTAATTTTAACTACCAGACTATAGATTCAGTACTTTTAATTTTATACATTTATATCATTCCCTGTAGTTATTGCAATGATCAATAACTTCCTACTTCTTTCTAAGCATCATATTTCAAGGATATTGATGATGAAAGAAGATATTTTTACCCTAGAACAAAGAGAATTAAGAGTCCTGCCAAAAAGAGTCAACTTATCTTATGTTGCTCCACAAATGCTAGAATTAGATCCTAAACCACAAAACTGAATTAAATGCAATAAATAATAATGATAATTCTACTACCCACTAGATATCATTTTAACTGAAAACAATACACAGTAGTAGACTACCATATATAAAAGTAGAGACATTTCTCTCAAACTCCAAGGGGGGGGGGGGCGGTGAAAGTTATATAAAATTTTGTGTAAGGGGACATGATGTAATGTAACATCTGTGTCTCTGCTCTGACAGCTCAAGGGAAGGTGGAGTATGTAGTACATTCTGAAAGATTAATTATATGATCGGTTCGTTAGAAGACAAAACTCAGGAGACAGTACTTTCTTATTTTCAGAAGTACTTAAACAGAGACTATCAGCTCTGTAATTTCATACGTCTTGCAGGTTCTGCATTAAAAACAAAATGGGGACTACTTTCACGATTCCTTCCAAATTTGACAATGTGATTGTGCTTAGATAGCCTGAGGTATGGAATTCTTTCTAGTCCAGTTCCTTTGGGAATTAATTGCAGGGATTTAAATAAAATAGCTTCAAAATCAGTATCTGGATCAGTGGTGGGTTGCTAACCGTTTTACTACCAGTGCGCTCGCACGCGTGCTCAATGCAAAAGTGTCCAGGCGATGGGTGGAGCATCCCGCTGCCACCACTACTGGTTCGACCGAACCAGGCCGAACCTGGAGCAACCCTCCTCCGATCAGGATCTATGTGGAGTACTAGAATCAGTCTTTCACAGTATGATGGAGCTATAAACTATTTTTTCCTCTTTTGCTATGTCTACTCCTTGCTTTATAATCAGTGATTGCTTTGTTAATCTCAAAAAATCCATTGATCTTATATGACACCAATGACAATTGTAAGGTAAATGAGGTAACACATAAAAGTATAGGTTCTGTTTCTGCTACATTAGACAAATGAACCTATTCTTTCTTAGCATATAGTTACCCAAAAAGCTATTGATAAGATCTGGATGGTCATGTTCATCATATTGATGAATGTGTCTCCCTTGAACCTCTTCCTTCTTCCCCCATCTAGTTCAGGACTATACAGTCTCTTATTTAGGCCTTTTCTCTGGAATGTTCTGAGTCCGCCCTAGGAAACGCTGTGCTCTCACCAACATTCTCTCCATCCTCCTTCAGGTACACATTCCCTCAACATTCATGACCATCCTTCATTTTTAGGTGAAACAAACCAAGATGGACAATAATTGAATATACAAGTGGTCGCATGAAACTGTCCAAAAATGTGTCTATGTGCTTCGGTATCAGTTGGTGGAATTCATTCTATTCTACTTGTCAAAAGAACTCTCGCTATATTGATTAGGAAATTATATCTGCTAATGTACAACTGCACTAACTGTAGAATTCAACATAAGCACAAATTTATTATATTATATTTATTACATTTAATCCAGCAAGGAAATTGAGTGTGATCAATTCCCTTGCTGGATTAAAATATAATAATCCTATCACTTTCCAAAGTGGCTGGATGACATTATGAAGAAGTAATTATAACCACTGATACATTCAAATGAATTCAGCACAAATCTTCAGTAGCCAGTATGCATGGAGACAACTCTTGTGATAATTACTTTGGAATTAAATCACTGTTATACTGAGTTTTAAACTTCATGCTTTTTTTAAAAAAAATAGCACATCATAGACTCCCATTCTTATCTCCATGCTTACAAACCCAACCATGTCTTAAGGGTCTTCTGAAACTCCAGGAGGATTGGTACCAATCTAATCTTGGAAGGAATAATGTAGTAAGCAACAATAGTCCAAAAGTGCAGTAAGAAGCAACAACAGTCGAAAAGGCCCAACAGTCCTGCAAGATGGCGTTATTTAATTGATGGGACATGCAGGATGTACTTCTTGCTAGATTAATAAGACATGTGGGGGGAAAAGGAGGGGGTGGTAGTCCTTCAAATAACCTGGTGAAATTCAGGAGGTTCTCACAGGTTCTGGAGAACTGGTAGCGGAAATTTTGAGTAGTTCGGAGAACCAACAAATACCACCTCTGGCTGGCCCCAGAGTGGGGTGGGAATGGAAATTTTGCAGTATCCTCCCCCTGGAGTGGGAAGGAAATGGAGATTTTGCAGCATCCTTCCCCTGGAGTGGGGTGGGAATGAGATTTTGCAGTATCATTTCCCGAGGAGTGGGGAGAAAATGGGGATTTTGCAATATCCTTCCCCTGCCATGCCCACCAAGCCACACCCCACAGAACCAATAGTAAAAAACATTTTGAATTTCACCACTGGGTTGGACTAGAAGACCTCCAAGGTCCCTTCCAACTCTGTTATTCTATTCTGTTCTACTTAGGTGCAAGCTCCAAGTTAAGCTAAAGAAAAAAGCTGATCAGTTTCCATGATATGAACTTGAAACGAAGCAAGATAGAAAAAGTTATTAATACTTTGACCTTGGATGTTAGAGAAGACTCCCAACAATACTGCGGACAGCCAAGAAAACAAACCAGTGAATCATTGAAAAAACAACTCAGAGTTCTTACTCAAGGCACAAATGACTAGGCTTAATTACCCTACATTATGTGAATTACCCTACATTACATTATATGGGTTGTACATGACTTCGCAAATAACAACAATAGCAACATGCGAAGACCCAATTCTCTGGAAAAGTCTCTGATGCTAGGAAATGGGAAAAGTAAGAGAAGACTATGACCAGCAACAAAGTGGCTGGACTTAATTACAGTGATACTTCTCATTAGGATTACAAGGCTGGATTAAAATAGAAGACTGCTTGGTTTGCCTGCTCAGAAGTGTAGCAGAGGTCTCTGATCCCGGAGGCTGTAGCTTCCATTGATATGTATTTCGAGACTGGATAAAGGGTTTTGGACGCTCATAATTAAACATGCTGGGTTGATACATAGAGGTCACATATGGGATACTTGAAAGAATGGTTAGGGATTGATCATCACAGAAAAAATCTATCAATGGCAGCGGTGTCAAACTCTTGATATGCTGTCATCACATGACATATCACACTTTTTCCCCCTTCGCTATACCAGGGGGTGGAGGTGCCCAGCGTGCGACACATCCAGGACATAAGCCGCGAGTTTGATGCCTCTGAGCTATGGCATTGTTAGTAGTAAAAAAAAATATTCATGGGAAATAATCAATTTAAATTGGAGAAATCCAAACCTATTTCCCTTATTCAGCAACATTTACATTTTAAAAAGCTGGAGGAACTTGTTCCTGGCTCCCCATTTTTATGACTCAAAAAGCTAGTATGATATTAAAAAAAAACTGCTTCGCAATGAAAATGGAGATAAAATCTAACCACCCTAATTACTCTTTTTAGTTCATAAAGAATTTAGAAGTGTTTCAGTGCTGATTCGCACTTGGAACATCATAAATGCTAAAAACAGAAGTACTATCTTCAAACACCTAGGCACGTGTAAAAGAATGTGCTATAATCAGAACAGCCTTCAGATGTGAATATTTATCTTCTCTTAAAATACTTCACGAGAAAACACAAGTCTATGTTGCTCATGAATGGTGTGAATTAATTTTCAGTCATGCATCCTTGATAAGTATTCAGGTTTATTCATGGATTACTTTATTTCCATATTATTATTCCCTAGCTAGATGCCATACAGTATGTGGAACTATATTAGTCCCAGAGAATTCAGCCAATACAGAACCTATAAAGTTGTATACTAAAACATCTGAAAGGTGATTTACTGTATTTTTCAGAGTTTAAGACACACCTTTTTCCCCTCTAAAAGAGCATGGAAATGTTGGTATGTCTTATACACCGAATACAGCCATTTTGGCCTCCGGAAGCCCCACCCCCGCATCCCATTTTTGTAAAAAACGGGCTGTTTTTCGCAAAAAAAGGAGACTTTTTTCCCTTCCCTCAGCCCCCAGCAGGCTTCAGCAGGGATGGGACAAGGCAGAAATGGGGGCATTTTTGCCTTGCCCCAGCCCCGCTGAAGCCTGCAGAGTGCCGCTGGGGGCTGAGGGAAGGCAAAAACTTTTTTTTCTTACTTACCTCTTCAAATCTTGGTGCGTCTTATACACCGTCTTATAGTCCAAAAAATACAGTAATTCTGGCAGTAGCTATTTATTCCCCTCTTCACTATCTTGAGTCTGTGATTCATTTTGTTAATAAAACTGTTTTAAGTTGTTAACTAAAATATGCAAATATCCTGAGCAGACCGTAACAGAAAAAGTCAACAAATTAGTAGAAATAAATTAACAGAATTTAATAAAATTATCAGTGCAGTTAAAATGCATCAATGTCTATATTTTCCAGCAAGTACATATTCAATATTAATTGGAAACTATATGTTAGTCTACTATTCTGTTTTGGTAACATGCTACTATTCATTTAATATATCATTTTTGAATTATATGATTAATCTTAAATAACAGCAAATAGCAAACAAAATTCTATGATTATTTATGACTACCTAACCAATTAAATTGTTACCTAAACACTTGATTTCATGGAGAAAATCTATGTTGTCATTAGAAATAAAAAATGACAGCACATATCAATCAATAAAGTACTTGATTTTTTTAAAAAAACCTATTCTACTAATAGTTAAAATAGATACTGAGCATTTTCTGATTAAAACTGACAAAAACTCTCCAAATATGGGTTTTATAATTAAGTTTCAAATATGTAGATCATTAAAAATGTTATTTCTATGACATTTGGTGATAGTGGAAAATGAAAATATGTAAAAATATTTATAGTAACTGTACTTTAGTAAATATACCCATTTAATAAATTTTAGTAAATATACCCTTTTAATAAATTTCATTTGCGCATGGAGTTTATTACATAAAAAAACATTGCAACTGCTATAAATTGTTATATATGTCAAAAATTTATTGCTTTATAAATTCAGAGAGTTTTTTAAGCCAGCTTACTGAGCAAATTATTTTACTAATATTAAAGACCGGCTAAATCATAACATTCACCCTCAAAAATCAGTCCACACAAATTAAGAAATGGATAACTACCTGAATTCCTTTCTTTTTTCTTGATCCTATGGAGGCATCTTTTGATAATTAAAGCAATTGCAACTGTAATTATTCCTTTACAGGATTTTATTTTTAAAAAATAGAAATGTCATTTTACAGACTTAGTTAATTTAAGCCTAAATTGCTTCTTCTAAACCTATTCTTCATAGGTAGTTTTCTCTTAAATACAGGAGGTAAATAAAAGGCTGCTCTAAGTATTAATTACTGTTTCAAGCAAAAAAGGAGGATATCCATTTGCAAGCAAAGATGTATAAGTAATTCCCAAATTTAAAGTACTAGCTATTCTAATGGAATTGTCTAGACAAAATTCTAATCACAAAGCCCAGGCAAAGGCTAGATACATTCAACTTGATTCTCATGTCTTCATTATCTATCTAGCAATCTGTCTATCTATTCCTCAGCCGGCTTTCCAGCAGCTGAAGCCAAATCTATCTTATTAAATGTTAATAGCCTGCTACTGTGGCATGAAGTCCAACTGTACTCAAAAGACTCTTAGGTGTGCTATTACACACCTGTGGTTAAAACAACGGGCGGCTTAGCTAACTTTTATAAAGGCATATGACCGAAACCTAACAACATTTGATATTGTTTAAGAATGCCTCACCAGGTGGCAAATACAACTCAACACTCAAACATCATTCTGGCTGTAGAACTGAAAAGACTTTAACCTATGCTTCCACTAGGTTATAACATTTATAAGTTATAAAGGAATGCTTTATGGTAGAGTTAGAGCCTTCACTTTGCTGTGTATGTCAATCAAATAATATAAGTATCATCTCAGAGTCACTGCCCTTAACAAATTAATATAATTTTAACATTCAACCTCCAGAGTTGGTTTGTGTCTTTTTTGCTAATTTCTTTTGCTCATTGCCCTGGATCCATAGTTTATATATTAGTAGAATTCATATGTTAGGAATTCACAGAATGTCTTAACGGTGATATTGAGTTCCTGAATGGAAAAAGGAATATACCTAATAAATAAAACCACTTCTTTTGCCAAAATAAGTTTTAAAAGGTTACTTTCAAGTTAACCTATTTTTAATCATAGTGTCCTGTGTTACCCAAATCTAGGACAGCGGGTTAATCTGTGACAGGCTAATTTATAACCTCTCAATTTGCAAAACAGTCACCGGATCCATGGATAAGGTAGTTCCAGCCAAGCCTTGGTGCATCACGCAAACATACTTACTGTGACCCAAATTAACAAAATATAATAGGAGGTAAGTGATCTCATTAATTAAAAAAATGTTTTTTCCAAGATCATTACAAGGATAAAATAATATAGAGATTATCTTGTATTACTGTAAAATAGCTACCATTTTTGTATGTTATTGATCCTTCAGCCAAAGAGAAATAAAGCCTATGTATATCTCTTAGCTATTTTTCTTAAAAGTTAAATATTTGCATCTGTTTTTATAGACGTAACTGGCTTTCACTGGTTTTAGAGAGATATGGAAGAAAACAGGCAAGTAGGAATCAGAATGGACAGTGTTTATTGGCAAATTAAATAAATATTAGATTCAGATAGCATTTACTCAATTTTCTTAAACAATTCAAATGTGAAAGCACATCTATAATTGAGCATGGAGAGATGCAGCATACTAGGGCCTTCTTTTGCTCTGGTGCAATCGGGGCTTTCTTTTGCATGCCTGCATTTTGGCAGTAGGCAGGGCTGGGTGACGGGGCAGCTAATGGCAGGAGGTAAGCAGGTGGCCCAAACGGCAGAGATGGGGGGGAATAGGTGGATGGAGGGAACTTTTCCTTATTGAAGTTTGGGACTGGGAGGCACCAGGTCAGGAGTCTTCAAATAACCGTCGGTGGGATCTGGTTAACAACAGCAAGAAGAACTGCTGGGATTGCAGTTGCTAAGTAATGGGATCACTGAAGTCACTCTTTACAACCTTATAACTTCAAGGGACATGGTGGCTCAGTGGCTAAGACTTGTCAATTAGAAAGGTCGGAGGTTCGAATCCCTAGCGTCGCGTAATGGAGTGAGTTCCTGTTACTTGTCCCAGCTTCTGCCAACCTAGCAGTTCGAAAGCATGTAAAAATGCAAGTAGAAAAAATAGGGACCACTTTGCTGGGAAGGTAACAGAGTTCCATGCACCTTTGGCATTTAGTCATGCCGGTCACATGATCACGGAGACATCTTTGGACAGCGTTGGCTCTCTGGCTTTGAAACAGAGATGAGCACTGCCCCCTAGAGTTGGGAACGACTAGCACATATGTGCGAGGGGAATCTTTACCTTAACAGTATTAGAAATTCTGGTCCCAACTGCTGTTATAACTCAAGTATACCGATACCGGGACCATTAGCTTTTTACGTTGCTGAATTTAAATATTCATTTTTAATATTGCTTTCTTGTGCAAATTTCATGCCCCCCTCAATTTCAACCCACAAAATCTGATCTGTCAAATCAGTAAATATTTTTAATCAAGATACAAGTATCTGTAATTTTTTTAAAATCATGTTTTAGGTTTAAGAGAATGTTTGTTTATTTAACCTACATGATTAGCCAAAACTTTGGGTAGTTCACAATAAGCCAGACAAGAATCTGGCTCCCAACCAATGGTGGGTTGCAGGCGGTATGTCCTGGTACACGCGTAGCGGTGCCTGTCAGAAGCAGCAGCCACCATACCGGAACAGTGCTTTGGAGGACCCGCCTGCCCACATTCGTTCCTTACCTGCATTTGAAGGAAACGGGCCATCTGTGCATGCGCGCGCAGCATACGGCGCCTGCACGATGCTCTGCCAAGCAGCTGGAGTGTGCAGACAGTGGGTGTGCATGCATGCGCAGCGCGCATGCTCATGGTGCATGCCCGGCTCCCGTTGCAGCGTATCTGTTGCAACGGGAGCCAAAACCCACTACTGCTCCCAACCCAACACTCTATAATACATCAACAGTCCCCCTAGACTCCAAACTCACCCTATCCCAATGGTTAGGGGGGAAATCAGCTTTCATGGTCTTCCAAAATTTTTACTTCAGTGTCAGTGTTTCAAGTTTATTTTCAATTTTTACAATCATTAATATTAATCCTAAATTCTAGCAGGCTGATAAATCTTCCTTTTGTCAGGGACTACAGTGTAAAGCAGCAGAATGAGAAAACTCACAATACTTCCTTCGCCACTTAATTTCAGCCACTGGTTTTCCTTGATCATATATAGAGTGACATGGGAGTTCACAATAGGTCAGATCAGAAGCTGTATTTTCTGTACAGGGGAGGTGTATATCTACCAAAATAAACTGGGACAGTGACTTGCCTCCAAATATTTGTCTCAACCAGTACTTTAGATGACACAGCCATGATCTATCTCAAGAGATGCATTTGTAACTGTTATATAGTGCTATATGGTAGGATTATTCCCTCTTCTCCTACTGCTCAAATTCAAATCAAAAGTATTACAAAAATGCATCATTGTTTTGTAATTCACATCTAGTTTTCAGAGGAAAAATCTGCTGAGATCTCAGTAGATTTAAACATATCTTGGAGTATGTAGTAATAGCAATAGCGTTTAGACATATTCTGCTTCACAGTGCTTTATAGCCCTCTCTAAGCAGCTTACAAAGTGCATATTGCCCCAACAATCTGGCTCCTCATTTTATTGACCTTGGAAGGACAGAAGGCTGAGTCAACCTTGAGCCTGGTGAGAATCAAAGGGCTGGCAATCAAGCAGAATTAGCATGCAATACTGCATTCTAACCACTGCACCACCACGGCTCCTAGTAATAAAATTATTATACAAAACAACCATGAGTGAGTGAGAAACTCCTTAAATATGTCCCAATGATGAAAGTAAGTAAGAATTATAGGTATAGAAACCATCATATGTGGGGGCAGGGAGACGACAACAGTATATGACAATACAGTAGTTTAGTTCATTGTTAGATCACAATTGTGGAATATATATTTATTTGTTCATAGATGCATACATCTAAATACTCCTAAAATTCTTGTAACTGTTGAATACTTTATGATATTCAGATGGGTAAAACAGTGCATCATAGGGAAAAACTCTGTTTAAAAAAAGTATCTTAAGTGAGCTAACATACAGAATGCCGGGACAATTACTCTTGAGAAAATGAAATCTGGGGATATTTCTTTTACCATTTCAGTGGTGCTGCACCACTGCTGTTCAGCACTATGGTGTGCTATGCTCAGCCATGGATATGTGATCCTTATTTTCAATGTTTCTTGACAGCTTTCCACAGGTTGCTGGGGGACATGGAACAAATTGATATAATTGTTGATGCTCCTTGCCATATTCCCATTATCAAAGTATTTGCATGTGGGAAACTTTCAGGGGGAAAGTAAATGGAGAAAGTTGCACCTTTCTCAAGTTAGTCTACACTTGTGCTGAACTGGCCTTTTGTATATTCTCTTGCTCCCTTCCTCACCCAGCAGCAGCTATTTAAGGGAAGGGAAGGGGAGGGGAGGGGAGGGAATGGGAATATGGTTTCCAATGCTCACTGCCAGCTTTCCACAAGGAAAGCACATAGGAAAGCTGACAGGAAGTTAGAAATCTCTCCCACACACACTGACTTTCTGCCCAGCCAGGCTCCTTCTGTTTCTCTGTTTAGTAAGTAAATATCACATGGATATTTCTGGACTCAAAAGTGTTTAGAATCATAGACTAGCAGGAATAAATAAACAATTAAAAGCAGAGCAACACTTTAAAATATGCTGTTGTTTGTGTGATACAAAGTAATTAATAACTGCCTGCACATTTAGTCAAAACTTGCAAATAAACATATATGTCAATATAAAAAAAATATGAAACAATATGGAAAGTGATATTTAAGCCTTCTAGTCAACACCTTGACAGAAGGTGACAGATGGAGAGAATTAAGCACATGACTGAGAAGTAATTATAATCTTTTTTTCCTTTGGAGTTTGGACGAAGATACAAGAGAATCATTTATCCTTGATTTGAAAATAAACATTGTACATTTTATTTACTTCATCAAGGAAACTGAAGTAGCAAGAATATTGGGTGAAAGTAGCCACATAACGTTGAATGTTAATAAAAAGAGGGAAACTAAAGCTGAATATAATTGAATACATAGGGATTAGAAAACCCATTTTAATCCATTTAGGAATTGGACTCAGTGCCTATTGGCCTCATCCAAGCTACTAAATATATACTACTAAAATTCTTTGTGTTTGTAACATTTAACTGGACAGAACAGTGCATCATAAAGGCAAAACTTTTTGAAACAAGGTACCATATTTTTCAGAGTATAAGACGGACCTTTTTTCAGAAAAGAGGGTGAAAATCTGGGTGCATCTTATACACTGAATACAGCATTTTTTGCCTCCCGAAGCCCCGCCCCTTCACCAAAATGGCTGTGCATACCCTTATGGAGGCTTTCATAGAGCCCCTTGGGGTTGGAGAGGGCAGAAATGAGCAAAAAACAGGGCGTTTTTGCCCCCCATCCCCCAGCAGCACTCTATAAGCCTCCATAAAGCTATGCATGCAATTTTTTTGACAAAAAACGGGCCCGTTTTCTTATTTTCTTTTGACCCCCCCCCCCCCAAATAAGCGCTTAGCCTTATTTTCGGGGAGATCTTATTATTTTTGAGGTTGAGGAGAGGGCGAGCGTGGTCACCTCAGGGCTGCTTCTGTGTTGCAATATTTTTGGGTAGGGCTCATTTTTGGAGGAGGGCTTATTTAGTGCATGCGCTTAAAAGCCTGATTGGGCTTATTATCTGGGAGGTCTTATTTTCAAGAGAAAAAGGTATCATAAAGTATTTTATCACATAATATATCATAAAATATCTCCTGTAGTAAACTCTTGGTGTTTGACAACTCTATACAGTTCAACATGGGCTATTTTTAAGGCAGAAAAATCTCTCTACATTTTTAAGATTTTTTTCCAGTGAAGACAGGATATTAGCAGCTCTGCTGATGTTGAAGGCATGGAGGAATTTGATGAAGAATTTTCTCTGAAATGATGAACCAAGGGTCACAGGTTGCTTAGTAATAAATATATTTAATTTTAGCAATCTCTGAATGAAATCAAATTTTGTTTTGGGCCCACCCACTACAATATGTAGTGCAGTCCCAAGTATGCCAATTAAAGTGTGTGGGCCTTACAAATTGTCAAAGGAAATCCAAGGAAAGGAGGAATCAGAATACTAATCAGTTTGGGGGAAATGGTACAAATGGGTAGATGATAGAAATAAGAAATTGGGAAATGTAAAAGTAATGTATAGTAGAAGAATTAGGATATAGCGATAAGAAAATGGGTAGGAAAGATAAGATACACTAATGTAAGAAAAATATATACAATATATGCAATATATTAAAAGCAATATGATAGTCTAATATAAATGGCTAAACATAAACAAGTAAGGAAGAGTACATGACAAGGAATGTAAAACTGGAATGTATAGGACGGGAAACAATAACTGTAAAGATGCACCAATAGGTATCTGCTGTGCGATGGAACGTTTAGTTCCAGTGTTGTTTGTGTATGTTATGTGTTTGTTTTTGTTGATGTGTTTAAGTGCTTAAAATATTTTTTCAAATAAAGTGTGACTTGCAAAAATGGTAGACAAATGAAATAATCAACATCAGAATAAAAGTTTATATAACATGTAACATACCTTGTTTGAACGTAAAGATACTCGTCCTCCGCAACGTGCACAAAATTTAGTTTGGCAATATGAACAGTTATGGCCACAGCCATCAGCAAATTTTGTTTTGTGACAAATGCCACAGGTTGGAGCATCGCCCTTCTGTTGTTGTTGCTGCTGCTGCTGCTGCTGCTGTTGCTGCTGCTGCGATTCTTCGCCCATTTTCTTCACCTGTTCTTTATACATTTCAAACTGTTGGTGTAGTTTCCTGCACGCACCCAAAAAAAAAATTGTAGATAAATATTCATATATATGTAAAAGTACCAAAAAAAATGTTTAAAAAAAATTATACTGAGTTTATTTTTTTAAAAAGTGAGGATGCATTATCCTAATGAAGATAAATTTGGTTGTTGTTTTCATGCAATGAATTAACAAGAGCCTGGTGTTATCTTCAGCATAAGTGCTTCCTCCCTTGAAGGTAATGTCTAAAATCTTAAAGCAATAAATACACACCATTCCACTCTATTGTCTCTATTATGAGAAGCTAGCCTACATGGAACAGCAAATAGATTATGAGGATATGCATCCATTCTACGGAAAAAATAAATTAGGTGACCTCCAGGTTACAAAATTTTCCTAAGAAGAGAACATTCATTTTGCTGGTAATATTAACAATCCTCTCAGCAATCCTAAAATTAATAAAGCTTTATTTTTTGTGAAGGTAATACTTAGCTCCTGTGATTACATAGACATAGAAAATTTTTCTTGGCAGCAATAGGAGAAAATGCACCATTGCCTTCTGAGATGTTTTTCAATTTCCCAGTGTGGCCTAAACCCCTAGAATTTCCTGCTAGCCTCCAATGGAAGTATTAAGCAAGCCTGATTAGGTTTAGCTTCCAGGTCCCACCACTTCACCTCTTCCATAACCTGGGCCCTGCATTTTCAGTTCATATCATTTCCATAGATATGTTTCCATGGTTCTATTATACTTTGACTACCTCTTTTCCATAACATTTCAAGTATATTTCTTTATCTGAAAAACAGAAAAGTATGGGACTATTTATAAATCTTGGGAGTGACTGACAGTTCAAGTATTCCAGAAGTAGATTAAATGATTTTCAATCTGTATTATATATACAGTACATTGAAAATTGTGGATTATCAAATATAGGATCTACTTTCCACTCTCTATATGAGGCAGAAGGGATATAAGCTTTTTAGCTCTGATTTTGTATATAATGTACATAAAATGTATACATTCTAATCACATAAGGTCAATAACACATGAAACAGTTCATGAAGACTATTTAGACTCATATTGAGCATATGCTACAGATCAGATTTGGTAAAAAGAAGAAATTATCAGAAAGAAAGTTGGAAACTGCCAAAATAGTGCTGAATTGAAATTTTTCCAGAGCTTGTTAGTATTTCAGATGTATGTAGACATGTAAATAATTATGAATGGATGGATGGGATGGATGGATTGATGCCCATCTATCTAAGAAATACTTGGCTACCCATTTTATGTACCAAAACCTTGGTCACTCATAGAAACAATAATAAGCTTCCAAGAAAATATTAAAGGCATTTTTTAAAAAATTCACAGTGCTCCAAACCAGCATTTCTTAATATATAAACAATTACATTCTCTGAGCTCCACTCTCATCTAAACTCTATGCTTGGGGAAAGTGCAAGCTTTTTGAGGCTTTCTAGGACAGTGATGGTGAACCTTTTTTGGCTCCTATGCCAAAAGTGGAGGGAGCATGGGGGGGGAGTTGTACACTGGTGTGCCATACCTATAACGCTATGCGCACGACCAGTACCCACCCACCCCCCACTCCAGAGGCTTTATAGGAGCCTGGGGAGGGTGAAAACAGCATTCCCCCCCCCCCGGAGGTCTCAGGAGTTTCCCTAAAGGCTCTGGAGGGCGAAAAACAGACCTACAGACAAACCGGAAGTTTGGGAATTGTGACTTCCAGTTTGTCCATAGGTTCGTTTTTCGCCCTCCAGAGCCTTTAGGGAAGCCTCCTGAAGGCTCGGGAGGGTGAAAAAACGGTCCTAAAAGCAAACAAAGTCCATTCCTGAATTTCTGGTTTGCCCATAGGACCGGTTTTTTGAGGAAGCCTCCGGAGGGCGAAAAAGGCCTCAAAGGAAGGTCAAAATTAGCTGGCCAGCGCCTTGCGTGCCCTAACAAATGGCTCCGCATGCCACCTGTGGTACGCGTGCCATAGGTTCGCCATCACGGTTCTAGGAGGTTAAAAGAATGAAGCCCCACCTAGCAACTTTCCTAGGTCACATTAGATACCACATTTAAAGAAAGAGACCTGGAGCATGCCCACTTTATCTAACTTGGTAGAAGGGGCAGATTCCCTTGGGGAGACACAGTACTGCAAATAATTTGGCCCCGTGCCATTCAAACGCTTTAAAGATGATAAACAGGACCTTGCGTTGTATTTGAGAAAAAAATATTTGCCTACTGGCCAAAATTAGAAGAGTGCACTTAGTGAGCAAATCAACTCTCTCAAGGAATAGGTGAGAAATCCGGAGATGCTTGCAAGAAGCAAAGGTACCTAGAGATTTTCATTGCACTGTATGAATACTTTAATTTTATTAAGACAAAAGAAATGATTAGTAACATAGAATGCTATCATGTTGAGTTGCTGAATTCATCCAATTGTCCTTAAAAATAACAGAACTGATTTCTGAAATAAAAGAGATCCAATGAGCATTAGAAAGTAAAAGAACATGCAGTTAAGAATAATATATTGTAAAACTACAAAATATAAAAGGAGAAATGGAAAAATACAAGAGATCGATGAATGTGGGATACCTGTTTAAAAAATTGGATAAATACTATATAGACAAGGATTAAAATGTTTAAACGCTACTGAAATAAAGTCTATAATTTCAGTAACACTAAACAATCTCAGTTTCTGTAACAACAGCCCTATGAAAACAATTACACATAACAGCTCTGAACAAATAAGTGATAACTAATGAAAGAAAATAAATTGTTTTGTATGTCAATTTTCTTGTCCTTTTCATTGTCAATATACAATAGTGAATAAGTTTGTTGTATTTTATTAATCTGGGGATTCTGATTTAGCCTGGCAATGTTCCATCTACCAAGCATATTTTTATACTTCTTTGCGAAATTAAAAATTAACTATAGAGAAAAGGCCCATATGGCCAGCAAAACATAAGAGAAACAGAAGTAACCCTACAAGATAAAGGTTAATTTCTACGAGGCATTCATATGCACTGTGCTTTTCTTCAGTTTACATCTCATACTGCAAGCTTCCTCTGAATGAATATATATTTTATTCTTGTTGATAACGCATTTACTGATTATTCTTTAGTTTCCACAATTTTAATTATTAGCTACTTCAGAATACAGGTAGTCTTCAAGTTACGTCCATTCATTCATTCAGCGTCCATTCAAAGTTATGGTTTGCTGAAAAAAATAAACATCTGATCAGTTTCTGAAGTTCCAGCTATTGCAACACTGATTACGATCCAAGCCTTCAGGTGCCAGCTTTCTATTACATCACAAGGAGCTATGGTGACGTGATCATCTTCCTTGCATAAGCTGCATTGGTTATTAAGAAATTGTGGGTGTGTTTCAGGGTGCTTGATGTCACCTAAGGTAAAGGTTCCCCTCGCATATATGTGCTAGTCATTCCCAACTCTAGGGGGCAGTGCTCATCTCAGTTTCAAAGCCAAAAACTGTCCGAAGACGTCTCTTTGTGGTCAATGTGGCTGGCATGACTAAATGCCGAAGACACATGGAATGCTGTTACCTTTCCATCAAAGGTGGTTCCTATTTTTTTACTTGCATTTTTATGCGCTTTCAAACTGCTAGGTTGGCAGAAGCTGGGACAAGTAACGGGAGCTCACTCCGCTGGGGATTCGAACCGCCAAAGTGCTGACCTTTCTGATTGACAAGCTCAGCGTCTTAGTCACTGAGGCACGGGTCCCTTGATTCACCTACAAAGCTCTTTATGCCATGTATTGACTCTCTGATGGAGAGTCTTTCTCCCATTGTTTCTGTCCAACTTCTAAGTTCTTACAAAGTAACATGTTCCCCTTCCTATCTATTAAGCAATGCTATTTGATGGGATTTGAAGGGATGCCTTCTCTGTTGTAGCAACTGCCCTTTGAAAAAGTATCCCCCCACCCAGGGTTTAAATAGCCTTTACCCTGCTGTGCTTTGAAGATAGGTGGAGTGTGTATCCACCTGAATGGAGACACTTAGATAGCAATGTAAGTATTGTTGGAATTTGTCAATTGTCCCTGGCTATAACCATTTTTTTTCTTACTTTTTATTTATAAGTGTTTTTAATTTGCATGACCCATAGAACCATCATTGGTTGGGTGGCTTTATCATTTTAATAGTGTGTGTGTGTGTGTGTGTGTGTGTGTGTGTTTGTGTGTTTGTGTGTGTGTAAAGATACGACTAATAGAAAGAAACTAACCATATTATTAAATATAAGTTGACATTCTGCAATGTTATGACCAATCCTTATATTGTGAAAATAAAGTGCCCAATAATATATTAAGCTAATTTAACATTGAAATGTACAACACCCCCCCCCAGACATTATAATAACAGGAATTAGAACGAGATCATTCCACATCATTTACAAATTCATGAGAGTGCTAAATTATTAAGCAAGTTGTATCCTTTTACTGCTGCAACAGTATTATTCTTACTTGATGGTTTCCTCTTTAAATGAATAGAAGAAAAGCACAGACAATGGTAGGGGTGCTAATGTAGTCAGGAATCAGAAGCGTTTACCACCCCATCATCTAACCTTACAATATTCACATAAACTTATTATAGAAGAAAATAGGCTTTGGAATAATTATACATGAAAGAAAAGTGATAGTGATAGAGACAGTGATGACAGACTACCAGAATTAATACTGTAATACTATTTGTCATATGATTTTGGGGCAACAGATCTTAACTATTCATATAAATAAAGCTTCAAATAAAAGAATAAGGTAGAGGTACTAGCAATAAACACCAGCATACACAAGAACAGACCTATTAAGCTAACAAACTAAGACATGAGTGCAGGAGTGGGTTCTGGCTGCTGCTGCCAGTTCGCTCAGGGATGCACTTTGTGCACACACGCGCACATGCACAGTATAAAAAAGCTTCTGCACATGCGCAAAAGAAAAAAAAAGATGGCTGTGCCTATGGCGCCACCGATAGAACCGGTTCGGGGGCATGGCAGGCTGAGTTACTACCTATTCAGCCGAACCGGTGCAAACCGGTAGGAACCCACCTCTGCATGGGTGTCAAACTCGCTGTGTCACTTGACATTGATGTCAAGAGACATATCATGGTATTTTTTGCTGTCACAAAGCTGGGGTGGGCGTGGCCTGCATGTGACACATCTAGCCCATGTGCCACCAGTTTGACACCCCTGAACTAAGATGAAATCAATCATGCTTACACTACACATTTTCACAATGATATTTCCAACACACACAAATCCAATTCAAGCTTTGGATTTATCAAATAAACAATGCTATATATAATACACACTTCATACAATGCCTATTATTTAAATCAGTGGTTCCCAAAGTGGGTGTACCACCCCCTGGGGGTGGTGGGATGACTTAGGGGGTGCTAAGAGGCAAGGGGATGGCAGGGGGTGCTAAGAGGCAAGTGAGGTGGCAGAGGAGTGCTGGTGGTGACCCCCTCGCAGGGCGCAATTCTGCCTGGAGCTCTGTTGGCCGCCTCTGCGAGGATTGAGCCTCAGCGCTCCTGTGCAATGGATCCACCCCCTAATTTCTCTTGCACCCGCTCCACAGATGCGCCACTCTTGCCTATCTCTACCCCTCCCACCTTAGAAATGCCACACAGGTAAACATGCAGCAGGGGGGGAGGCTAGCCCCCCTCTGCCTCCTTGCTCCATTTGTAGAAGTGGCCTTAAAAAGCGAGGAGTGGGAGGAAGGGGAGGCTGTGGGAAAGAGATAAGCATTTCCAACATATACTGTTTTTAAAAATGTAAATAAAAAAACTGGTCTAATTACTGTCTAAAGTTGGATATTGTCACATACAGGAAAAAACAAAGCAAAGCAAAGCAAAGCAAAATTATGATAGAACAACGTCCCATATTTGAAGAAAATGCTGTCTAAATGTTCCATTATACCAAACAAGATGTTTTATAACCAAATGGAGTCAAAACACTGCAGGTTTTTTTTTTTAATAAAGTGCCCTTCCCATCTTGATATTTATGCACAGTGAGACCTTTGTCACAGATAAATCTGGATAATGGCATCACTCTTATGTTGTATGAGTATACATGAGCTGCAAGGCTTGTATTTTGCCATAGTATCATCTACAGCTCCAAAAGTACTACTAGGGTTTTGATCAGCTGCTGGGCACCAATATATTGAGGAATACGGAAAGACTGATCACGTGGAGCAGTGTAATGAGCATTTCTGAAATGGCAGATACCACAGAACAAAGTCTTCCTTCTCTACCCCCACCCCACTCTGTTATTTTGGCGGGGGGGGGGGGGAAGGCAGCAGTGTGTGTGTGTGAATGATCAAGCATGTACTATATTACACAGAATTTACTGAACAGTGAAGTAACTAAATTTTACTGGATTTACTAAGTTACTAGTTACTAAGGTTCTTGATAAATGACTATCAGACTTTGAAAACCTGGTATCACTGGATCATGTTCAACAATTTTGTTGAATTAACATTAACTAAAATGTTTTTAAATTGGATTTTGAATAAATGTACAATTAATTGTTACAGTTTTGAATTTTACTGTTACTATCTTCCTTCCATCATGCAAACCAACAGTCACGTGACCCTCCCAGCCACGCCCACCAAGCCACGCCCACAGAACCGGTAGTAAAAAAAAATTAATTCCACCACTGGGTGGGGAGCACTGAGGATCAGTTTGTAGCACCAAGGGGGCGGTGGACTGAAAAAGTTTGGGAACCATTGGTTTAAATGGCCAAAACTTTCAATCTACCTCCTCTTTTTAGTAGACTTCTTCTTGTACATAACCGCTCTATTTGAAATTTGCTTAAAGCATGATATGAAGGAAAGATACTAGCCACTTTCCCAACCAACAAAGGCACTTATTGGTCTGACTAAATACTGGAATCAATCAGCATGGAAATTTAGCCAATATGACAACCACAAAATTAATTCTTCCATATTTAATTAAAACTAATTTAAGAAAATATATGAAACTCAAAAAAAGATAGAGGTAAAGCACTTTTCATTGCCATACATCATATTCTTAGAGGCTGCTTCCCAAATGACATTGTTGTCTGAATTGTAGTAAAATGTGTTTTTGTGGTGTTAAAAATATTCTTTCCTGTTTATCAAAAGTTTTTAAGTATTTACATCTCAAGGAAATGCTGTCCTATTCTTTTCAGCTTTTACTCACTGCTTTTATTCAGTAGAATTTTTGTTGTTGTTACTGTTACAACTGGTATTGTTTTATTTGGGCTGTGACCCTCTAGTTTTGTATTAGACTTGACTTAATTTTTCCTCTGTAGATTCGTTTATTTATCTTCCTATGTGGTTTTATGACTTAATCAATTACTGTTTTATTCTAAGAAGAATTTCTAATTTTTAGATTAGTTCTATGTCAGTACATGCAAAGCTTTATTCCAACTTCTACTTAATTACTGTTTCATTTTACAAAGAATTTCCAATTTTTAGAGCAGTTCTACCTCAGTACATGAAAGCTTTATTCCAGCTTGATTCTCTGAAAGACTTAAATAATTGTATAAATAAATATCTTTTACTAGCTTTAATTTTAATGTGTAGTTATTCATGCAACCTACTTTTATTTTATAATTACTTCTAGGTGGTATGTATGCACATACATACATAAACACACACACACACAAACGTGTCAAAAGCACATTTTTATTGGGGAGACAGAAATGCCCCAGATTAACTTCAGTTGGAGTTGACAATTTGTCAAGTTTAAGTCAAACGGTGAAGAAACTGGGCATCATATGGGTTTTTCCCCTATCTATTCTTCCTTTCTTCCTCTTTTAAATTAAATGCACACTTATATATCATACATAGCACTAATACTGAAGAAATAGAAAAAAGAATTAGGTTGGCTGTAAAAATGTGATACATAAATAATAAAGAGTGTTCATATCTCTCAGTTCAAATATTTATAGATAAATTTTCTGAAGAAATACCTCCCCAAATCATAAGAGTAAAAAACTTCCTTTAGCTGCAACAAATACAATGTCATGTAGAAGTGCTAGGAACTGTTCTCAGTTATAGTCATCATACTCATGATGATTCTGTAGTAACTGAAAATCATATCTCTCTTGCGAATCATATTTATGTCTGGCCAGGAGACCAGTGACTTGTTACTTTTCCTGCCAGCTTTCCCATTGGCTTTGTTTGTGGGAAGCCAGCAGGGCAGGTTGTAAATGGCAATCATATGAAAGCAGGGACGTGCAGTCACTAGAGGCAAGGGAGGCGGAGCCTCACCAGTCTCCTCAGGAAAAAGAAAGAAATTTAAATATTTTTTTAAAATAATTAAAGCCAAGATAGTTGCTACCAGATTCCAGGTCACAGTGGCTTGGTGTCTGCTTAGTGTTAACCAAAGCAGGAGGCGAGAGAACTCGGGGCCTCTTTTCCATGAGGAATTTTTCGCCTTCGAAAAGTTAAGAAAGAGTTAAAAGGCAAAAAAGTTCAGATGGAAAAGAGGCACTAATTCTCCCGCCTCCTGATCTGGAAGCAGCGAATCATGTCTTCTTGAGCACGCTTACGTTGGGCGGGCTATTTCGGAGGGCGTGCTTCAGAGGAGAGAGGAGTGGGGGAGAAGGAGGAGGTTCGCTCTTTGCTGCAGACCTGGGCGCTTGGCGGCTCCCGCGATGCAAAGTGCCCTGCCGCCCGCCCACCCGCCCGCTGCCCCGGCCTGCTTCTCCAGGCTCCGCCGCTGGAAGTCCCGGATCGCCTCTGGGGGAAGGCTGGGTGAGAAGCAGAGCGAAGCTTCTCCGTGGCCTCCCAGCGCTGCGCAGAGGCTCTCACAGGAGCGCATGCCAGCGGCCGGCGGCTCGGAGCGGCCCCGGCTGTGAGACAAGCGGCAGCGGGCGGGCGGGTGGGCGGCAGGGCACTTTGCATTGCGGGAGCCGCCAAGCCCCTTTGCTGCAGGCCCGGGCGCTTGGCTGCTCCCGCGATGCAAATTCCCCCCCCCCCCGCCGAGGCTGACCGCTGCCCTGCTTCACTGCTTTGCAAAAGGATGCCCAGCTGAGCCTCACCAGGTATAAACTGTATGAAAGAGACACTGCAACCGTCATGAATGCAAAATGGTTGCTAAGTGCTTGCAAACTGGTTGATAAGTACCACACACAAAATGTTCCCATTAGAAACAATGTAAATAATTTTAATGCGTTCCCGAACCAGACAATGTACATTTCAAGGCAATCAGTAAAAATATAGGGTTGTGTATCATTATTTTACATGAATTATACATAATTTACCAAAATTAATCGATACCTCACTTCTATTGAATATAAATGAAAACTTCACTTTATCTGTACCGAGAAGAATCCATGTCCTAATGAGATTATCCTGTTCCAGTCCACACGTATGAACTCACGGGGAAATTTAAAAACTTTATTAGGAAAAGTCCCACTCCCACCAACTGCAAAGTTTCCCTGAATCCAAGACTGCACAGCTTAAGCCCAGGGGTGTAAAGTCTGCAGGGAAAGGCACAAGACAAGTCCACACACCATCTGAAATTGAGGCATAATCCGGAATCCACACACGATAGTTCCATGTCAAGGCACAAGCCCAAAGTCCTAGAATCAGATCTGAAGTCCAAACACGCGATCACACAAAGCACAGGTCTGAGGTCACAGAGTTGGAGCGCATGCATGGCAGAGAAAATGGGTAGCTGCTTCCAATGTCACATTGCTCCATCTGTTGAGCTAAATAGGCACATGCTGGTGCAACTCGTTAGGAGGGACAAAGCTGCCTCCTCACCAATAGCATTGCTGACCTCCCTTGTGCCTCCTTCAGTTCAGCCCTATGCATTATAGGATCTGGTAAAGGAGGCAGTTTCTTCTCATATCTGCTGACTGGATGAATCTATGACCTTCTCCACGCTATGCTTCTGACTGGGTCTCCAAGCCCGCCAGCTGCAGTTGTATCTCCCCCTTCTCCTCTCCAGGCAGGCACTCATCTGGCCGTTCCCCTGACAGCCCTATGAGGTTCCTGGCCTTGCCTCTTCCTCTGACACGTTCACTCCCTGCTCAGAGTGAACAGAGACATTGGCATCTTCCTGACCCTCCCCTGAAGGCCATCGAGTCAGCTCTTCCTTGCCTTCTGGGAAAGCATTACAGGAATGGTGGGAGGGAAATGGTGAGGAGGAGAAGGTGCATGGAATGTTGCTTGAAAGGGAAATCCCCCTCCAATAGAACACTGGAAACATGAATTCCTGTGTCCAGTCTTCCCTCTGGTCCGTGCCTGACACAGAAGCTGCTGAGCCCTGATTGGCTGAGGAGAAACTGGTGCCACTATATAAGGCGATATCAAAGGACTGGCAGCTGCTGCTCCTGTTAGCCAAGCAGCTGCACTAGCCATCAAACTATTGCTTACTGCCTCCAATGTTAGCAATAAAGACTGTTAGCTTTTACCAAATGTCTCACCTCAGTATGTAAGTCCCCTCGCACTGGGACATGACATGCATTTTAGGTGTTCTTGCTCTTTTCTGCCTTTTTTCAACTTGCACCACAGGCTCTGAAGCATTTTTTTGTCACCTTTACTATCCAATGAGGACTGCTTCTGTCTTCTTTTCAGAATTGTGAAATTGTTTGGTCATTGAGTAATTTCACATTTGTGTTTGCCAGAGCTTTGTCCAGATGGTACTTCTCCCACCACGTTTTGAACTTCTACCCATTGTGCACACATTTCTTTTATCAAGGAACTGGGGACATCCTCTCTTATCTCCTCCTCACCTGAAGAAATCTCTTTAGCCTCCTCTTGTTGATACTCCTTCTGTAGTTCCAGCAGCTCCTCAGATTCAGCTCTTCATGATGTTCTTCCACTAACTGCTCAACATCTGCAGCATTGACCTCCAAACCCATGGACTGGCCAAAAGACACAATTGTCAGGCTCAAACCCTCAAAGTCTCTCTGAGTCACAGCTTCTGATCACAAATTCTTTGATGCCGAATTCATTGTCTTATAAAAGACTTCGTTCCAGGTCTTATCAATAAGATGATATTGGATATTGAAATGCTCCTTCCAGAATTCTGTGAGGGTCACCTAGATGGCAGAGATGGTCTCAAAGACCTCTGGAAAAGCGCCTTAGTGTACAAATTGGTGCACAACTTTTTGAAATTTAAAATGGCCTGCTGATCCATGGGCTGGATGAGATAGTGTTGGGGGGGGGGTAGAAATCTTACAGTGATGAAGCTGAACTCCTCCAGTTAGTAATCCTCCAAACCTGGAGGTTAGGAAGGTACATTGTCAATTATTAGGAAAGCTTTCAGAGACAAATCTTTCTCCAGCAAATATGTTTCATATTGTTTCATAAACACTTCATTTATCCATTCGGTAAAACATTGCCCCATTATCCAACTTTCCTGTTTGCCCTCCATATCGTAAGTGAGTTTGATATTTATGACATTATGCTTCTTGAAAACTGACAGGTTTTCACTATGATAGAATAGTAGAGGCTTGATTTTAAGTCCCCACTAGTATTCCCACACAACGATAGAGTAAGCCTGTCCTTCATTGGTTTGTGGCCTGGTGATACCTTCTCCTCTTTTGGGATGTAGATT
Organism: Thamnophis sirtalis; assembly: GCF_051295495.1. NCBI lineage: Eukaryota > Metazoa > Chordata > Lepidosauria > Squamata > Natricidae > Thamnophis > Thamnophis sirtalis. Next base: position 122,455,702 of record NW_028261382.1, read on the forward strand.
CTACTTAGCATTTTTTTCCAGAAAAGTTTGGTCTCATCAGAGTTAAAAACTTGGCTGGGAATAAAACCCTCAGACCCTATGAAGTCATGAATTTCAGGGACAGATTCATCAGCAGCCTTTTTATTAGCACTCGCTGCCTCGCCATGCCTAACAACACCATGGATGTTGGTCCACTTTTTAAAATGATCAAACCAGCCATGATTGACCTTAAAAACTTCAACAGTCTCACCACTTGGTCCCGGTTTGTTTTTCAAGAGATCAGCATGCAACAGTTTGGATTTTTTACACATCATGCCATCCGACATACTTTTTTTACATATCATGCCTTCCGACACACTGTCGCCCACTAACTGCTTCTCGTTTGCCCAAATTAATAACAGCTTTTCAACTTCCTTGAGGGTTTGGGAATGCTGCTCTGTTACTACTTTAACTTCTTTCACAACATCAGCCTTTTTAATTGCTTCTTTATTCTTAATGATGGTGGAGACCATTGTTCTAGGCATACTGTATTCCCTAGGAAGATCAGTAATCCAAATACAAGTACCAATCTCATATTTGCCTACTTTTTCTTTTCTTTTCTTTTCTTTTTGATCAATGGAGGTGCAAAGTAATTTTCTGCTCAGCGCTACCACTGCTCGGTTTTTTAGGGCCCATGAAAAAAGTACAAAAATACACTAAATGACCATAGAAGCTAAGATAAAACCTCAAGGAGATGTGTATAGGGCAGTGATGGCGAACCTTTTTGGCACCAAGTGCCCAAACCAGAACTTGTGAGTGCTGGACCACTAGAAACCCAAAGACAAGCTGGCACATGCACATGCTCACCAGCCAGTTGGTCTTTGGGTTTCCAACGCTCCGGCATACATGAAGACCAGCTGGCTGGCATGCATGCATGTACCAGAAACCAGAAGAGTAATTGGCAACCGCATGCATGCCCACAGAGGGTTCTGTGTGCCACCTCTGGCACGCGTGGACCTGAGTCAAAAGCACTTGTCTTCAGTTTCTTGTTGAGGGAGAAAGAATAAATTTGGAAAACAAAATTATTAATTAAAATTAGGTTTGTCAAAAACACTTTTTAACAAAAACACTCCATCAAATAAAATTCTTTGCAGCTCTAGTAACAACTAGGCTTTGGAGAGTTTAAGTTGGAAATTAGATTGCAATTAAGGATTTAGGTGTTTCCATGTGAATTAAATATTTTTTGTGCAGTGGGAATTCATTTTTTCTCTAAACAAATTAAATGGATTCACCATGTATAACTGAAGATACCAAATTTTTATTTTGATTGACCACAAGATGTTTTTATTTCAACAATTGTTATTCGGGGAGGGGGACCCAAAATACTGCTAATGTATTATCTTTATATTCTCTATAAGACTAATGATAAACCACTGATGAACAAATAATAATATAACTCTAAAACTACTAGAAATTAATTTGGATTTCTTATCCTTTATTTAGTAATTATGTTCATTAGTTTATCTCCTTCTCAAATCTTAATGGAACAAGTAAAGTGAAAGCAATATCACATTCACAATTCCCATCAGCAACTTAAATAGTAGGATTTTGGAAGAAAAACCATATATGTAGCAACTTTCCATAAGATTGGAAATCTCAAACCCCCATAAAGACAAGCAAGACTTTGTTGAAATTTTCACTTGATATAGGTCTGTCAGGATAAATGTTTACAAATCTGTTGCTTGTGTGTTTAGCATTTGTATGAATTTCATTTTACTAGGGCACACTTCATATATTAAATTAAAAGAATTATAATCACAGTGCTGAATTCTTCACTTAGAATCTCCCTGTCAATTGGGAAGTTATGCTCATTGTAATTAAGCATATAATATGTATTATTATGCTTAATTAATTGTATATTGCATTTCATGAGAAAGGAAAATCTTAATTGTATATACAGTATATTGAAGCTTAGAAAATGCAGAAACTAGAGAACTGTTCTTGAAATATTTTAAAGATTTTGAGCGTGATGGAGAGTGGGTAGGGGAAAGAAATTTTAGAGTCTTAAAAAGTGACCCGCAATTATAAGCAGCAGTAAGGTTAAAGGAAGCCTGAGAGTCCTAGAAGGCTGAAAATAGTGGTACTGAATATGCAAAGCTACTAAACAATGGTATATTGAAATAAAAAATATCAGTCAACAAATACAAGTCATAGTTTTAAAAGTTTTAAAAGCACATACAAGATGCTTCTACAGGATTCATATCTGTCTGAATGATTACAAAAATGATCTTTTTAAAATTGAGTGCAGGACAGATAAAAAGAGACCAAGAAATGTATCATCTCTTAACCAGCAGGCATTTTAACCTTGATAAAACTATATCACACCAGCTAGTTCAAGGTTTATTTTTAGTCACTTAAAAGAATTCTTATCCAAGCAAACAGATAACTTCACAGTTTCTGTTTTGCTACATCATAGTCAAAATAGCATTAAGAAGGTCAGTGGATTTCAATGGAATTGTTAGTAGACTAGTTGGAAACATCAAATACTTAAAAAAATAAAAACAGAATTAAGATTCAAAAGTTATGCATGGATATATTTGTATACAGCTCTGATCTAATGTTCATGTTCCTATCAATTCATAAATAACATATCTCTTATGATAGTAGTATTATATCCTAGACTAATCCCCGAAATATGATCTTCCTCAATTATATACCTTATGTATTATGAATACTACATACATATGTGTACCTAAACCATGGCCTACATTTTTCAATATTACTATAGTTTGTATAGATAAAAACTAGGATTGAAATTTAAATTCTAATTATCATATGGATGGCAATAACTTAATATAAAATATACCTATTAGAAATTTTCAAGAAAATTGCATATAATAAAGATAAAATGTTTTGTCTCTCCCCCAAATTATACAACAAACCATTTTCAATGCCTGAATAACTTTCATAAATTAGTAGGAATGTCTGACAAAGTTATATTTTCCTCTTTTATCTTCATTGTATTATTCTGCTAGTACTGAAACAATAGTAATTTATGTGCCAAAATATTTCAGAGGTGAATATAACCAATACATAAAGATAAAGAGTCTAATCCATGCCATCATGTTCAATCTTCCAAAATTGAAAGACACTTTTAAAACTTCAGAAAATATAATATACACTTTATATCCTGCTTTAAAAACGATTGATGTTCAGCTCTTTTAAATATACACCTATGTATTTTATTTTGAAATTACTGTTACAATCACTGTATTTTTTTAAAGGAATTAATTTCTGACTTTCTACTCAAGGGCTAGCCATTTATAAATGTCACCCAACCAAAAACATTGTCAGCCAAAGCCTTTCAACTTGACAAATATTGACAAGGAATGATTCAGTGGCGATGTATAAAGTATTAGATGTATACAAACTTTTTAGGCAGCTAAAATGGACTGAAATTTCAATTGCACAGTCATATCAATCATGTATATGTATTTATCTAAAAGTTAAATGTATTTAATATTTAAAGTATATTTATTTATGTGAAAGTTAAGCAGGGTTACTTAACTTTCTATATGTTTTGGTTCTATATGAACGCAAGTGGCACCTTGCATTCCCATCAACCAAATTAAAGGCCAGGTACAATTCATTTTATCAATGAAAATTTGGAAAGCAACATTGGTTATTTAGTGTAGTTTTATACCTGCTAACTAATTAGCACATAACACTGTATTCAGTGGAATTTACTCCCCAGAAAAACTGTATTAAGAATTCAGCCCCAATTTAAAAGATGTTGTTTTAGAGTTATCACTTAAACATACCCTTTGGTATGTCTCAATGTTAGAGTGAAACTAAATCTACACACAGTAGCTTACTTACGTCTGGGGCTCCTTCTCATTTTGTTGTTTTTGCTGTGGCTGAAGAACGTTATTTACCAGCTCAGTGAGCCCACTAAAGGGAAACCACCTGTTCAAATAAGCAAATAATGTGACTGAATAACCAAATGAAATCATAGTAGTATAATTTTTTTTTTCTATAATCATTATCATCATCATGTAAATGCAGGAAAGCTACAGCCAATGGAAATGTTCGCTGCAATTAAGTCAGCCACAATTAGGATTTAGGGGAGAGTAGTTTTAAACCAGAATAATCCGCAAGCAGGTAGCAAGAAAACCACATCCAACTGAAATGTGGATGAAATAACACACTGAAAGCAGCTCTTACAAGCCAATCCGAAAGCAGAAAACTAACTGCAGCCTATCTGGTATTAGTTTAAAACCATCAGAGGTGCAGAAAGCAGAAAATGGCAAAGGTAGAGAAGTAAAGCTCACTGCACTTGTGTTTTTGTTTTTTTACTTACTGTGTCACTGGTTGTTTTTGTTCTTCTTTATCCCTAAAAAAATAAGTGCACAACTGAGTGCAGTGTATATAGGACATAAACCCTTTTCTATATCTCTCATATCCAAGTGGTGTCAGAAAAATATTTTTTTTATTTAACTACACCTTGCATCCAAACCAGTTTTCCACTAGACAAAAATATCAATGTAGTATCATAAAACATAAAATGTACAATGTCTCCAGGAAATAAGATACTATGGTCAGTATCAGTGGTAGGATTCAAATTTTTTTACTACCGGTTCTGTGAGGGTGGCTTGTTAGGCATGGCAGGAGAAGGATATTGCAAAATCTCCATTCCCTCCCAATCAGCTAGGGCTCAGGAGGCAGAGTGTAGATAGGGGTGTGAGGGTTGTAAATTCAGCCCTGTGTTTGATGAGGGGTGAATCATGGTTTTTTCTTGGAGTATACCTTATGATTAAGTAAAATAAACATGAGGTAGATTCTAAGAAAACACATTTTTATTGTAAAATAAATAACAAACAAACTTACTGGCTAATAACTACATTCTGGTAAAATTCCTAGCCTACCTCCTCATTACAGGCAAACAGAAAAAGAAAAAAGAAAAGGCAAAAGAGACATGCGGTAGTAGGCTTACAGAGAAAAGTCAGCCTACCGTATATTTTAGAATATAAGCACAACTGGCAAAACAAAACAAAAAACATCGTGACAAGGGGTTGGGCCAGTCAGAGGTGGTATTTACTGGTTCTCCGAACTACTCAAAATTTTTGCTACCGGTTCTCCAGAACTGGTCAGAACCTGCTGAATACCACCTCTGGTCAGTATCTAATGTTTTTACAGAATTAATTGAAATACTGGAATCTTAAGACATATAATTAGCCATATAATCTCCAATTTAAATTTGTAGTTTTGAGTGTCTACAAAGCATATAAAAAGCAATTCACTATATAGAGTAGTAAACTAAATGAAACAATCAAAAAACGTTGTTACTGATATACTCATGAGGTAATCACTATCTTCAAAACTAGTTCAAATATTATATTTGTGATAAAATAATTGTTTGATTTGCTTATAGCCTGCCCCACAAGGTTCAGTTTTGAATCCATAAGATTCAGATGTTCCAACCCTTCCATAAGGCTTTGAAAATCTGGCTTTTCTCTCAGCATGGAGGCAGAATGCTGGATGAACCTGTCTGCAACAACTGGATGATTGTAGATTGGCCTCAGTTTATAGCATGTTCTCCTCTGTGCTATCTTTAACTGTTTGGTTTTGATTTTAATTGTGTATTAGCTGCCAGAATCACTGTTGGTAAGTTGGAAAGTCATACAAAGTGAATAAGTGAATAGCTCAATGAGGCTCTCATTAAAATACACTATATTGCCAAAAGTATTCGCTCACCTGCCTTTACTCACATATAAACTTACTCTAAGTGACATCCCATTCCTAATCCATAGGGTTCAATATGACGTCGGTCCACCCTTTGCAGCTATAACAGCTTCAACTCTTCTGGGAAAGCTGTCCACAAGGTTCAGGAGTGTGTTTATGGGAATTTTTGACCATTCTTCCAGAAGCGCATTTATGATGTTGGACGAGTTTACGTGGCCTACCATTTTGTGGCTGAATTGCTGTCGTTCCCAAACACTTCCACGTTCTTATAATACAGCTGACAGTTGACTGTGGAATATTTAGGAGCAAGGGAATTTCACGACTGGCTTTGTTGCACAGGTGGCATCCTATCACAGTTCCATGCTGGAATTCACTGAGCTCCTGAGAGTGACCCATTCTTTCACAAATGTTTGTAAAAACAGTCTGCATGCCTAGGTACTTGATTTTATACACCTGTGGCCATGGAAGGGATTGGAACACCCAATTCTGATTATTTGGATGGGTGAGCGAATACTTTTGGCAATATAGTGTATCTAAAGCCAAAACACGTTTCAAAATATGACAAACTGCCAAATAGATATTCAACTACACCTCTGATTGTGCTTCCAGGTGGTAGGTTTATTGTTTCATGGGTTCTGACTATATCTGCGATTTTTCTAGCAGTTACGCTCCTGATTATACCTTGACCTCTGGAATTTGGAATCTCCTTGTTATCTATGCATCGGTTGGATGGTTGGACATGTTTGTTTCCTCTTTGTACAAGTGGTTGGAAATATCTTTTGCCTCCTGCTTGACTGATGCCAGACATGCCTCTTCTGGCAATTCTTTGGCCAATTGGATGGATCTCCTGCTTTACAGATATATTATAGTAAATGCTCTTCATGGTTCATTTGCTTCAAGATTTCACCTCACTGCATGTTATCAAAGAATGAATTGTTGCACATGGTTGCTCTGTATAACTTGGGGTTCACCTTGTTGTATCCTTTACTTTTCTTATTGTATCTAACCATTCCGTTCTTCTTCGCCCCGTTACACAGTTATAAGCATTTCTTACTTGGAATGTACATACAAGCTTGGTAGCCAAATAGATGGCTTTACTGGTCTATATTAAGATTCATGCCATGCCATCATTCATATAGTGTCTTTTCTATGGCTTCTGTTGGTAGCCAACTTTGTAGGTAGCCAAGTACCATAACTGCCTCTCCCTAGAACTTGTTGGATAGATTAACATCTATCAAAATGCTTGTTTTCAGATCCTGTCAGGCAACCATTCTTTCTGTCAATCCAGTTTGCACTAGAATATAGGTTACATAATCTGGTGTTTCATGTTCTGTTACTTCCAGTGGCTCTGTGTTCAAATATTCTACTCCACTGTTATTTCAGAAGATAAGTAACTGGCACTAGACTATATTGTTTACCATCTTCGTGTATTCTTTGAGTTTTAGACTCTCATTTTGCGCGTTTTTGCACTTTATAGCTATGTCTTCTGTATTGTGTGGTAATCAACGAAGATGATGAAAAATCAGTTGCCTGAAAATCACTTTTCTTATCATTCCCTATAGTCACTATGAATTACATCCAAGGGACGACTTGATCAGTTGTTGATGATATTGGGTAGTGACATGTGATTTGTCTTTGTCATTCATTTACCATAATGATATAGTCATGTCTGTTCCATTGTTTTGACTTGTAACTTACTTTATGGCTTTAGAGATCACAATTCTGAGTCATCTGGGCCACAGGCAGATGTAATTCTAGTGAAGAGGTTTACCAGAGTTGCTTATCACTCTGGTTTCTTCACTCTTTATCTCTAAGGGAGTATGTTAGTGTGTGTGTGTGTGTGTGTGTGTGTGTGTGTGTGTGTGTGTGTGTAGGATAACTTGCAATTGCCTCAACAATAATGTTCACTTCATTAGAAACTCTACATGTTTCCATTGCAGTGTACAATCTTTATCAGGCATTTCATAGAAAATAGACTTCTATCTATTACTTATGCATACAGATATCTTTTGTTGGGTTCTTGCATTTCAGACTGGTGGTGAAACATTTTACAACTCCATTTCCAATTCCTTGCACTATTAGACCCTTCTTATATGCTGGGTAAACTTTTTCATTGCTTCATCTCATTCTATTAAAAGTTCTTTGTTGTTATGCAGTTCAGAGGTGGTCCTGGTTCAGCCCGGATCGGCCGAACTGGTAGTAGCGGTGGGAGGCTCCGTCCACCTGCTCAGACGCTTCTGCTCATGTGCAGAAGTGTTGCGTGTGCACAAGCGAACCAGCAGTAAAAAATTTGGAAATTACCACTGATTTTGGTTCCTGAATCTATCCTCCATCTGACTCCATTGCTTCCTTTGCTTTATAGTATTCACTCTGTGACTCCAATTGCTTCACTTGCTGTGGTTCTTCCTGCTAATTTCTCTTCGGTAGCTCCAGTCTTATTTTGTTCAGTTTTGCAAATAAGGTAGTTTCTCTTTAGGCATACTGCTTTTTTGCAGCAAAATAATATAGAGAGCTCTCTCTCCTTCTCTCTGTCTCCCAGCATAAATACAGTTTACTTGCCTTCATTCTTCCTCCTGTAGTGATATGTATATATCAACCGAATTCCTTCTGTCATATTCTAGCATAAATTCACAATCTAGTCTTCCCCCTAGGCTGTGCATAAAGAGCTATTTGTTTGCTTGCACCTCCAAATCAACAAGTGTCCACATTTTTCTTGGCAACATTTTTGGAAGTAGTTTGCCATTGCCTTTTTCTTAGGGCTGAAAGGGACTGACTAGCCCAAAGCCACTTAGCTAGCTTTGTACCTAAGATTGGACTGGAATTCATAATGTCTCAGTTTCTATGTGGTGCCTCAGCCACTGTAACAACTGGCTGTCATAAAGAACTATAGGCTTTGAATTAAAAGGACAGCAGCAAAGCCTCTACACGTTTATCTCTCATTTCCTCTCCTCTTTTTAAACTTTTATTAAAACTTATAATATAAAATACAATGAAAATAAAGATAGACAAGGGGAAAAGAGGGATGTAGGATAATAAGAAGAAAAAAAGGAGAGGGAAGCATTGACTTCCAACTCTTTCCACTACAGTAAAATATTAACTATAGTTACAGCCTCCTTTCTGCATTTAGTAATTACCAGCCATTTCTGTAACAATACAATTATACTATCTTCTAACTGAAGTCTAAAGGTTTTTTTTTTCTTCGATTTTGAGCAAAAAGTCCAGAAGCAATTTCCAAATGGAAACCAAAGTGGATAAAAGTTTGTCTTAATTTAAAACAGTTAACATTGCCATCTCAACCAAATCCATTTTTCCTGACCATTTTTTCTACTGTAAAAAGTAATATATATTTCTATCTACATTAATTAGATTTATGCATTGTCATCACCTATAGTAGCAAAAATCCCACATATTCTTTCAAATTCTTTATCCAACAACCCTAAAGAAAAAAACTTCCAATTCCAATATTATATTCATTTTAAAATTGAAGCTTTAAAAATTGTCATCCTTACAGATACAATTACTTCTAATACAGTGTTTTATTTCTAAAAAAAAGGTTTCTAGTTATAATTCATTATAAATTTCTCATTGCTCAAACATTTCGCACAGTATTAAACATATTTATTTTCCAAATTCAGTTTCAGCAATATTTTGCCAATCATAACAGTAACTTGTTCATTTTACTTTTAAACCCACTTATTAGTAGTACAAAATAATAAGTTTTCTTATCCAAATTTAATATTTCTTTTAACATATGTTAAATCAGTAAGGGTCCTATCTTTCTGAGTCCAATTTTCCTATTACATTTAAGTCACCCCTTCCAGCTTATCCCAGTAAAATAAAATCTTTATCTTCAAAATAGCTATGAACAGGTATTAACTATTTTTCCCTCAGAATGTTCTCAGATACTTCTTTTAGAGCAGTTATTCTCTTATAACTCAGTGATTTACTTACAGTTCTTCTTTTAATTCCACTAGAACAACTTTAAGTCACCCTCATAATGAGCACTCTTACTGTCAATTCTTATATTGCAAGAAATCAACTTTATCATTTACTTTGTCCTTTATTTGTGAAGCCATCTCAGTGGTCTGATAAATTTCTACACTTGGTGTATCTCTGGGTCATTGATCTTTTTCCGAATGCTTGAATTGTTTGATTTATTTTGTCCTGAGCATTCCTCCAAGACGTTTCTCATGAAATCTAGCCGTCTTAACAGCCTCCTGTGATAGTGTTTCAGTTTGTTTTCCATCTTGTTTGTCTTAGGGTTTTATAGAGTGAAAAAAGTCTCTGTATTCTGTAGTTTTTGGCTCCCTCTTATGGTCAAAGAATAAATCTTTTAAAAATATATTTGCAGATCAGCAGTTGTGCCTTGGCCAATCAGATTCAGTTACAATCGGAAGATTTTACCCTCCCTCCATAAGAATTCAAAGTCACAATTTATAACTTCCAATATCAAATGAGCTTAACAGATTATTATTTTTTAATTTTAAAAAAAGTAAAATCAAGCCACTACATTTTAAATCCATGTGTTTCTCAGAAAAAGTTAAGGAAAGGAAATATTCTATGCTTCCTGACTTTAGCTCCCTGCCTATAATCCTCTTCCTTGTCATTTAGTAATAAAAATATCTCTAAAGCAGCACTGCTCTTCAAAAAAGGAATATCAGACTGTGACCAAAAAAGGAACTTCTTTTAAATCCGTAAAGATGATAAAGTTGCAGATGCAGTCCGAGTTGGTCACTGGGACCAGAGGTTTATTTTTCCAAGTTTTTGGAGTCATAGTGGAGCCCAGCCTCAAGGAACTTCTCTCTCTCTCTCTCTCTCTCTCTCTCTCTCTCTCTCTCTCGCTCTCGCTCTCGCTCTTGCTCTCGCTCCTTCTCTCCAGAATGTCTTCTCTCACCACACATTCTGGAAAGAGGGAAGTTCCCTGAGGATGGGCTCCAATCCGAGTCCAAAAGCTTGGAAGAATAAACTTCTGGTCCTGGTGACTAACTCAGATTGCATCCTGCAACATTATCCTGGGACAGGTATATTTGCCTTCATCCGTAAATGATAAAAGTGTTTAAGAAGTAGAAAGCATCACTTATTGTCTCTTTGAAAAAGAAAGTTTCCAAAGCAGCAGCTTTTTCCAGAATGAACTGGCTCACCCTGTCTACCAGTTGGCAACTCACCAGCCAACACTGTAGCACCATTACAGGGTCCTTTGTCAAAGCTCTGCTGTCTGGAGGATCTTGTGGGGTCTGCAATTGATCACTTTTTACCAGAAGTCATTTCCTATTCTGTACAAATTCAGTTTCCTATGCTGTTCAATTTCTACCACTAAATTCACATTTTCCTACCTTTCCTAGGAATTCTGCATCCTACACAGCTTTGAGCAGATATAGTTCACTGTTTAAATCAGTCTGCTCAAGAGGTTTCTGCAACTAATCCCTCATTCCTTTAGCAGTATTTTCTCATCTTATTTAGTCACTCACTTCCACACACAAACTTATTATAAATCTTCCTTATCTGTCTTTCCTTTCCCAAGCTTTTGTTTTTTGTGCCGGTCTTTTGTGTTGTAATTATTTTCCATAAATCATCCTTAAACTGCAGAATTTCTATTTTAACCTTTGATAGCGGATGATTCTTAACAGTTTAGCCTTGCCTTTTTTTAGGTTATAGCTTTTGCCTGCCATAGGTATGACTATTCATATGGTTCTACATATTTTACGTACACTTTGGAAATAGTAGTTAAGATGCTAGCCTATAAACCAGGAGATTGTAAGGCTGCCTTTCTGCATGAAAGCTGGCTAGTTGACCCTGTGGCAATCTCTTTTTCTGACAGGGTTGTTGTTGTGGGGAAAATACAAAGTAGGAGTACTAAATATGTTTGCCACCTTAAAATACATAAAAAGGTGGGACATAATAAAAATATTGTGAATGATCACGCATTCAGTCAGAATGTGCTTTCCAAGGACCTGGGAGAGGCAAATGTTGTTTAATATTAAAGTATTGCTGCAGGATATAAACAGTTCCAAGGAGATCTGCTTTTACAATTGGCTGGTTTTCTCAATGCCAGTGGTGCTCAAGTGATGCTCTAGTTGTTTTGGGTTTGCCCCAAGGCACCTATTACTATTATTACTAACTTTGCTTTCTTCTGCCACGATCGATCTACTTCTATTTGCATGTCTTTATATTTTATGATTTTCTCCTATTCTTCCTCTTCTATTCTGCTGTCTCTGGGTATTGTCATATCCATTATCCAGATTTTTTTGTTTTTCTTATCAATAGTGGTTACCGTATTTTTCAGAGTATAAGACGCACCAAGGTTTTGAAGAGGCATTTTTTTAAAAAAAGTAGGTAGGTAGATAGAGGGATAGAGAGGGAGAGAAAGAGAGAGAAATACAGTAAGTAGGTAGGGAGGGAGAGAGAGTAGGTAGGTAGGTAGGTAGGTAGGTAGGTCGATAAAGGGAGAGAGAGAGAAATAAAGAGAGAGAAATACAGTAGATAGGGAGGGGGAGAGGGAGAGAGCAGGTAGGTAGGTTGGTAGGTAGAGGGATAGAGAGAGAGAAATAGAAAGGGGGGAAATACAGTAGGTAGGTAGGGAGAGAGAGAGAGAGAGTAGGTAGGTAGGTAGAGGGGGAGAGAAATACAGTAGGTAGGTAGGGAGAGAGAGAGAGAGTAGGTAGGCAGGTAGATGTTTCCAGGTGTATTTATCCATGTGCTGGAGAAAGAAATCGCTGACAATCTGCAACACCTAAGACTTTGTTTCTGCTGGCACAACACTTGTTCAATCTAATTCTCATCAATCAGTTAAAGAGCTTTCTGAAAGGGGGGGTTGCACTCTGCAAACCTCCCCCAAAATGGCCCGTTTTTCGCGAAAATGGGCCCATTTTTTTAAAAAGGCATGAATAGCCTTGCAGAGTGCTCCAGGGGGCCAAAAGGAGCAAAAAATGGCCCCTTTTTCACAAAAACAGGCCCGATTTTTGTCAAAAAAAATTGCATGCATACCTTATGGAGGCTTATAGAGTGCTCCTGGGGGCTGGGGAGGCAAAATTGAGCAAAAAATGGCCCGGTTTTTTGCTCATTTCTGCCCTCTCCAACCCCCAGGGGCTCTCTGAAAGCCTCCATAAGGCTATGCATGGCCATTTTGGTGAACGGGCGGGACTTTGGGAGGCAAAAAAATGCTGTGTTCAGTGTATAAGACGCACCTAGATTTTCAGCCTCTTTTTTGAGGAAAAAAGGTGCGTCTTATACTCCGAAAAATATGGTATGCCTGGGGTGTTGTGTGGCAGATGTTAGTCTGTTTGAATTCTAAAGTCCCAGAGAACTTTGCCATGTTCGTCTATTTTGTGATCCCATAAATTCTCGCTTACAGGCAAGTGATCTTTTTTGCAGATATTACAATGCACTATTGTTGCTACCTTGTTTGTAGGCAGTCTATACAACATTCCTGCAGCAGCTAACTAGGTGATGCACTGTTTCTTCAGCTTCTTTGCGGAGATGATATTGGTTAAAGTGTTGGCCTAGAAACCATCAGGCCGAATCCTAGCCCCACCTTAGGCATGAAATCTGGCTGGATAACTCTGAGTTCTCTCTCTGCCAACCCACCTCCCAGGATTGTTATTGTGGGGAAAATAGGAGAAGGGAGAAATGTTGTATACATTTGCTGCCTTGATTTATTTATAAAGTAGTAACAGTGGGATAAAGCTAACAAATAAATTTGCTATCGATTGCTGTCCTCAATTCTAGCATTGTATGCATGTGTCTTAAGGCTTGGTCTTTTATAGCCAGAATTAGCCTCTGTCTCTTCAACATTCCTGCTTTTAATCATTTCCAGGTCATGTTATTTGCTTTGCTAGGTTTTTATATACTGGCCACATAATACTTTTCTTTGCCATGTATCTTTTACATGGCCATTGGCCAATGCCATTGCATTAAAAAACTAGCAGGCAAAGCAGATAAGAAAATCATTATTTATGGTTGGTTGTACAACCAGCCAGATGTATAGGTTATGGTTGGTCGTACAGTCAGCCAGATGTTTAGACTGAAAATAGTATTTTTATCTAACTTACATCCTTCCCAAAGATCTAGGATAGGAGATATTGTTGTTTGATGGTGTTGAAAGCATTGTTTCAGGATGTAAGCTGTTCCAAGTAAAGCTGTCTTTTGCAACTGACTGATGGTAATTTTGTCAATGCCCATGGCCTTCAAATGACACTCCAGTTGTTCTGGGATTGCAACTGACGTGCCTATTATGATTGGTACTGTTTTTGTTTTCTTTTGCCAGCCTTTCTACTTCTATTTGTAGGTCTGTGGTTTTCTCCAATTGATTTCTATTGTGCTGTCTCCAGGTACAGCAACATCTGCTATTTATTTGTTTGTTTGCATCCTGCCTTTAGGGGCACGGTGGCTCAGTGGCTAAGACGCTGAGCTTGTCGAACAGAAAAGTCGGCAGTTCGGAGGTTCGAATCTCTAGCACCACATAACTGAGTGAGCTCCCATTACTTGTCCCAGCTTCTGCCAACCTAGCAGTTCGAAAGCATGTAAAAATGCAAGTAGAAAAATAGGAACCACCTTTGGTGGGAAGGTAACAGCATTCCATGTGCTTTTGGCATTTAGTAATGCTGGCCACATGACCATGGAGACATCTTCGGACAACGATGACTCTTCAGCTTTGAAATGGATCAGCACCACCCCCTAGAGTCGGGAATGACTAGCACATATGTGTGAGAGGAACATTTACCTTTATCCTGCCTTTATTATTTTTTACAAATAACTCAAGGCAATGAACATATCCAACACAACTTCTTCCCCCTAGCCCCTCCATAGTAACAACTCGGTGGGGTGGGGTGGGTTGAGAGAGTAACTGGGCCAAAGTCACCCAGCTTTCACAGCTAGGCAGGCCTTGAACTCACAGACTCCCACTTTCTAGCCTCCAGCCTTAACCACTAGACCAAGCAATCCAGACTTGAAATGTTTTATGGTAATTTTCATCTGACTTGTGCATTTTATCTTGGCCAATATCTTATCCTGGCTTTTTAAAAACTCTTTAGGATAAAAGTTAATGCTTTGAATGAATGTATTTCAGAATATTTAAAACTTTGAAATTCAGTCTTCTGGGTGATTCATGCACCAATTTAACCACTGGTTGTTTTGTTTACCCTTCATTTTCGTTAATTTTTATTAGTCTGTTTATTAGATGGTTTTGATCCACATGAATAGATTTAATAGATTTAAAAATACAATTAATGTTTTATTTAGTGTAGTAAATGGTATAGGAAGGGTAGCCATGTTCATTCATGGAAACGCTTCCTTCAACCTTAAAGGTAAAAGTAAAGACTTCTGATTCTAGGGGGCAGTGCTCATCTCCATTTCTTAGGAGCCAAGGGAGTCAGTGTTGTCCAAAGACATTTCCATGTTCATGTGCTCGAGGTGCATGGAACATTGTTACCTTCCCTCCAAAGTGGTACCTATTGATCTACTTGCAGTTGCATGTTTTTGAACTGCTAGGTGGGCAGGAGCTGGGGCAAGTAAGGAGAGCTCACTCAGTTGTGCGGCTTTTGGGTCTTGGATCCAGGCTGTTAGCTTTTCCAGCTGACAAGCTCAGCTTCTTTAACCACTGAGCAACCGTGCCCTCCTCCTTCATGCTTAGCTGTTACTGATTAACCCAATCGAATTTCTGAATAAGGAGGCTAGAATTCATAAAACAATAATACAGATAGTCAATTTATGGCTGTAAAGGAGCTTACCCCATACAATTATCAGTCATGATGGTCATAAAGTTGATCATCATGTGTTTAATGGTTGTTAAGCAAATGGTTGTTACATGAACCCATGGTTTGTTATGGAAGTTTTTGTCAAAAACCAGAAGTAAATTGTAGTCGTCCTGTAATTTCAAATGGTTACTAAACAACCGGCTGTTTGTCAAGGACTATCTGTAGTCATAATAATACTTTAAACATCTGGCTGATGATGAGAAAGACAGAAAAAGTCTGGATTGTTTGGTCTAGTGATTAAGGCTCCAGGCAAGAAAGTGGGAATCTGTGAGTTCAAGGCCAGATAAAATCTGGTTGACTTTGGGCCAGTTACTCTCTCTCTCAGCCCACCCCTTGTTATGGGGAGCATAGGAGGAAGAAGGTGTGTTGAGTTATTTGTAAAAAAAAATAAAGGCGGGATACAAACAAACAAATAAATAAATAGTGGAAGTTGCAGTACCTGGCGACAGCACAATAGAAAAGAGCTGGAGAAAATCATAGACCTACAAATAGAAGTAGAAAGTCTGTGGCAAAAGAAAACAAAAATAGTACTATCCGTAATAGGCACCTCAGTTGCATTCCCAAAACAACTGAAGTGTCATTTGAAGACCAATGGGCATTGACAAAATGACCATCAGTCAGTTGCAAAAGGCAGCTTTACTTGGAACAGCTTACATCCTGCAACAATACTTTTAAAATGTTTTCTCAAAAACATTAAGAACAGATTAGTTCAAAAATTGTTAATCATTTCCCACTTCACACCCTATTGAAACATTCCTAATTTGGTTTATTAAAATGGAATCTTTGCAAGACGTCTTGTTACATTCGCCTTAAAAATAAAGCCAGGATTAAATAGATTCTTTGCCTAAGGTATGTATAAAGCAGTGGGTCTCAACCTTCCTAATGCGGTGACCCTTTAATACAGTTCCTCATGTTGTGGTGACTCCCAACCATAAAATTATTTTATGTTTTCCGTATTTTTTCAAAAATATGTGTTTTCTGATGGTCTTAGGCGACCTCTGTGAGAGGGTCGTTTGACCCCCAAAGGGGTCCCAACCCACAGGTTGAGAACCACTGGTATAAAGTATGTATAAAGTATAAAGATACAGAGAATATCTATGGAGAACTCCTTTGTCAGCCACCAGGCTCCCTTGTCTTACTATGGTTTTTGAGTTACATTAATAACTCTTAACAAAAATAAATATACACAACAGGCAAGAGAAATACAACAGTCATTAGTCATTAACACAACTAGGATATGGGTCCCTTCACACACTCAGGAGCCTAGGCTATATCACAAAACCAAGTCTTTTGGAGCTTCAATAAGGCCAACAGGGTCAGGGGCAAATTAGGTCTAGAGGGGAAATGTTCTAGAGGAGAAGTGCCTATGGCAGAAAAGTCTTCTGTGCCTACCAGCTAGCATTCTACCCAAAGCATGCCCGTCCTGCCAGACTGGATATGATGATCCCAAGCCATAAAGGGGTTTAAAGGTGAAAATAAATTCTGTGCATACTTGCACATATGCCAAGTAGTCGATATCATTTACTATCCATGCTGCCGTGTTCTGTATCAGTTGAAGCTTCTCAGTGCTCTTCAACCACAGCCCCATGTAGAGCACATTGTAGTAGTCCAGATGGGGGAGTCACGCGGGAATGAGTGATAACAAGAAAGACCTCCCGGTCCATGAACAAGCACAAATGGCACACAAATTAAAGATGTGCAAAGGCCCTTCTATCCAGACCTGTCACCCGTTCTTTGAGTAGGACCCATGAGTCCAGGGCAGCCCCCAGATTGTACACCAGGTCTGTGTGAACCAGTGCAAACTCAACCAAAACCAAAGATGAAAGATCCTCAGCACCAGAAGTTCCAAAAACCCACAACTACTCAGCCTTGTTTGGTTTGAGCCAATATTTCTTGCTCTCCGTTCAGGGCCCTATAGCAGTGATGGCGAACCTATGGCAAGCATGCTGGAAGTGGCACACAGAGCCATCTCTCCGGGCACATGAGCCATCACCCGTTGCTGTTCTGTGTTCCAGTGCACTGGCCAGCTGGTCTTCACATGTATGGGAGCGCTGGAACCCAGAAGAGCAGCTGCCCAATGCATGTGCACACACTGGGAAGATGTTCTTCCGAATTCATTCTGCACATATGAAGTCCAGCTGGCATGCGCATGCCAGAAACCAAAAGATCGTTTTTCCAACACGTGCATGGGCACTGGGCAGCTACTGTTCTGGTTTCTGGGACACACATGCTCCCATTTTGGCACTTGGTGCCAAAAAGCTTCACCAATACTGTCCTATAGTCTCCAGGTATTGACAACAGGATGTACATAACCTCAGTTAGGTGACCTGGAGTTGTAAAGCTGAGCGTCATCAGCATGGTAATACTTCACCCAAACCACTTGGTGACCTCACCCAGCAGCTTCATGTTGATGTTAAACAAGAGAGAAAGGAGAACAAAGCTCAGTAGCAGTCCATAAAGTAGAGGCTGCAGGCTGGATCTTCCGCTCCTGTATCAACACTAATTGGAACTTGACTTGAAGGATGAGAACAGGTCCCATATAATGCCAACCACTCCCAACTACTGCAGGATAACATGTCAATAGTAACAAAAGCCATTGAGAGTCCAAGTAGAGAAGGATGGATGCAGTACATATATCCTCTCCCAACAGAGGTAATGATCTAGAACACTATCAATGTCATCTTGATCTCATCATACCCATGCTTCAATCCCATCTAAAGGGGGTTCTTTGAAAACGGGGGATTTATGAATAATAGTAATTCAATTTACATGGCCATCCACAGAAGGGAACTCACCGCTGCCCAATGTAAAATGTGGCGAGAGCTGTCAAACAGCGAAGGGTGGCTCTAGCAAGCTAACAAGGCTCCGAAAACCCGTTTCAAGTGCCCCAAGGGCAAAACACTCGACTATGTCAGCTCCATATTCTGACACCTAGAAGCATGAAATAAAAAGCCTTTCCAATAAGTAAAATTCAAATTTGAGAGGAAATCACACTTATCTGAGCCTGGAGCTGAAGAGAAACAGTCCTGCGAGCTAAGACTGAATTGAAAGACTGAGGACCGTTACCGGGAAGGGGGGGCATGTCTTCAGACTTTCAATTCCGTCAACGAGCTAGCAGACTAGAATAGCCCATCCTGGACTCTCCAGTCAATACCATGAAGAACTGGAGAACAGATGTGAACTCACCACCCAGAATGAGTAGGCTATTTTTTACCTCCTGGGACCCAGAGTTTTGGTACTACTTGGAAGAAGGTCAAAAAAGCCCAGCCATCGCCTTCTTTGGAGCATCTATTTTAGAAAACAAAAAGCAACTTAGTTGTTTTCCTGCAAGAAAATAACTAGACTCAGAGAACACGAAGGACGCCTCAAGACAGAAAAGCCCATTCGCAAGTCTATAAATGAGAGAAAGAGGTTTATATATTGAGGGTTTATAGACTGAGACTGGCTAGAAGAGTTGAAGACCTGGGGGGAAATGAAAGATCTAAAGAGCTAAGAAATTGTTCAGGAAGCAAAACATAGTGATACAAAACATAGATATAAGAACATAGAGATAGAAAGTATAGATTAAATAAAATAGCAATAGCACTTAGACTTATATACCACTTTATAAGTATTTCACAGCACTTTCTGAGCAGTTTCCAATGCCAGCATATTACCCCCAGCAATCTAGGTCCTCATTTTACTGACCTGGGGAGGGTGGATGGCTGAGACAACCTTGAACTGGTCAGGATCAAATTCCTGGCTATGGACAGAGCTAGCCTGAAATACTATATTCTAACGCACAGTGCCATCACGACTAACTTAGAGTAACAGGAAGACAGTATATGTAATCCCTGAGTTACAAATGTTCCCTTAGCAAACGCTCGAAGTTACGTGATAAGCATCTCCTAATGTTTATGAACAAGTGCCAAAACTACAAAACTTGCAGCACCATGGCAGTTGCTCACCCTTACGAACAACTGAAGAAGCTCCGCAACATTCATTCTGCACTTTTCCAGCCAAAATGGGAACTTTGGAGCAGCGGGCTTGCCCCTCCAATGCTCCGGTTGGGCCTGACACAGGCCTCACCTGGCACATTGCTGGATGAAATGGAGTCGTCCCCCCAGCACATTGCAGGCCTTGGGTGGTCTTAGGCAGGTGGCCTGTTCCATCACTACCCCCCACATCGCTTTCCCCACTATGAAATACCTCATGTGCACTTAACAAGTCTTGCGTTCTATTAGCGAATGTGTGGGCAAAAGGAGGGAGTGATCCCATTCAAGGTTAACTCACACGAATCCTCAGGTTATGAATGGAATGGGCAGCCTCCAATCCATTTGTAATTTGAGGACTACTGTAATCAGGGGTGGGTTCCTGCCAGTTCTAACCTCTTCTATAGAAGAGGTTCCACAAATCTACCGTGCTGTTTAGGACCGGTTCCAGCTCCCTCCCCCCACCCGTCCGGACATCATCAAGATGAAGAGCGAGAGGAGGAATTCTGGGAGATGAAGTCCACCCGTCTTAAAGCTGTCAAGTTTGAACACCCCTGGGGTTTTTTTCTAAAGGGTTAGGGGTGCAAGGGTCTTGTAACTTGACAGCTTTAAGATTTGCGTGCTTCAAATGCCAGAATTTCTGAGCCAACATTTTGGTTGCTAAGCAAGAGAATTGTTAAGTGAGTTTCACCACATTTTACAAGTTGGCCATGCCCACTCAGTCACATGGCTGGCAAGCCACTTCCACCCGGTTACATGGCTGGCAAGCCACTCCCACAAAGCAGGCCACACCAACAGAAGAGGTTCTAAAAAAATTTGAAACCCACCACTGACTGTAATATAAGATAGGTGGATAGATAGTAATAAACAGATATTTAAATAGAAACAAGCATGGGATTAGCTTTAAATTCTGAAGTAAGGAATAGGAGTTTATCTTGGTACAGTAAAATAGTTTTTGTGGCAAACAAATGCAGTCTTTGTGTTTGTGCCTCATGACATAAGAAAAAATACTAACCAAATAATAAAATCTGTATCATGAAGTCATTGTGCAAATACTGCAACTTACATGTTCGCATCAAGAATAAAGCTGTTTGTACTATACAGATTTCACAAGGACTGAATTTCCATCAGGATGTTAGAATAAGTGTCTCATCATTTTTGTGTTAATGTTGTTTGCTGGCAATTTAGTTACCTTTCACAATTGTATTTACTGTTAAAGTTCAACTTGGTAATTGTACACAATTAAATAAGTCTCTTCAGTGATTTTTAAACATGAAAGCTGAAAATCTAAACAAACTATTTTATTGTATTTTTACTTGCCCCATATATTTTTTTTATGTTTGGTGGAACAATCAGATGTCTACCATATCTGGGTTGCAAAAATCCAGATGAACTCTATCTAGGTGACAGAAGAAATAGAGAAAGCTCTATTTTTTTATTGCCATTTAGCAGTTGCCTAAAGTCAAGCAGACCAGATATGGTAGACCTAGTAGTCAAGTTCTGGTACAAAGAGAATTCCTGAATGTTTAATGAAATAATGATCCTAAGTCATATTTACCAAACAAATAATTGTTCTGAAGTAGGAGCTCAAGGCTCTAGTTACCAGCAAATTAGGGACATTCATTTGTGTTTGTTTGCAGTTGTTGTATTCATTTAAAATGAATAGAAACCTCATTCATGAAAAGACAGCATGAACGTAGGAGTCTCTAAATACAAGTGTCATTAATAACTAACCCAAGTAACCTGAATGTAAATTAAACAGGAAGAGGAAGGAGTGGCATGGATGTTCACTGCCTTGAGTTACTTATAAAGTAATAAAGACAGGATAAAAATCTAATGAATAAATAAATTAAATAAATAGATAAGTGATGAAATGCTATTAGGTCTGGAGCATTATGTGGCAGGTATTTGTTTCAATTCTAAAGTCCCAGAACACTTTAGCATATTTATTTTTTATTACTTTGTGCGTTTGTAGCAACAATTTGGTGGGCCACTATTTCTTCAGCTTTTGTGCAGAGGCAGCATTTGCTACCTGTAGCCGTCTTCTCAATTCTAGTCTTGTATGCATTGGTTATTAAAGCTTAGTTTTGTGCAGCCAGAATTAGCCCCTGTCCCTTATTTCAGTTTTCCTGTTCTAAGCCAATGCCAAGCCTTATTATCTGCTTTGCCTGTTTTTTATGTACCATCCATGTAATGCTTTGCCTTGCTACGTCTGTTTTCTGTCCTTAGTTTGGTATTTGTTATAGACCAGTTTGGTATCTACGGTGTCTATCACCACTGATCAGCAACTGTGCCTTCAATTTTGCCAATGAACTTTGCCCAAAGTTTTTGATGTTTCTATTGACACCTATGATTTCGAAGAGGAGGAGGAAAAGGAAGAGGAGGAGATGGTTGAAGGTAAATAATATTTTATTTTGAGATTGTAAGGCCTGAGTTTGGTTCAAGATGGGCGACTATATGTTTTAAATATTTAAATAATTAAATAAAATTAAACATCCCTTTCAAAAAAAAATATTTATAGAAGAAGGAAGTAATAGCAAACCACTTTTGAAAATGTTGCCAAGAAAACTGCATGGACTTGCCCAGGCATTTGCCAGGAGTCAAGATTGATGCAACTGCCACTCCAGTATATCAAAGCTGGAGATGGCACCTAGTACTAGAGCAAAGGAATAAGTGAGAAAGATGAGGGTGCTACCGTGTTTCCCTGAAAATATGACCTGTCCTGAAACTAATGCCTTGCCCTATTTTTCGCGTGGGCAAAAATTGAATTGAATTGAATTGAATTGCTTTATTTGTATGCCGCCCTTTTCCCTGGGGGGACTCAGGGCGGCTCACAATTCAGGGGAGGGGGGACAAACAAGTTACAAACATAAAGACAATACATCATTAAAAACGCAACAGTCATACTATTCGAGTGGGGTTGAGGTCTCTAGCCCCAGGCCTGTCGGGACAGCCAGGTTTTAAGGGCTACGCGGAAGGTCTGGAGGGTGGTGAGGGTACGAATCTCCACGGGGAGTTCGTTCCAGAGGGTCGGAGCAGCCACCGAGAAGCCCACCCCCCAAAATAAGCCCCCTGGACAACACCCCCCTTCTGGCCAGTCAGAACACCGCTCACTGACCTAGCAGTATCCCAAAAGCGCCAAGCCACGGGAGCCAGGGGGAAAGGCGCTCATGTTGCTTGGTGCCTTCAGGATACCACTAGGTTGGGGAGTGGCATTCTTCCTGGCCAGAGGTGGAGTTGCCAGAAGGCTACTCCCTTGTGAACTGGCTCCCGAAGAGCCAGGAACAGCGTCAGGGGCAAAGCAGCCATGAGGTGACCACACTCACGAGCAGCTGCCCGGCAAACCCCCTCTCCAGCCGGACAGAGTGCCATTCACTGACCTGGGGGTATCCCCCTCTAGGAGTGCACTCTATGGTTGTGGGCCGGCTACCAGACAGAGAGTCTTCCAGACGGAGAGTCTTCCAGCAGCAAGCCCACAACCATAGAGTGCACTCCTAGAGCAGCTGCTGCTGGAAGACTCGGCAACCGGGTTTTGGAGTTTGGAAGCCGGAGAAGAAGTTATGCTCAGAGCGCAACAGGGCAGAACAGACACTCGCGCAACCCCCCACTCTCCAGCCAGGCAGAGCTCCATGCACTGACCTAGGGGGTATCCTGAATGTGCCAAGCCGTGGGAGCTGGGGAGCGGGCAGAGCGCCACATATCTTGGCACCTTAGGGATACCCCCTAGGTCAGTGAATGGCACTCTGCCTGGCTGGAAAGGGGGTTTGCTGGGCAGTTGCTTGTGAGTGTGGTCACCTCATGGCTGCTTCGCCCCTGAGGTTGTGCCCAGCTCTTCGGGAGCCAGTTTGCAAGGGAGCAGCTACCCGGCAACTCCAAAACAATAAGCCCTCCCTCTATAATAAGCCCAAGGCCATATTTCGTGGGGCAAAAGAAAATAAAACCCTGACTTATTTTGGGGGAAACACGGTACTATTTCAAATCTTGCCAGAGTTTTACCAAGAAAACGCCAGAAATTGTTGATTGTGACAAGGCACAGAGGGAAAAAATAAAGGTGAAGGCTTCAACTTATTAAGTTATATATATTCTGATTATACAAAGATAAATTAGAAAACACATACCTATAGATAGAAAATGTTCTTATATGTACCAAAACACTTCTAAACACGCTATTATGCTAAGAAAGCTAACAAGTGGTTTGTGACAAATGCTGCTCATAACTCTTTATTTAACATAGAGCATTGTGTTGATCAGTAACATATTTTGCACATACAACAATTCAAAATGGTAGAAAATGGATCAGCTGCCATTTGTGTCATGAGTTTCTCTGGTTCTGATTACTAGTATCTTTGATATGACTTCTCCATAACTTTCCTAATATAAAGTAAATATTAGCAATTAGTGTCTAGGATTTGCAGCATTTTCTTTTAATGAGTTTTGAAACTGTAATGCTTAATGCATGTTTAGTACCACATCCTATCCTCAAACGTCAAACAAATATAAAAACCAACGTTTATTGTCATGTATTGTATTCTCATTCTGAAAACACTTGTACTAAAAGCTCTGCTGAGGCTTACTGGAGAATATCAATGTTTTTAATCTTACAATGAAATTGGCATTGTAAGAAACTTCAGAAATTGCTCTCAGATGGCGAAGGTAATAAAGTTACCATTTATGCACTGATTTTTTCCTAACGTTTTGTACCTTTAATGAGATAATTAGCTCATAATTAATTAAATGTCCTCCCTCAAGGAGTTACCTATGGAGAATTGTATGTGATCAGGGAAGCTATCACAATCAAAAGGCCTTTGATGTGTTCTATATAGTTAGATTCTTACAGCATTTCTGCTCCGCAGCCTTAAATTTCTCCTATCTTTTATTGATTGTTGCTGGACTCTTACGACGACTTAAGAAAATTCTGTGTGAATTGGGTCATTTCAGCATCAGCTTGTGGACTTTCAGTTATGACAACTCCCTCTGGACAATTCTTCTATTCCCAACTTTCCATGCCAAAGCATTTATAATTGCTTTCATTTCTCTGAATGGATCTTACTGGAAATATAGACTGTTTTGAAAACCGTTAATGCTGTTTACAAAGTTAAGCGGGGGTGAAATTCAGCAGGTTCTGACAGGTTCTGGAAAACCTGTAGCGTAAATTTTGAATAGTTTGGAGAACCAGCAAATACAACCTCTGGCTGACCCCAGAGTGGGGTCGGAATGGAGATTTTGCAATATCCTTCCCCAGGAGTAGGGAGGGAATGGAAATTTTTCAGTATCCTTCCCCTGCCACGCTCACCAAGCCATGCCCACAGAACTGATGGTAAAAAAATTGAATTTCACCACTGAAGTTAAGACATGAAAATGCACAGATACTCAAGCACAAGTTTAAAATAAGAGTTTAGATTCTTTGTTGGTGTGTTCAAAAATAACTGAAAAACACTTTTGGAGTGACAATGTCTGGTAGATTTTCATGGATATGGAAAGCAATCATGAAACTTTTATCTATCTCCCAAAATCTTGCCCATATACTTCCAAATTAGCCCAGACAGACTTCAAAAGAAGAAACTACTCAATTTCTTAGAGTCAAAGAAAGAATTTGAACTACTGAAAAGATCTGTGATTGCCAGCATTCACAGGAGAAATGAACTGTATCCTTATAGTCCAACAAGAGACAAGATAATTAATTAAGAGCATGGAAGGATGATTCCAAGCCTCATTATTGTATTCTTGAATTTATGGGCCTTTTCCAATTTTAGAACTGAAACAGCCTTTTGCTTTTGAAGGGAGGCAAACTAATGCAAATTTGCATGTGCACAACCCCATTTGCGCAAGTGGTGGGGACTCAAGCCAAGCATGTATAAGATGACAGATATAAGTATAAACATGATTAAGAATATAGGAAATGGATATGAATAAGTGGGGACAGTGGACGGTAGGCATGTTGGTGTGTTTATGCACAACTCTTTACAGACCTCTTAGGAATGGGTTGAGGTCAACAGTAGACAGTTTAAGGTTAAAATTATGGGGGTTTGGGGATGAAATCACAGATTCAGGTAGTGCATTCCAGGCATTGACCACTCTTTTGCTGAAGTTGTACTTTCTGCAATTGAGTTTGGAGCGGTTTACCTTAAGTTGAATCTATTGTGTGCTCGTGTATTATTTATTTATTTGTTTGTTTGTTTGTTTGTTTGTTTGACTTATATACCGCTTCATAGGGCTTTCAGCCCTCTCTAAGTGGTTTACAGATTTTTTTGCAAATTGAGTCAGCAACTTGCCCCCACAGTCTGGGTCCTCATTTCACCCACCTCGGAAGGATGGAAGGCTGAGTCGACCTTGAGCCGGTGAGATTTGAACCGCTGTTCAAATACTTCAGTTGAAGCTGAAGTCGTCATTGACAGGTAGGACACAGATAATTTTGTGTACTACGCTCAGGTCAGACTGAAGGCAGTGTAGTTCTAACTTGTCTAAGCCCAAAATTTCAAGCCTGGTGATATAAGGTATTGTGTTGCAAGCGGAGGAGTGGAGGACTCTTTTCATGAAATATCTCTGGACTTGCTCAATTGTATTAATGTCTGATATGCAGTGCGGGTTCCAGACAGATGAGCTGTATTTGAGAATAGGTCTAGCAAAGATTTTATATGCCCTAGTTTGCAATACAATATTACCGGAGAAGCAGCTTCTCAAGATTAGATTAACAACTATTAATGCCTTTTGGGGAATGCTGCTAACAACTATCTTCTCTTTCTCATCTCTTTCCGTATCTCCTGTTTTTTCTCTTCAAGCAAGCACTGATCTGATTTCTCTGTTATCCCCCTCCCTATTGTACTTCCTCTCTGGCCACCATTTTTCTTTGCACCTATCATCCTATCCCTATCCAATCTCTTTGTAGAACTCATCTACTATCCTTAAAACTTATAACAATTGTTAACACTGTGTCGTACTTGTTTAAGATAAATTTATCTTGCTTTTCAAACTGAAAGGCATTATAGGTAGTCCTCAACTTATGGAGACAACTGGGACCAGAACTTCCATCACTAAATGATGCCATTGTTAAGTAAATCCTGCCCAATTCTATGACCTTTATTGCCATAGTCATTAAGCAAATTATCACCATCATTAAGCAAATCACACAGTTGTTTAGCAAATCTGGCTTCCCCTATTGACTCTGCTTGTCAGAAGCCGACTGGGAAGGTTGCCAAAGCCAATCTCATGACCCCAGGACACTGCAATCATTGTAAATGTAGGCTAGTTGCCAAGTGCCCAAATTTGTATCACATGACAATAGAAATACTGTGATGATGTTTAAGTGCAAAGACTGGTCATAAAGCCCTTTTTTTCCCACACTGTTATAACTTTGAACAGTCATTAAACAAATGGTGGTAAGTCAAGGACTAACCGTATCAATAGTTTACAATTAAAAAAAAAAAAGACAGTCCTCGCCCTCAGTTTTATAGAATATGACAAAGAAAGAAAAGAGAATAAATAGGAAAAAGAAAGAAAACAATTCATGTTTCAGAAGAGTTGTGTTTGACTTCGGGTGAGGGAGGAGGCATGGCCAGGGGAGCCTGGCAAGCATGACATCACTCAGGGGCACCTGTGATGGCCCAAGCGCTCTGCCAGCGAAAACAGGCTCCCAAACTCTGTTTTCAACTGCAACAGCGTCCTGCAACCCTCTGCCAGCAAAAATGGAGCTCAAGGGGGCCACGTGTAGTCCTCCTGAGCTCCATTTCTGGCTGGGGCAGCCTCCTGCAACTGTCTGCCAGCAAAAACAAAGCTCGTGAAAGATGCACACAGCCCTCCCAAGCTCCATTTTCACTGGCAGAGGCACTGCGGGGCAGTCCTTTGCTGTATCCAGGGCAGCGCCATGGGCCAGATCTAAGCAACCCATGGGCCCGATTCGGCTCACGGGCCTTGAGTTTGACACCCCTGCTCTAACAGCTGAATATGGGCTGGCTCAGGAAGATCAGTGGTATTCAGATAATACCACAACCCTACTGCAAATGTTCATGTTGCTATTCTTTATGACTTCTCTGACCTTTATAACCTCAGGATCAGCAAAACAAACAGAACAACAAAAAGTCACCTGTGATAGCCTAGATACAAAATCAGTGATTAAGGATATCTTTTCTCACTCTGAACATATAGCAATAGCAGTAGACTTATATACCGCTTCATAGGCCTTCAGGTCTCTCTAAGCGGTTTACAGAGAGTCAGCATATTGCCCCCAACAATCTGGGTCCTCATTTTACCCACCTCGGAAGGATGGAAGGCTGAGTCAACCCTGAGCCGGTGAGATTTGAACCGCTGACCTGCTGATCTAGCAGTAGCCTGCAGTGCTGCATTTAACCACTGCGCCACCTTGGCTCACATCTCCCAACATCCCCTTTTCCCCTCTTTGCTCACAACTTCACTCTCACCCACTTTTCAACTTTTATAGTACTCATTGCTTCCTAGCCCACTGTCCCTTTTGCTTTAGTTGATTCTAGTATACACAATTGGTGAGCAGCATTTTATTCTTTATCTCCAATAGCAGAAAATCCTGGGCTGGCTTAATTCATATCACAACATGAACTGTTTATGGAACCACCATCTTTTGAGCTCACTGGGTTTTTTTTGTGGGGGGGGGATCCTAGTCCAAATATATAAATTAATTATATTTTTGAGAAAGAAATGCAAGAGATTGACAACAGGATCTTCTGCAATCCAAAATGTGCTTTCTTAATAATAGAAGTATTTTTAACATGGAACTCAGCACAGGAAAGCCAATCTCTACAACAGATTGCTTAGCTTGAAGATTATGTTTATTCTCATCACTCTTTTATCTGTAGACATATGTTTCTTATCTATCTTTTTTCTTAATTCAATATGTACTTAACAAAGTACATGCACAGGCGAAAAAGAAAAAAAGTGTTAGCATTTCCAATATGTTTAAGAAAGGGCTAGAGCTTCAGTAAATATAAGGAAACAAGCCAAAATTAAATAGATTTGTTAAATTCAGATCTCACCACATCTGCTAAACTGTTGTTATTATTATATAATAATACTGACTTTTATTTTATGTTGAACTGATATATCTGCTGATAGAAATATAAAACTTAAAAGTACACATACTAATTACTAGAAACAGTTCTGACTTCATTGTTTCTTTTAACATTTCCTGAGTCCTTTACCATCTATGACTAAATTAGATATATTTAACTCTAAATTGGATGCTATTCTTGTCTTTACCACCCACAGAGATTTGCTCCTTTAGAGACATTCACTCACAAACTCTCAGTGTTGAGAGTTTTAGGGAAAACTGTATTCAAAGAAAGGCAAGTTGTGACACAGACTTAAGACATCATGCGCAGCATATTTCCATATTATATCATTGAAGATATTGACCATCATCCAAATCTCTCTGCACATGTACAAATATATAGAACATAAAATCATAGGGCTGGAAGCAACCTTCTAGTCCAACACCTCCTCATGGCAGGAGACCTTGTACCGCGCTAGTCAAATGATTGTCCAATCTATTCTTGAAAACCTCCAGGGTTGGCGAGGACACAGAAATTATTTTAGTATGCAAAACAGTCAGCACATATGAATGATTCACAGTTTGTGAATTTATGCTATTCAGGAGTCAGTTCTTTGGGCTATTCAAGAAGTTAGTTTTTCAAACTCCTCCAAACTTTCAGACAAAAGAGATCATTTCATTTTTTTAAAAATATAATTAAAGTTCTAATCCCAAGCACAGGATAGAACTCAGACTTTATGAGGTTATCTTTTTAGATAAGCAGCAGATTGCTAAACATCATTTTCTAACTCTGCATGGTGAATTTCAATTCATTATTCACATATTAGCTTTGTATATAGAAAAGTCTAAAAAAATGTAGTCAATGCTTTTCTAAAGTCCAATTAATTAAATATGAGTATAAGATCCAGAACTTCAAAATTCCTCATAATTTAACATTCTCTCATGCCTGGCTCACTTACAATAATTCAATAATTACATGATTTTCTAAACATCTTAAAAGATACGTTTTCCATTTGTATGTTAAAAAAATTAAATCATGTGTGGGAAAGATTCATTATTTAGTTAATAAAAAAACTAATTGGCAATTTGAACAACAGCCAAATTCATTTTATATACGCATAGAACTTTCTATTTCATATAGGAAATTCTTTTCATGCTTACCCAGGAGTAGAATAAATTTTATTAAATTAACTTCTAAAAATATGAAATAGATCATACAGTAAGGGAGTCTTACATATAATAAATGAAGGAAATCAAAGTACAGAAGATGACATTTATCTATGATGTAATTCAGTACACAAAAGAATTGCACCTTAATGACTAACATTATTGGAAAGTATTCATTATTACAAGACAATATTATCTACTAATACTTATTTTAGAGTCACACTTTATTTATTAGAATAAAATATGAGATGTTAGAATTATAAAGTAATTTATGAGAATCAATTAAATAGAATAACAAACTATTCCTAAAACTATGCATATTATCCTAAATTGTGCAGGGCATTCCGTAGTTTGGATGAACAAATTAGAGTGGCTAGCAACATTTAAGAGGGAAATTAAAAAGCCAGTAATATTGATATTAATGCTAAAATATCAGTGGTCATTCATAGAGTATATATCTTTGCTCAGGGCGTACAGAAATAACATAATGGAACAAAAATAGAGATTATCCTCTTAAATCAAATACAAGTCAAGGCAAGATATTCTTATCATTTCCTTCAGTTTCTTTCTGTCTTCCAGACAGGACTAAATGTCCCAGAATTCTCAATTAATATGGTCTCAGGTCACAATACCTTGGGATCATTAAGGCTATAGTCAGAGGTGGGTTGCTATCGGTTTGCACCGGTTCGGGCAAACTGGTAGTGGAAATTGGGACTGGATCGCTGAACTAGTAGGGACAGTAGGCTGGCCACGCCCCTGAACCAGTTCCCTGGTCGCCCCTGACGTTGCTGGGTTGTTTTTTAGTTATTTTTTTCATGTTCTGCGCATGTGCAGAACAATTTACACTCAACTGCACACATGCATGTGAAGCACGCACACGGTGAACCAGCAGCAATGCCGGCAACAACCCACCCCTGGTTATAGTCTTATATGTTTGGAGAGATGTCCTAGCATATCACAATTGCTAGTTGCTTATTGCAACAGGTACTGGCTATAGAAAAATCTCCCTTCACTATCAACAGGACCTCTTTCCTTTCCTTTCATTGTTTTTACCAGTTGAAGGACGAAATGTATTCTATATAAAAGCAACATACACTTGTATTTTTTTCTAATTTTGTGCCTGTCAGAGTATAGATTACAAATGATTCTCACTTTTTTTAATTAGAGTTGTTGTCTATCCCAATAAATGTACACTCTTCCTGAGAGATTAATGAAATTTAGAGCACAATTGTAATTTCATAAGGACCAAGTAGGATCTTGATTCTACTTGGTTTCCAGAATGTTATGTCTCTTAATTATGCATAAATTGAATCTGAATATACAAATAATAGCCAAGTTTGGTATCTGTTTCATTTAATTCATAAACAAGTAATCCAACATGTGATATGCTAGCATGAAAAAATAATGCCACTACCCCAATTCAGACAATTCAATTAAAAGGATAAATAGGATCAGTTATATTAGTACTTCATTAAACAATCAGGACTGCTTTGGCCAGCCTTTCAATATAAAACTTATAAACACTAGTTTCCTATTGACAGTAAGGTTCTCACCATGTAGATTCAAGAGGCAATAAATGGGCTCTAGGAAAATTCTAAAGATTTTCATAAAAATCTAATTGATGCCAGCTTGTCAGGAAAAGATTACAATACCATTTCTAAGCTCACTACTTTACAATCAGAGACAAATTTATTTGGGACTTGATTAACAGTAACAGAGTTGGAAGAGACATTGGAGCTCATCTAGTCCAACCCCCTGCTCATGCAGGAGACCTATACTAGGGATTCAAACTGCCAAACTGTCAACCTTTCTGATCGACAAGCTCAGCATCCTAGCCACTGAGCCTCCTAGCTTATAATAACGAAATTTCCAAAAGAGACCACCCTGTTAAAAAGTACAAGACATCCTGAAAAGATTTAACAATATAACTGCTTACTTTAATGTCCTTAATAATATATTCAGTTAGCAAAACTTAAGTACAACCAATTTTAGCATATCAAGTTTTAGGACCATTGAATCATAGAGTTCAAAGGAGCAATTAAGCTAACTTGTTCAATATTGTGCCATCTGACACTGATAAGCACTACCTTAATTTTTTTTCTGTTCTTTTGTTTTGTTTTTTCCTGTTCTTTCTTTTTCCTTCCTTCTTTCTAGTTTTATATGGCCATCGTTCTTAAGCAATCTGTGTGGCTAACAACAATCATAAAACCAATAAATAGAATAATCATAAAAATAACAAAAACAAAACAATAAACAAAAACCCTTCCTGTAAATGGGATGTCACACACAGCACTTGGGATGTCATACTCAGCTACTCTATTTCTATGTCTTCCACCCATACAAACTCAGTGACTCAGTAAAAAGGCAGGTCTTAATAGCCTTCTGAAAGGATAGAAGGATCAATGGTGTATTAACCATTAAGCAGACGAAGCAGGTTCTCAGGGCACCAGTCCCAAAGGGGGCACCACAAAGTTGATAAAGAAAGAAAGAAAAACAATGAAGATTTGTACAATATGTACAAAGGATGTGGGCACCAAGATTTGTCAGTGCGTAGGGGACCAGTGAGCCTTAATCCGCCACTGAGAAGGATGAAGGGTCTGTCAAATCGCCAGTGGGAGGGTATTCCACACTGTAAGGGCAGCCATGGAAAAGGGATCTTTCCAAAGTTCCATTGGATGGCAAGATTTCAGGAAGGGAACATGGAGAATGATCTCTCTATATTATTAGTGGCATAGCAGATATGCTTAGGGGAAGGAAGTCCCTCAAATAGCCAGGTCCCAGGGCTTTAAAGATAATTAACCAGCATCTTGAATTGCACCCAGAAGAAAAAAGTGCAGCTTGTGCAACAAGGTTGTAACACGGGAGAACCACCCAATATTGTGCATGCTGTTTTGTTCTGGACAGTTATAACTTCCAAGTGCTTTTCAACCATAGCCCAATGTAAAGCAAATTGAATAATCCAATCAGGAGGTGACTAAGGAGTGAGTGATCCTGAGCAAGGCCTTTTGGTTCAGGAAAAGGCATGACTGGTGCATTAAAAAAATTGTCCAAAGCCCTCCCTCCCAGCTACCACTGACTCATTAAACAGGAGTGTGAATTCAGGGCTCCCAAATTATGCATCCGCTTGGTCCAGGGAAGTGCAACCCTGACCAGATGACAAGTCATCAGACCCTGGAGGTCCAAATACCCAAACCTATGCCATCCTGCCAGGGTTGAGCCATCCAGACCCTTGCACTCTCCAGCACTTAAGACAGCATACAACATCATGCCCAGACTGGAGTATAGATGTATAACTGGATATCATCACTATACTGATGCTATACCATGTGCCATCAGATGATTTACCTAGTAGTTTCAAATAGAATAGAATAGAATAGAATAGAATAGAATAGAATAGAATAGAATAGTTGGAAGGGACCCTGGAGGTCTTCTAGTCCAATCCCCTGCTTAGACAGGAAACCCTACACTACTTCAGACAAATGATAATCCAACATCTTCTCAAAAACTTCCAGTGTTGGAGCATTCACAACTTCTGGAGGCAAGTTGTTCCACTGATTAATTGTTTTAACTGTCAGAGAATTTCTCCTTAGCTCTAAGTTGCTTCTCTCCTTGATTAGTTTCCACCCATTGCTTCTTGTCCTGAACCTCAGGTGCTTTGGAGAATAGCTTGACTCCCTCTTCTTTGTGGCATTCACTGAAATATTGGAACACTGCTATCATGTTAAAGAGGAATGTGGGGGAGACTTGAGACTGTGGTACCCAACACTGCACCCACCAATACTGATTGGAACCAATCACAGAGAAAGAAAGAAAACCACTGCAAAAAAGTGCTTCCCATTCTTGGTTCCCAGAAGTGGTCCAAAGGATACCACTAAGAGCTCTAGGAGAGCCAGGATAGTTGCAACACTCCAATCCCAGGCCATTCAAAGGTTATCAGCAGGCATGACCTCTACCATTTCAGTGCTACATACTAGCCTGAACTCAAGCTGAAAAGGAGCCAGATAAGCTGCTTCATCCAGGACCCTCTCAATGCCAATCACCCTCTCAACAACCAACCTTCCTCCAAAAGAGAAGGTTGGAGACTGGACAAAACTTATCTAACACTGAATCAAGATGTTCTCTTGAAAAAGAAGTATATCACAGTCTTCTTCAATACTCATCCCTCTTGCAGAGGTAGTAACTAGGACTTGGACCCAGGCATATGTCACCTTCTAACCTTAACCAACCAGAAGAGGTGAGGGTCCAAAACAAATGTGGCTGAGTCCTATCCATCTTGAGATCATTTGGCTTGAAGTCCTCTCAGATAATGGCCACTTTCAAAGGATGTGCCCAGCTGGAGTCCAGCTCCAAACAAAGTTGAGTGACTTTACCTTCCAGTTGTCAGGAATATTCCACAGTGGGAGGGTTTCTGTGACTTGACTTCAAGAGAAGTGGATGGTACCTTGAGATGAATAAAATCACATCTCCTTCGTGTTGAGCTTGATTCCTCCTGCAGACACCTCTGTTCTTTTGGCAAGAGCACTTGGCTGTCTGAAATACTGATACTCCAATTGGTATTGGCCTGACCAATTAGATGCACCAGGGAAAAATTGTGATCGATTCCACATGTTGAAGAGATTCAGGGTTCTGAGGTGAAGAGTAGCTGCAGTGAGGGGCAGCTGATAAGAACTCTAGGGCCTACAATAGGCTGACCATGGAGGGTCGTGCCCCCAAAACCGAATCACAATGTCACTGTCCCAAGGCAAAAAGATCCAGCATCTCACACTCCCATGTGTGAGTTGTGCCATGAATAAGTTTTAGATAGTCAGCTACAGTTATAAAACTGTCTCTCGTGCAGTATTCTGCTTCATTTGTTTTGTTGTTTATGCTTTTTTTAGTAGTGCTGACATTGAGCAGCAATTGTCTGATGGCAATCAGCTTTCTTTCTAAGGTTTGGGGAGGGGGCAGCTTGGAAGCCTTTAAAGTCTAAATGTTTCAAACAGTGTTCTCCTGATTGGATGTTGCCATCTTTCTCTTTACTATCATATATGAAGGTAGTAAATATATTACATTTGTGTAATATGGTTATATGATATTGCTTGCTGTCTTTCTATTGTGTATGTCTTGAATTGTATTTTATCTATGAAAATCACAGAGAATCATTCTGATTACAGCAGCACAGAAGTTTAGACAAGCTAGATGAGCCAAACAGATGGAGCTTTTTCCTTCTATGCTGATTCTGTTCTGATTCTTTCCAACTTCTCAACTTGGTCTACAATCTTCAGATTTCCTACCCAAGTACTAAACAGGCCTGACACTGCTTACTTTATTTCATACATCAGCAATGATTGGCTAGTTACTTCCATCTATCTTATATCTAAAACTATCTTAGGACATAGCTTATCGTGTCTTGTGAACTCATCCAATATCTCAGTACAATCCAATGCTCAAAACTATTTCAATAAATTTGATGGAGTAATTTCACTGGATGGGTAGCATTAAAAAGTTTTAGGTTGCTTTTAGTTGGTAGAATTTGAATGGTGGAAAGTGATACATTTGCCTCAGAGGGACTTAACGCTCTGTTAGTACCTTTATTTCCACCTAAAATAACAAGAGAATGAAGACCAAAACTGCCATTTTCTTGCTATTGTTTGGTGTTCTGATTTGAGGTTGTTATGGAGCTTGCATAATCAAGACTAGGAGACTAATGTGGCCCTGAACTGGCTATTTGAGTTCTAAAGCACTTCCTGTATACCTTGTGGGTGGCTCAAGATTGTTCTTCACCTTTCTGGCTATATTCATATTGAGACCTATTAGTCAGAATGCTACAGAAGAAATATTATTGGTCTTGGTAGAATCTTCTATATTCCTCAGATTAGGAATGTAATACAATAGGCCACATGTTTAAAGTCATATGAAAATAAACTTATAGAGAAAAATGACATTCATTTATGCATGAGAAATCTATATTTTAGTACACAGATTAAAGTTAGGCAAATAAACTAAAGACAATCAATCTACAGACAACTATTGAAACTGTCATATAAGATTAAATTGTAATATAAGTATATAAGTACATAAGATAAAATAGTAAACCTATGGTGATATGGGCAGCAAACAAATTTAATAAATAAGTAATATTTACTTGTCAGATATTTAACACATAGCCCACCTTCAAAGGAAAAACCTAATTTTAACAGCAAGTTTTCCCCAGGACAAACCCAAGAAAATCTGCCAATAAGAACGCTTCATGGCTTTACCAAATGCCTTCAGAAAGCACAACTTGCCAAAAACAGATACCTCTGCAAAACAGCCATTTTATATGTCATCAACTTTCAGCAAATCCCAGCAGGAGTGAATATTGCCCTTATCAGTATGAACTCCTGCTGATTCTAACTTTGCACCATTTCTCTTTGTTTCTTCAAAGAAGCATAGCAGAAAAATCATTGACTGCAGTGGGTTTATATATATATATATAATCATATAAATTATATATGCATGATTTTGCTCTCGGAAAGAGAGAAAAAGAAGGGGGAATAATGTGACAGATGCCAGTGACATTATTGAATGCTCTTCTGATAAACACTTCAGTACCATAGTGATACTCATTAGAAAATCTGAATAAAACAGAAAGTATACAGGAAAAAAGCAGACTTAATTATCCAGCTGGTTTCCATTCATCATTTATATAAAACATTGTATAATTTATTCTTTAAAACACAAACTTTTGTTAAGAATGCTTTCAATGTTAACTACTTTTTTGAATATGAAAATTAACTGTCAACCCCACTAGGTAGACCAAATCAAGAAATCAATACGACAGGAAGCCTAGATCTACAATTATTCAGCATGACTATAAATAACACAATTTTGCAAATTTCATTGTGTTGTACTTCTCTATCCCCACCTCTACTTATGCCCCAATGAATCAGGGATGTGACTGAGTTGAGCCACTTCCAAATATTATTTTTGTTTCCCAGGGTTTAAAAAATGTTTCAGTTCCCTTTGCTTAGGTAATGACAGTTGCATATTTTTGTCAAGGTCATCTTCCTTACTTCTTATACATTAACCTTTGGTGTAGAGATGTTTTAATTTCATTGGAGAATATGGTTACACTTTTTTAAACCACTGTTTTTAATATTTTTAATAAAGACTTAAGATACAAAAACATTATCTGGAAGTTACTTCATATTTTAATAGGAAACAAGTTATTAGATTTGAAAATTATTTTTGCAATTATTGATGAAAAAAGGAAAAAAAACAGTATTAAATCTTTAAACAGTGAAATTCAGTATTTTTGACAATTATTGTTAGAGAAAAATTTAAAAGAATTTAAATACCAATCTTCTAGCAATTAATTCAGAAAATGTATCTTTAAATAATATTGAAAAGCAATAATAGAATAAGAGGTAGAACGGAAGTATCTCTGCTTTTAAAGAGCCATATCATTAAGAATAATACTCATAGTTCCACTAGGTTAGAAGGTTGTCCAAATAATCAATATGTCTGAGAGAGATCATAACGTGTGTTAGTATACCAGCATTACATGTGCAACATGTGTAGTATGTAGTTTTACAGAGAAAATATGTGCAAACAATGTTAGGAATTTCCATTATCCTCACAAGGAATATGTGAAATTATTTCTGTGACTTAACAGAAAAGATACAATGGGCAATATTTGAGATGTCTGTAGTCACAAATCAGCCTTCCAATCTTTTGAAGGACTGTATGAGGCCATCCAATGACATGTTGATGTCATTCAAAGGGCACAGTTGAAAATTTTCCTTTTCATTGGGGGTAGGTTGGTGTTATAGCAGAGATGAGACCAACTCTTATAACAAATAGCTTCATATCTCTTTCTCACATGATTTTTCTCTTCTTTTTCTTATCAGTCATTGCTACAGTAGTCTAATTGTCAATCTTCCAAATTTGATAAGTTACTTCATTTTTAAAAGATGAAGTACTTATAAATAATCTTTCAATGTTTTATTTAAAATATGTTAAAAGTTCTGATCAGTCAGTTTGGCTTTCTCAAAGATCTTTTTCATGTGTTAGTTATGTGACTGCATAGCATATGTTAGCTATTCCAAAAAAAGGACTGACACTTGTGGATTCCAGTTAATGAACAAGCCTTATTATCATAAGCTCTATCATAAAGTGAAACACTATCAATGGAGTTGTAAAATATATTTCTGCTTAAATACTTTTTATATCTATTTGAACCTTCCTTTCAAAAAACATTGGTCAATGATTCTGCATTAATTTGAAGCTATATCATTTGATTATGACCATTTTACTTTTAAAACCAAATAGGTGTATTCGCTGTCTGTAGAAACAACATATTCTAAATCAAAATTACATTTTAATCCCAAAGACTATTGTTAAGCAGTCATTAGAATAATAATTAGAAATATTTTTACAAATGTTAATTGTTATTAATCATTTAGAATGTCACATAATTTAAAAACAAAACTACATTATTAATCTTTACGAAGTCATTTAGCATTAATAGAGAATTCAAATTGTTCTTTTAGAAGTTACTGTAAATTATTAACTAGAGTTGGACTAGCATGTATGGGTATGGGTATGGTATGGGTATGGGTATGGTGTGTGGGTGTGTGCATGTTGCAGTGGCTTCCCTTTAATGGACAAATAAGTTTATTTTTTTGTATTTTTAAACTTAACAATACAGTAATGACTTTTACCTCTCTCTCGACTGAAGATAAAAATAATCTAAGCAGAGTAATTTTTTGTCAACCCCAGTATTGTTCACAATACACTAATTCGAACACAAGTCATCAACTAAGCCCACAAAGAGCTATCAATTCCAAATTTGAATCAGTTGTTCAACAAAAAAAATGGCCTAATATAACTGATTGATCTGAATATTTTTAGAGATATTTAAACTTTAACATATTTATTCTGATCTCCTTTAGTTTTCAAAAGGCTCTATGCTGTTAAACAAAAAAAATGTGGTCCCCCCCCCATCTTTTATAACATTGTCTTTGAAGAATATAAGCAAAGACAGGCAACTCTGAACTCTGCTTACCAAGAAAATATTAACAGGCAAAAACACTTCAGGTGATCTAATGTACAGGGATGAACTCCATGCATTTATTGTCCATCACTAAAGTATTTAATCAGACAGGAAATTTCATTATCCACAACACACACACACACACACACACACTATGTGTGTGTGCATGTGTGTGTGTGTGTGTGTGTGAAGATTATATATATACCTACACCCGTGATAATCTACGAAAACTATATATATATATATATATATATATATGTATGTATGTATGTATGTATGTATGTATACATACATACATACATACATACATACATACATACATACATACATACATACATACATACATACATATATAATAAATCTTCAGACCATTCTAAAATAGACCAATGCTGATAGACTGTGCCAGAGGAAGGGAGCAAGAAGATAAACGAGGAAGAAGCACATAGGCAATAGGACAGAAAGCCGGTATCCTTAACCCTGCCTGGACAGCTCCTGGTGCTGAAAGAGCCTGAAGCGGAGCTCTCGCTAAGCAACTATTAGCCCACGACTGAACGGGACCCACAGGTGCAGAGACAAGGTGCGCCGCCTGGGAAGCAAGAGGCAGGTGGAAGGGGTGGGGGGGCTACACATTATTTGGGGGAAGATGGCGGCTTCTCCGAGCCCACCCCAAGACCGGCGGCAGAGAGAACCTGGGCTTCGGAGGGACAGCGATGCCCGTGGCCAGCTGCCTGAGGCAGGCGAGAAAAGGCGGCGAAAGGAGCAGCCGCCAGACTCGACTGTCTAAAGCCCCGCTGGGGTGAGACACCCCTTTAGACCCGCCATGCGGCCGCCGCCACTTCCTGCTGCCGAGACCATCCGCTTCGCAGGGAGCGAGTGACAACAGCACCTGTGCGGCCATGTTGGGTGCCTGGCCCCGCTCCACGCCTGGACGGCGAATAGGAGCCTGAAAAGCCGGGAGGGAGGGAACTCTCGGCTCTCTGCCTTCCCACCTCCGGCTAGGGTGGACGGGGCCAGCGGCAGCCACAGCCGGGAGCCAAGACACGGCCGGGCAGCCTCCTGCGCCGCTCCCGGGCGATCCTACCAAGGCCTTCCTGCCCGCCCGATGCCCGCCGCTAGGCTAGCAGCCCTCCCCGAAAGCAGACCCCGTCCGTGGGGTGGAGGCCCGGGGAGCCTTCCCCTCCCGGGATGGGGAGCCAGAATTTGGGAGGGTGGGGTGGGGACGGCGGGGGTACTGGGGTGGGGGAGAGAAAAGTAGGGCTTACTTCAGCACGGACTGCTCCTTCTCTTCTTCCTTCTTCTGGCGGTCCATGACGGCTTGGATGATCTTCCTCTCTTCCTCCGTGAGGTGGCTGAGGTCGGGCATCTCGGGCGGAGGCGGCGGAGGCGGAGGGGGAGCAGGGCCGCCTCGGGGCCCAAGAGGAGCCGACATCTTTGGTCGAGGGAGCTTCGGCGACAAACACTCTAAATTGGGAAATACTGGGCGAACTCAGGCGGAGGCCGCCGAACAAGCAGCGGGCGCCGCCGCCGCCGCCGCCGCCGCCAACGGCGCTGAGTGAAATACATACAAATCAATACCCTTTCATCAATGGGCAGCTTAATTAATGCCCGGCAGGGGAGGGGTGGCGGAGAGAGGGGAGGGGAGGGGGATCCGTCGCCCGTGAAGGCGGGGGGGGGGGTCTAGGCGAGAGGAGCGGCGACCAACCCTCCCCTCCTCACCCGGCCACGCACCAGCCTCTCACCTGCTCGGCGGCGGCGTGGAGGAGAGCGCGGGAGGGGGCGGCAGTAGAGGCCGGGGGGCGTGGGAGGCTTGGGAAGAGGGGAAGGGGGCTTCTCCGGGGACAAGCACGGCGGAGGGTCTCGCTCGACATCCAGAAAGCGAGACGGAGGGGGAGGGGGGAGGAAAGGATGGGAAGGAAGGACGGGGGTGGCCGAGGAGGGAGTCGGGGCTACGCTATCCGCGGGTGTCCCTCGCTTGTGGGGAGAGCGGGGGTCGCCTGGCCCCGAGGGGGCCCTAGCGCCTCCCGGGAAGCGGGACGGCGGCGCGTGCTGGAGTAGCGGCGGCGAGGCGAGCGGAGCCCCGCGGGCGCCCCGAGGCGCAGAGCGAGGAGAAAACCCTTCGGGGGAGGGCAAGTCCCGGCCGCCAGCAACTCCAGCCGGCTCATAATTCCAGCCCGCTGTCCATGGAA
Organism: Thamnophis sirtalis; assembly: GCF_051295495.1. NCBI lineage: Eukaryota > Metazoa > Chordata > Lepidosauria > Squamata > Natricidae > Thamnophis > Thamnophis sirtalis. Next base: position 122,496,510 of record NW_028261382.1, read on the forward strand.
AGGACCGTGGGGCAACGCAGTTCCAGCCGGAGGCTTTTCCCTACCGCGCCGCCGTTGCCGCCGCCGCCGCCGCCCCTAGCGGCCGTTTATTCCGGCCCCCCCACACCGCTCCTCGGCCAGGCCCTGCCGCCGCGGCCGCCCCTCGTGGCTGCTTCGGTCGGCGCCTCGTCTCCCGGCTGCGTTGCTGCTGCTGCTGCTGCTGTCGCTGGCCTCTCGCCTAACCCATCGCATCGCGGAGCTGATGGGGACGTGGCGCGGATTAACGCGGGAATCACGGGAAGGCGCCGCTCCTCGCCGCCCTTCTCTCCCGCCCGCCGTTGCCGTCGCCGCTCCCGCGCGCGTCCCCTCCCCGCCGCGGCCGCCAACCACGTTTCTGCCTCGTCGCCCAAGGCGCGGGAAGGAGGGGGCAGGCAGGGGGAGACTGTAAAGGGCGAAGCCGATTCCACCAACCACCAGAGGGGGCGCCCGGGAGCGACACGTCGCGGCCGGGCCTGGGTTGACTGGCGGGGGGGGGGAGGGAGAGAGGGTTCGATTCCCTCTGCGAAGTCGCCGGGAGGGGAAGCGTTGCGATAACAATCACATGAGGCAAGCGGGGGGGTGGGGGAGCCGAGGCGCTCAGTGACGAGCACCGAGGATCTGCTGAGCAGAAGCGGTGGGGGAATCGGGGACAGAAAGAGGCGGCGCTGCGGCCGTGGAGGAGGATGACCAAGATGGAAGCGAGGAAGGGTGGGGGGGAGGCCAAACGAGGCAAGCAACCTGGAATTAAGGAGAAAGTTCCTAACAATGAGGACAATTGACCAGTGGAACAGCTTGCTTTCAGAGGTTTTAGGTGCTTCATCACTGGAGATTTTTAAGACTGGACAGCCAGTTATCTGAAATGGTATAGTCTCCTGCTTGAGCAGAGTTGGACTAGAAGACCTCCAAGGTCCCTTCCAGCTCTATTCTGATTGATTGATTGATCGCTTTGGGAGCCAAAGTGCTCAGAGGCTATTCAAAGCTTGACCTGGATCTGCCACCCCTCTCAGTTTAAGTGCTCTGCCACTAACTTTATGGGCACTTGAACAAACTAAAGCGGGGAGACGGCTAACGGGGAGCAGCACGCAGCTGCTCCTTGGCCTGGAGATAAGTACAAAAAAGGGTAAGTGAAGGATCATAATCTGTGTTTAAGGATTATATAAAGCAGTATTGGTTAGTTTGGGAGATTCATTTGGATAGATCTGGCTCTCTAGAGGAGGTTCAGATGCTTGGACAAGTGGAAGGAAAGAGATGGTGATTGGCAGCAACTGAGATGCCCTTAAGTTATACAGTAGTAACTATAATGGACAGTTGGGAGAACTGAAGGACCAGGGTAAAGATAGTTGTAAATTAAAACTATGTCAGGAGTTCCTAACCTTTTTGCCATCATACCTCCCTTAATGTACTAATGTAAGATGTGTAATCTTAATGTACACACCTCTCCCCTAACACTGCAGACACCAAATAAACAATGAGAGCTATGCAATTTTATTTTTAATAAAGACAAGAAAAATAAAAAAGCATACTATATAACTCACCTGAAACTAGGTGGGTTTTTTTTAAAGGTTGATTTATTGTAACAATATACAACTGAAAGGTTCTTCATGCCTGGACTCTATAAGTACCAAGACTCTATATGTATCCATGATAATTTGGGTACCCTGATCTAAATGAAGATGCAATGACTTCATGGCATATAATCAGTATAGGACTCCTGGGGTATTTGGCCCTAAAACAACACTCATGAATGTGCGCACTAGTCAAAATCAAGTTATGAGACAACTCACAGTCCTGGAGAGCTTAAGTATAAATTGTACCATTTTGTCCATAAACGTGACTTGTCTCTGTCCTAGCTTGAGAATTCAACATTAAAACCTTATGAGTGTTGCATGAAAACTAGCTTGTTACATTGAAGGCTGGAACTCTGAAACTTTTTCCTAAATTGATACAATTTAGGCTGGAAGAACCATGCTTGGCAAGTGTTTTTCTCCCATAAAAATTGGACTAATTGAAATCCTGTTCTAAAGATTTACACTTCATTTTTGGAAAATGTAATTATCAACATTCTTCAACTTAAAATTTTGAGTAGGTGTGTACCTTTTAATACACAGTGCCACACCTTCTTTCTTGAACTTCTATTTATTTTGAACAAATTGTATTCCCCAATTAATGTATCTTGACTATTTATACAATATAGTCATTTATATGTCATTATGTTATGTCATTTCACCAGAATGTGACTAAGACTGTTAATTATTTTTGCTTTTCTATATGCAGCATACAATCTTAAATACATGAACTTTATATAGTACTTTAAGTATTATAAGCTTTTCAAATTGTTTCAGAGTTGTTTAATAACACTTTAGGTTTTTGTTTCCAGATGTCACAGAATATAATATTTACAAAAGTTTTGGAATACATACATTAATATTTTAAATACAATTGGATTTAATATCTAATCATTTTAATATATATGTAAGTTTCTTTCCTATTCTTATTTGCATTTGGTTTTTTACTTTTTATATTTTAGTTTATCTTAGTAATAAATTAAAAATAAAAATATGCAGTTAATATAGGATTAAATAATTTGCTAGTTTCCATAACAAATTTGAAGTTCAAAGAAACAGCTGTTTTCCAGATGATAAGCAAGAAAATGGTGATATTGTCTGTTATATAAGACAAATTATTTAAAACTTTAATTGCATGCTAGCTCAAAGAATAATTGTTTGATTTTAGATGGCAAACTCCAGGTATAGAAAGTTTTGTAGAAAATCTCAGGCTTGAGCAAAGTTTATAACTGAGGCTGGAATCATAGAATTTATAGAAAGGAATGGCATGCCAATCTCTGAATATAGTATTTTCATTACTATATTGATTCAGTTATATATAAAAATGCAATATAAAAATATTATGACCTTGCTTAACCTCTTAAACTTTAGCGAATGTGTTATTAATTTCAGTACTGTGTAATAAACAAACTATATGGATCAATAGTTGAAATAAAATATTGGCAATAATCACATTCAAAATATAATTATTCCCATTTTACATATAGGAAGGTATACATTTCTATTCAATGAAGTTTTATTTACATATACACAAAATAAAAATACAGATAGTCCTCAACTTACAACCATTCATTTAATGACTGTTCAAAATTACAATGACACTGAAAAAAGTGACTTACGTTGTTTTTCACAGTTATGACTATTGCAGCATACCCAGAATCATATGATCAAAATTCGGATGTTTGGCAACTGGCATGTATTTATGATGGTTGCAGTGTCTTGGGGAAAAATGTGTAACCTTTTGTAACTTTCTGACAAGCAAGTCAATGTAACTAACTTAACAGCTGCAGTGATTCACTTAGCAACTGTGGCAAGAATGGTTGTGAAATGTGGTCAAATTCACTTAACAAATGTCTTGCTTACCAACAGAAATTTTGGGCTCAGTTGTGATAAGTTGGGGACTACTTGTGATAGCTGAATTAGGATACATACTTACAATAGACGTAGTTTACAATAGAAAGGGGATTTGACGCAGGTTTTTTTAAATTAAATGGTATCCAAATATTTGGGAAGCAAATTTGCCAATCTAAGAATACTTTTATTCACATTCTTTTAAGACACTACAACTTAACATTTTAGAAAACCTATTGCAACATTCTGAGTTAGTTCCGTCTCCTCTAGTATGCAGTATTTGCATGTACTTTTCAAGATACTTTCACTCTCGCTCTTTACAAGCAATGCAGCAAATAAATACTATAAAGATACCACAATTAGCCACACTATAGAAACTACAGTCTCAATTTATTATTCTCATAATATCAAAAAGCAAGAGTTTTAATTATATATTGTAAAAAAGAAATATATCTCACATATAAATCATGCCCATAGTAATTTTATATATGTTTATTTTACTACAGCCATAATGTGTTTCTGCTTTTCTGACACAAGTGGTATAGATCCAGGCTTGCTATGTTTACGACGGTTCAGTTCCCTGGAAAGAGACATTAAAATGTATTTATATATTTCATTGCTTATAAAATAAAATTACTGCTACATAACCAATATTCATATATCAGAATGTAAGATTATATTTGGAATACAATTAATATATTAGGTACTGGATTATGATCCTGGAAAAGAAATAAATTTTGAGACACTCCTTCAGGGCCACTTCAATTAAAATTAAAATAAAATTTGGAATATACAGTCAATATTCTCCTGTACATGCTGTGCACTGGGCTAATATAGATCTTGTTCAAAGATAAGATCATCTCCCATTTGTACAAAAGATGATTACATTAACAGATGAATTCTATTCAGATAATAAAAAAGATGGCATGGCATCTACTGCTATCTAAACAGCAGTAATTTCTGTTGTATCGGAACAAGAGCTCAAGGAGTACATTCTCCGTTTTGCTGTCCTTCCCACCTCTAATTAATAGGATGAACCTGATTGGGTAGCCTAAAGAAAAACAGAAGTTCTATTGGGAGACTGTTAGCTTTTAGATACTTACACAGACACCATCAAAACAGATTTCAATTCTGATGATTGCATTGACAAGTGCTGACCATCCCAATCTGTCTCTCATAATAGCCTATAGGTCTTCCAGGACATTCCAGTAATGACTCTTATCCTATTCCTCTACATTATCCATTGTCTAATTCCCTCAACATAGCCAAGCTAATTATTTCTATCCTATTGACTTAGATACTCCAACTAATTATTTCAGCAAAGACATATTATGAAATTAAGCTCGGAAAGGAAACAATGTATTGTCCAATCCAGCATCCTATACTTTAGAAACACATCTAATAAATCAAAGCATGTTACTGTCAATTAGTCTTATAATCAACTAGAAAAGACTCCAAAGTCTCTCTAGAGAATTCCACAGTCCATTCAAAAAGTAAATAGACAAATGGAAAGAATAATAGAATACATTTAATTTTAAAAAATTAAATAAAACATACTTTCGCCGACGAGCTTCTTTCATGATGCGTAGCTCTTTGGCTTGACTATAGATCATCTTTGGTAAGTGACGATGGCGATTTATGCGCTTGATCTGGGGATGATGCTGGAATTTTTCTTTCAATTTCTGATTATAGTTAATAGCAGCTCTCTCTCGGGGAGTAAGCTAGAGGGAAAAAATCATAATCTTAAAACATATAAATATATATTATATATATATTTAACAATGATGAATTCCACAATACTAGAACAGATTTATGAGTGTGCAATATTCCATGAAATCTAGTTACTTTCTACATAACTGGGGAAAGTCATGGAAGTGCAAGATCTCAAAGAATAGCAAATAGCAAATTCTTTGGCTATTAATTGGCAAATAAATCTTAAATTGGACACGGGAGGGAGGGAATGAGGGAGAGGGAAGAAGGAAAGAAGGAAAGGAAGGAAGGTTCATTCTAAATTTGTACTGAAACCAAAGAAATTGATTTTAACTGGGAAAATCTCTTAAGAGGTATACATCTCTGATTATTTTTATTCCAATAGAAAGCACACCAATAAATTCAATTAAAAGGCAATTATTTCATTCTGCTAAGTCTGGTTATAAATCCCTGATCATTTAACCAGGTTAAATGAGAAAAAGTCCTTATTTTGATCATCAGAATGAGACAGAATATACCTCAAAGTCCAATTGGATTTAACCTAGCTCTCAAGCAGAAGAAATGTAATTCTTTTTCAAAAACTGCTCATTTAGAGAGACAGACTAAACATTAACCTTTATTAGCTGTAGGAGGCATTTTCCACCACCCATCGTATTTCATTTCTTTTCCTTAGTCAGCAGTACATTTCAATCATCTCTATTGTGCAAAATGTCAATACAATCCAAATTAAAAGGTTTTCATTTTAATTAAAGGCAATTACATTAAAATGGTAGCTGACACAACCCTATTTCTTTCAAAGGAATTAGCCTTTTTAAAAATATTCACAGCATGTCTGGCTTGATGCTGCTCATTCTAATTATGAAATGAAGCATATAGAAGAGTAAGAGTGAGCTCTTAAACAATCAGTGACCAAATTTGTAAGCCCAGGCAAGCCCATTTTAACTAGGGCTTGGAATTAGCAAGGTAGCGCTTCATATTGCAACATTTTATACCAGCTTTTATTTATTTCCACTATTTTTATGCTGCCAATATTATAAACATTCTAGGCAATTTATAAAGATAATAAATTAAGATGTCACACAAGTCTCCAAAATTCAACAGATTTTGTTTACAGGTAATCCCTGATATATAACCAGTTATTTAATGGCCATTTGAAGTTATGACAGCCTCAGGAAGGGTGCTTTATGGTCTTACGACTGCAGGATGCTGTAAGCATCATAAATTTGAACCAGCTGCCAAGTACCCAAATTGTGATCATGTGACAATTGGAGTGTTGTGACAGTCAAAACTTCAAAGGCATATCAAAAATCATCTTTTCTGAGGTCATCAAAACTTGGAACAATTCTTAAACAAACAGTCATAGTGAAGGCTACCATATTGTGGACAAATTCTTGACTGCAATGGAACCAGTAAATCAGTTTCATCCAGGTGCATATGGAGCCAGGAAACCAGCTTATTGTTGTCTTTTAATCATTTTGTCTAAAAAATGAAATATCTGAGTTGGGTCTATATTACTATATTATTGGGTCAGCAACCTAAACAAAATCAGAATACTACAAGGCCCCAACCACTCTAAAGTAACAGCAAATACACAGTACTGGCAGACTCTTAGATGAGATGGAATTCCATAGCAAACTATGCTTCACCCAGTCACTCAGCTGGCTTTCATTCTTAAGGTGGGAGTAAAACTTGCAATCTCCTGGTTTTCTAGCCTGGTGCTTTAACCACTAGCCCAAACAGACTTTCTGTTTAAGACAAAATAATTACAATGAATTATAGTTATTACCAAGATTTAAGGTTAGCAACCAAATGCTTTTTGCCTGTCTAAAGGGAATACATCTGCTTTAAGCCTAACAATGAATTTGTGGTTACTTACCACACCCAGCTTTTCAGAAGCATTTGCTTTCCACAAACGAATGTTCATTTCATCAGAGCCACACAAAATGTATTTATTGTCTGATGACCATTTGACAGTGATGACATGTTGCATTCTCTTTGTATGATAGATCTCCCTAAGAATAGAAAATAGTTTGCTTTCATTTTTATTAGAAATATTTTATGGGATTTTTAGAGGGCTGTGCAGCTTTTGGGATTCAGCTCCAAAGTGTGTAGGAGCATAAAAGTAGCATATGAAAGATACTACACTTGTGAAACCAAGCACTTTTTACAGATTCATCCCAAGACCCATGAAACCCTAATATTTCTAAAAATTATCTGATTATACTGATCTCTATTATCAGGCAAATACCTGAAAGTTAAAAAGTCAAAATAATAGATATGAACAAGTGGGTCGGTAATAATCTATTACTTTGTTTGTAATAGAATAAAATAATTTTAGAGAAAATTAGAGATTCAGAGAAATTAACCATCTTTTTTCTATTAAAAGAGTTTTTAATAGAGCAGAAAAGTAAGGATGGAAAAGAGCAGCTATTTTTGAACTCAATCCCATATTTGCCTTACGTTTCAGCTTTTGTTTTGGCTTCTGTGAAAATAATCAATTATATTGATTATGACAACAATGTTTAGTATGAGCATAACCATTCCATAATATTTTCAACTTTCATATATACAACCCATTAAAAGTCTGACTTCAAGGGTGCCCTCTTAAAACTAGTCTAATATTAAACAAATGATATATTTCATAATAGTCATTACTTCCTCAAGTAACAAATTAATATCCAATTTTCATATGGTCTTAGTACAATTTTTAGTGTCCCAAGTTTGGAATTCTTTATGGATTTTAGGCCAGGAATGTTCATGGTCATTCACAAATTGGGTCACTTCCCATTTGGATTACAACAATTACTACATGGGGTTACCATGGAAGACTACCCAGAAGCTACCATTGGTCTGGGATGCAGCATCAAGCAGTGTTGCACACTAGGTTTGCCATGTTACACCCCAGTTGTGTGAGCTGCATTGGCTCTGGTTTCCTTCCAGTTGTTAGTTATTACATTTAAAGCCCTACAGATAGCCCACTGCCTCTGCCACCAAATGCCCAGCTGACCTTCCTCATCCTTTGCCTGCCTCCCCTCAGCTAGACTCGCCATCCTGACCAATGCATATGGGAGGTGCCATGGAAAGCTCCCACAGGTCAGTGGTGTTCTTATCCACTGCAGGCGGGAATGTGCCACACTATGCACAAATATGGGGCGTCCTTTCATTAAAAAATGACTTCTTTGGTGTGCAAAAACTCCAGTGCAGTAGAAGGACCTGGCTGGCTCATGAAAGGAGGCCTTGGTCAGTAAGCAAAAGAAGACTGGTCTGAAAGAAGGCTACAATGGCACAAAAGAAGAACCCAGTTTGTAGTGTCCCATGGTGCAGGGGCAGGCAAGAGGGGCAGCTGGCAATAGAATGCAACATCCTTCTCTCTGAATTCTAATAGTCCCTACTCTTTAACTTGAAAAGCATTTTCTCCTAAGCACTCAGATAGAATGTGTTTGGCATGGGACGCACATACTGTGGGCTGCTTCTGAAAGTTAAGTTATGATGCTAGGTTTTGGTGTTTGTTTTACTGGTTTTTTTTATATTACCGTTGTTATATTGTTCATACTTGGGCTGTGAGCCATTCAGGGTTTAAAATAGGCAGCCATGTAACTGTTATAAGAAATTTTAAAAAAATGGAACTAATCTAACAGAAGCAACTATTCCTCTTTAAAAAAAAACATTTTGTTCTCATAACAGGTTTTGAAAACAAATTACTCATAGAGGACACCTGTAATAGAATATCATAGGGATGAATAAGCTGATTCTTTCATTTAATCACTCAAACATCTGGCTCATTTACCAAAAGCTCTTAATAAAATTAATAAACAAAGTATGTCTTGTTTCTTCTGACTTCTAAAATTTCACGTTCAGAGTTTAATTAGGAACATAAAATAAGCCCTGGCATCTGGGGCAAGAGCACTGTGATAAAAACCTATATAATTAAGTCCATAAATTTAACGTGCTTTTGCTATGTAGTTATGCATATTTATGAGACTCAAAGCTTTTGAAGGGATATTGTCAAAAACATAGTAAAGCCTTGAAAATTTTGAAGAAGAAACTCTTTCCCAAATGAGAGTTATGGATAAGCGTATTGAAGAATTCTTTAGAAGATTTACTTGTTCCCAAGCTGAAATTAACTGTAAAAGACATCTCAAAATATTTTAAGAAAGAAATTAGCATAAATGTTTCGAATTTTTATTTAGTTGTTTCTGATCTAGATTCTAGAAGCCAGCTGATATAAACTATTTTAAAATATTAATGCAAAATCACACTATGAACGTGAGCCTTCTTTATGAGATTTCCTATGCCCTAAGCACATAGAAAGCACATATATCATAAAACCTGCATCACAGCTGCAGCAATCATGCCAACAGCACTAATTGCGAAAGCAGGAAAAAATACAGATGACAGCTTGAAAGTCTTGTGGAGAAATCTGTATTCAATCTCTACATCCATTACAACTTTGTGCAAACTGTGCTGCTGATCCATCAGCATGTAACTCTTTCAATAAGCAAACCATATTTTCTATTCCATCTAGAGATGAAATTGATCTTAGTGCCCATTTCAGCAGTCTAAATCCCTTCGCTTAGCAATAGTTAAATTGCACTTAACAATAGCTTAACTTTCTTGACTAGCAATTTATATGGCATAGTTAGAATCATGCTGGGGAAAAAACAAAAAATCCTGAGTAAAACACAAATTCATCTCCATTACTGGATTCTGTCCTAAGCAAGTGCACTCTGTGTTAGATAACATGAAACAAATCAGAAGATTTTTGAACCCCAAAACATTTTAGCCCAACTATTTTTATAACAGTATCAATGAAAAGCAGAACAAAACACTGAAATGTACCAATAAAAATGTCAAAGTTTAATGTAATTGTAAACTAGGAATCGTGGTGCCGCAGTGGTTAGAATGCAGTATTGCAGACTAATTCTGCTGACTGCCGGCTGCCAGTAGTTCAATTCTCACTGATTCAAGGTTGACTCGCCCTTTAATCCTTCTGAAATCGGTAAAATGAGGACCCAGATTGTTTGGGGCAATATGTTGACTCTATAAACCACTTAGAGGGGGCTGTAAAGCACTGTGAACCAGTATATAAATCTTAAGAACTATTGCTATATCTTTACAAGCTATTCAATATATTAAAATCAAATTGAGAGATTTAAGACTGGTAGCAAAGAAGGAACTCCAGAAGTAATTATTATAAATACATTCACTGACCTGCTATGACCTTTATCTGCAGGAAAAATGCGAATAGATTTATCAAAGCTGGCAGACACAAATTCTTTTCCTGTGGGGGAGTAATCCACATCCAGGACTGCAGACACATGGTCCATATGAACCATTAAAGCCTTGCCAAGGAACCGCATATCAAAAGTATATAAGCTACAAGAAGAAGAAAAAGGTAAATATTACTTCTACTTACTTTATAATTGTTTGATCAAATGCTTTGGTAAAGTAGAGATTTACCACCCAGTACCTATAGATATCAGACACTTATCAGAACAGTGCCTCTAGTCATCATCAAAAAAACTTTTTTTTAAAAAAAATAGCTGAAATCTGTTTGAGAAAATATATCTAAGTTATAATGAAAATGTTCTTGATTTAGGACTGACTGGTTAATGATCTGGGAAGCTGAGAATACTGCCACTTCCATATTAAAAGCAAGTGAACAGAATAATGATCAAATCTAAACTGCCTTAAATTCAACTATTCTGCTAGATTTTGGGATAACCCCCATATTTGTTCAGAAATAATACTCTTAAGCTGTCACTGACATGCAAGTAAACATGAGGAATAGAAGACATTTTATCTGCTTTGATAGAGGACCACATATTTTGGAATTAGGATAGGACATTGTATTAGCATTTCTCATATTCTGCTTGAATAGAACCCAGCAAAGTGGTGGCACTCAGCTGCCTTTTGTTGACCTCAAAAAGCTAAGCATGGCTGGATTTAGTTAGCTATTAACTTGTAGTTTCCCATTTTAGGAAATCCCAAAATTAGATTGAGAAGATAAAAATGCATTCTAGAAGACAGAGATAAATCATTTTTTGGCAAGAAATATGCCTATGGAGTATCTCAGCTTGAAGTGAATTTGAGCTTGCCTACTTAAATAAAAGGACACAATTCTCTTTCCCAAATACAATTCAGCTTTCAGCTTATATGGAATCCTGATACATAGCCAATTTAGAAAAAAACAGTTCATTACAGCAGAGAATTTAGAATATAAAATAGGCAGTGCAACATATGAAAGCTTATATATGGGGATGCACAAGAGGCACTACATGAGTCAGGAGGATGTGCAATTAGCATCACTTGGGTCAGGAAGGGTACACAAAAGGCAGAGGAGACAAAGTGAGGATTGGAAAGGGTATACAGGGATGTGCAAGTGGCCATCACAGTGCCAACATAAAGTATCTGCAGGGCTTGCTTACACCAGCAACTTGTAAGCTTTCCTGCCAGCTTCCCCGCTGACTTTCTGGGGAAGCAGGTGGGGAAGCTTGTGAATAGTGATCCCACAATTGGGAGGTGCTTTACCACCAGCCATAAGTGAACAGATTGCAAACACCCAGATCATGCTCATGTATTGTGGAGTTGCTGGGATGGCCAAAACTGTAAGAACTGGTCACAACCACCATTCATTCAGCACCAGCATAACTTCAAATAGTCACTGAACAAATAGTCATAGATCAAGGGCTACTTGTAGTGTTCAAAACTTTCAACTGGTACAGAACGTGGCAATTCAGATACTAACATGATCCTACTGCACCAATGTTATATTACAGAATGTTTCTAAACTCAATTCAAACTGTTGCTTTTAACTTTTGGATCTGATACATTTTTAATGGATTACTTTCTTGACCACAATGGACTAACAAAATGGATTTGCACCTGAGGCAAAGACTGTACAGGATTATGAAGATAGCTTTGAATAAGGTGGACAGCAGCCATTACCAAATCCTCAGTTCAGCTGGTAAATAAAGAGACTAAGGAAGAAACTCAAGACTGCCCCACTTTCATTTTCCTTGACATAAATCGGGGGGAAGGGGGGACTCTTTCAGGGTTTCAAGATCCTGTTATTATATTGTAATATTAAATATTAATATTAGAGTTCCAGATGGCTTCTATTTCCTAACCTGGCCTCAAAGGATTGAGAAGGACTATCCCTTACCAGTCAAGATTTGACAGCTAGAGATATAGGCTAGTATTTGCTCCCCCTCCACCAAGACCAAGTGCTAGATCAGGATACAGTGTGTTTTTTATTTTTAAAATAACTGATTATTGAGTAGAGTTTTTTTATGAATTTGATATCCTCTCAAAATAGGTATTGTCAGAAATACACCAGTTGGTAAATCCATTCCATTGATGTTTGTTCTTGTACTGCTTCCATTTAAATGTCCTGATCAGTATTTTATTTGTAACTGCAATGTGCATTTCTAATTACATCAATTTTTAAATTACCAATTTGTTGCTAACAAGTATCTTCATTCAGCAAAGAGTATAAAATATTGGAAATAGTTCCTCAGACTCCAGCTAAAGTTAAAAATGTCATAGTATTTTAATAGAATGTCCTAATCAATCAGATTGCACTGTGTTTATATTCTCTTTTTAACACAATCTCTCAAGAAAACATTTCTTATGGAACAAATTACAAATATTATTTATTAATGCATCAATTTTACACACCTTCTGAGAATCTAAAGCAGTCAAAACTGAGAGCAAGCAAAATCTGTATTTCTTACTTGTAATCCTCATTTGCTGCAGTGAAAATGAAAGCTTCCATAGGATTCCAGCAAAGTGTATTTGTTCTCATATCCAAAATGACCTGAGAAAAGTTAAATATTATAAAGTAGGAAAAACTATCAATAAGCATGTACTGTTCATCACAATAAACTATACATTAAAAATAAATTGTATAACAATACAAATGTATGTATAAATATATAATAATTATTACTCTGGGTTAGTTGTTCTCTTTCAGCACAACCCCCTTATAGAGGGCTACTGTTGCAGAGAAAATAGGCAGGAGCTCTAGAAATACGCCACCTTGAATTGACCAAAGGCAGGATAGAAACCTGTTGTGGCCCAGCAGGTGCCGTTAGAGCTGCCACCAAACTCCGACAGCGAGGGGACCTCTGAGTCGGCTCTGGAGGATGTGGAGGACCCTGGACAGGGTTCCGACTCCGAGCAGGGCGCAGAGAGACTGGTTGACCACCAGGAGGCACCTAAGCCTTGGACCAGTGGGGAGGAGACAAGGGAGAGTGAGCCGGAGGCCAGTAGTGAGTTGTTCCTGGATGCACGCTATCAAAGAGCTACTAGATATCAGGAACAATTACGCAATTACAGGAGGTGATTGTACTCAGCTGGTGGTCATTAGGCTCCTCTCCAGACTATAAAAAGCTACTGGTGCACACGCCCCTCTTTGCAGAAGTCAACGCAGGATTGAATGTCAGAGGACATTACTGTGAGCTTGGCAGGCTGGACTGCTGCCAAGCCTTATCTGTGTTTATTGCTGCCTGAGTTTGTCTGAGTTGCTGCCAAGGTCCTTATCTGTTTGTTCTGCTTGGCTTTCAGCCACCGAGGTCTTGGTGTCTTGCTCTTAAAGTACATTCCAGTTAAGCTTGTCTCGGCATTCGTTACTGGACGGAGGAGGGGGTCAGAACAGAAACCAAATAAATAAATAAACATTAAGAAAATGTGATTTTACTGGTTAAAGAACTGTGCAATCTATGCAATTTCTCATGTTGATGAAAGCATCACCGTATCCAGGTATGTCATAAAACTCAGATAGATAAAAAAAATCCAGCATAATAAAATAATTAAAGGTAGTCCTCAACTTACAATAGCAATTAGGACTGGAATTTCTGTTGCTAAGTGATATGACTGTAAAGCATAACTCCAAATGTGGAAGCCAGCAGGAGCCCAGTAATTGGCTGCTGCTGGAGGGGGAGTAAGTGAGAAAGGTACAGTGAGACTCAGGGAGATGACAAGGATGCGAGGAAAGCACAATGAATTGCACACAATGCAGTGAGGTTTAAGGAAGGGGCAAGGGAGATGTGCTCACTGTTGGGTAGGAAGTGCATGGGAAGTGAGGTAAAGATCAAGGAGGGTGTGCAGTGGTGTGTAAATGGCTGGTACAGTGGCATGGCTAGCAAGTGCAGAATCTATCCAAATATCAAATGAAATGGTATTCAGCACAATTAATATGCATCCCTGCAAATGGACGTTTTTAAGAGCATATTTATTACCTTCTTTAGGGCAGTTGATTGTCTCATATCATACAGCACAATATTTCTGTCTGAAGTACAGCTTCCCAAAAGATTCATCTGAAAATAATTATTTAAGAATTGTATGTCAAATATGAAAGTTGACAGAATTAGAATTTGATTATAATTGCATGACAGTTTAAATATCATTATTTAGGAAATGAATTTCTTAAATGTAGCTGAAATTATTAATCAAAAAGAGGTGTAATATGTAAATGACCTATTTGAACTAGCATAAATATCCTTATATTAGTAAACCTTTCAAAGACGTGTGTGCAAAACAGCTGACCTTTAAAAAAATATGTTGCTTAAAAAGAGCAAGTAAGGAGGATTAAACTCATTTTCTAAGTATTCATGCTGCCAACAATAATCCTTCACCCATTTTTCAACTGTTCTTGGGTAAAGAGGATAGGCTTTCTTATATTTCCCAAATAGTACTTCAGTGAGAACAGGATTCTAAAAAAATGCAGGATTCACAAATGAAACTCTATCCACACATATTATTTTGAAGCCTCAGTGCTCTCAAGATAAAGTGATAAGCTAGGGCTCCTCCTGCTCCCTTGTCTTGTTGTAGACATTCACCTTCTACAGGTGGACAGGAATGAAAAGGACAGTGTGGCAGCACACATATTCCCCTTTCTCATGAATGGGAGCAGATTGTTACCGGAGTTTATAATTCATGAACAAAACTGTAGGCCCTACACATTCCTACACATGGAAGTACGGAACGAGTAGAGTAAGCAAGCATAAGATTATTTTTTGCTAAACACCGCCCTTCATTGTCTTAGCATTCACTTGCCATGAGGTTTGTACAGATCTCTTCATTTCCCAACTTTTAATTGTATTGCTCTTCTTTCTGTAAACTGTTATTATTGCTATTCAGCAGGTTACTCTCCCACCATTTAAAAAACCCATTTGCACCTTAATATTTGATCCAACTGTAGTTTGCTATCCATGATTCCCAAGAGTTAAAATTAATCCAGCTTAGCTGAATTAGATTTATTCTTGCAAAACCAAACTCTATCCTTCCTTAAATATCAGTATTTTTTTAAAAAATGTAAAGCCACATTTGCTGAATGTAAAACCACATTTGCTGAATAATGGTCTTAAAGAACTGTTCAATTGAAGACTCTTTTATTCAAATGAATTTATCTAATCATTTGCAATTCGTCATTCTCCTTCAGCTTTATTTATGAAGGTTTACCTCTAATTCCTATGGCAGACATCAACTCCATGTGGTTTATGGCCATATCCATGTTCCTAGTATTATTTAGTGAAAATAATTTTAGCATCATATATAAACTAATGAAATTATTACCTCAATTGGATTGAATTTAACACTGTTTATGCTATCGACTCCCCAAGTCAAAGAACATATAGGACTAGTTCTCTGTTCATCCCAGATATCAACCTGATGACCACAAGTAGCAAATATAGGTTTCTTCCAATGATGATCAATTCCAGTGTACACTGTCTTGAAAATATAAAAAAAAAACATAACCAACTACTGGTTATAATAGTCAAAGATTTTAGGTCAATTAGTAACAGTCTAAGCAAAGACATCTTTTTTGTGAAGGATCTGTTGTGTTAACTGTATAAATATTAAGCCTCCTTGAAAGATTTTTAAATTATATACATTATACTACCAGTACATAGTATTGCACAAATAATTTAGATTTATGGCATTTTAGTGAATGTGATATTAGAATAATTCATTTGTGTGCATAACCTATGCCTTCCAGACAACAAACGTCAATGCCCATCAATTCTAGCTAACGTGGCTAATAACAAAAGATTATAATTCATCAAACCTACAGCAAGTTAAAAACAAATCCCAAATGAGCAGCTACTGTTGTTTTTAATAGCTGCTACTACAATTAATAGTTAAATCATAGCTAAACAATGGCTCTTCTCTTAATCAAACTTCCAGAAAGTTTTACAACTGCATATTAAACCAATCTATTTCATTTCTGTTAAAGGAAATAAAAAACCAGTTACAGAAAAAAAATCAGAGTTTTAATTTTGTACATTGCAAAACAAATTCAAGAAAATAATAATAATTAATAATTAGTACCTTTCCAAGAATGGTATTTATTGGTTCTTCTGCTTCCCCATAAGCTGGTGCCTCCATTTTCCAGTGCTTGACTGTTTTATCATCACCCACCTAAAGATTTGGAAAAACAAAATATTACTTTTATTTTTAACAAATTTATTTTAATAAAATCTTTTTGGAGTAAAAATCTACCTAAAGATAGTTTTCTGTTTAAGATACATTAATAATTTAATTTATTCAGCATGAAATGAAGCTTAATTATCTAGCACGATAATACTCTGCAATATTTGTATTTGGTAAACTAATTCAATGATTCAAAGCTCTGCAAGGAAGTAGGAAACCTTCATTTTGTTTGCAAATAGTAATATTATAGATTCTAACTACCAGCAAGAATGAGTCCTTGCATTTAAAGAGCACCTGTCATTTCAGATCCATCATGTCAGGGCCTGTTAGCAGGCGTCCACTCAACTGCTGTCTGCCATGTCCCTCACCTTGCTATGTACTGCCACATCACCAGTCATCCCATTCAAGTGAATGGGACTGTTGGTGAGTCAGCAGAGGGTCAGAGGAGGAGCCGCTGTGGGACAGAGATGACAGTTGCTTTTAAAAATTTATAGTTTAAATCGTGTTGATTTAAATCAAGCCTTTTTAGCTGTGATTTAAATGGACTTGATTTAAATCAAATCCACCTTGATCCAAAGCCTATCACATGCTTAGTAATGGCTTTAGAAGCAACCCTTTCCTTTTTAGGTTGAAAGTATTATGTAAATGAAAATATTAATCTTTGAATTATATATAAGAAATTCAACCTATCAAGTAAATACAGTGCCAATTTTTCATATTGTTTTCAAACTTGAAGAAATATTCTCTTATTCCATTTTATGTTTATTCCATAATCTTGGTATTTTTATAAAACAGAATTTAAAGAAAAATAAGCAACATCCATTCAACACATTTCACTGAATATCTGACACAGTGTAGTGAATTGTATCAATGCAATTGATATGTCAAGACATTTACTTTTATCAGAAAGATCTAAAGAAAGTAGTATATATTCTATGTGAAAATACACTGAATCAAGCAGCACAGTTAATATAAAAAAACCCAAATGGACTAATATAGTACTTTATTAAAATAATCATAAATAAATTCATATTCCCACCAAACAGAAATTCTATTATCTACAGTGAAGCATATACTGCAGGGCCACCAGGATATAATTACTAAATTGTTAGAGTGAAGCAAAACTAACAATTGCACAATTTACTAAATGTTTAAATCACATTTACCTTTCCATTCCAGCTGCCTATTATCTTCAAAGAGAAATCTAGCTGTTTTTTGTTAGTTTGGGGACTTCAAAAAAATGAACAGGTTCTGCCACAAAAGGGTAAGTTTATCTCACAATTTGCTTTATACTTCCAGGAAGAAGAGTTTATATTCAAAGTGAAATATTGTCACAAAAAAATAAACTATAATAAGAAACAAGAATTGTAGACTAAAAGTGCTACAATGTATAAACTATAAGCTAAACAAATGCAGCACATATAGTAGCAAAAGGCAACAATAAGCATTAAATATCATTCCTTAATTTTCAAAATTACTCACAGTGAAGAAAGAGGTGCCACAAAAACGGGTACACATTCCTCTTACAAAGCCCTCATGTGCTTGCAATGTACGGGTGCATACACGCTTCATCAGGTTCCAGATTCTAACCTTATAAATCAACAACATGTTTATATCATAATAATTCATAATGAAGTATAAATATACAACTGTTCATCTTCATATGAATTTAGAAATAGGAAATATTTAAATATATACCAGCATGTTACAACAGAAGCAAGCTATCATTCTGAGAGTTGAGCAAAAATTTAAAACAAACAAAGCTGAAGAGTATCAGGAAATTTTTGTAATGGTTAAATTGACAGGCTTTCATTTGACAGTTTAATTTTTCCATACATTTCATAATAAGACTTTAAATTGATGCAAGGCTGAAACTTGATCATTTTCCAACAGTTGATGTCTTATTTCCAACAGTCAAAATAGAAGCAAATCCAATTCAGAAGTAAACATTTGTACATCTTTTGGGGTATAAGCAGAGAAAGACATGGGAACTGTTCAGATAATATTGCCTTTAATCTCTATACGCTTCCCATGTTGGCTAGAAAACTAAATAAAATTAGCTATCAAATCCCTTATATTATTTCTAGAGATCACACATTTCCTGCTGTATTTCTTCAATCACTTATATTTTAAGAAAGAACAACATTAGTGAGAAAACAAGAACAAAAGTAGTGGCAGCCATAAGTTACAGACTCCTGATTTGTTGAGGTATCCATAAGGTTTTAAAGCAGTGGTTCTCAACCTGTGGGTTGGGACCCCTTTGGGGGGTTAAACGACCCTTTCACAGGGGTCGCCTAAGTCCATCAGAAAACACGTATTTTCGATGGACTTAGGAACCGAGACACCAATTTTATGATTAGGGGTCACCACAACATGAGGAACTGTATTAAAGGGTCACGGCATTGGGAAGGTTGAGAACTACTGTTTTAAAGCAAGTCTATAGTCTATGCCAGTGATGGCTAACCTTTTCGGCACCGAGTGCTGAAACTGAAGCATCTGCCAGAGCACTGGAACCTGAAAGAGAGCAGCTGCCAACAGCACGTGTGCCCACAGAGAGGGCTGTGTGTGCCATATCTGGCACACATACCATAGGTTCGACATCATGGGTCTATGCCACAGGAGAACAGTTAGCAAAATCCATGAAAAGTTTTCAGAATTACACTTAACAATCTCTAAGAAAACATATGCTTAGTCATCTTAAAGTAATATTTACCTCTCCATCACATGCTCCAGACAGAACTGTAGACAAGCTCTCTGGATGTTTAGCCATGCAATTAACTCCATCTCGATGACCATCTAACGATGCAAGGAAAGGTTTCGCAAATATGCGATCTAATTTAGTTGCATTTAGTGCCCTTGTGTATTCCCGTGGAATTTCAAATGGATGTAACGCAGGATCGTAATTTCGTGGAACTGGAAAGAAAGCAAATAACACATATATAAACATATTGCCATCCATGAAGATTGTCTCTTCCCCAAGATGATTCTGGGAAATAATTTTTCCCCATCTTAGATTTACAATTAATTTCTCAATGTTTTAATGTGTGCATATATTCTTTGGAGTCCGGTTTATGAAGACTGCCTGGACAGGTTTTGTAGGCAAGGTTTTTGCTTTTTCAGAAGTGGTTTGGCACTGCCTCCTTTTTAGGGCTGAGAGAAGGTGATTGGCTAAAAGTCACCCAGCTGGCTTTGTACTTGAAGCAGCACCAGAATTCCCACACCCTAGCCCAGTAATGGCTAACCTGTTTATCGCTGCGTGCCAAAAGCACGTGTGCATGCACCACCACCACCATGCACCCACCCCCTACACATGTGATCCCCTTGCGCTCACCCTGACCCCTATGCATGCATGCACACACACACCCATGCCCCTTTTTAGGCCTCCCTGCAGCCTCTTGGGTGCAAAAACAGGCTGTGGGTGAAGGGGATGCACCGCATACCCCCACCCCATTTCAGATCTAGTAGGCCTCGCGGGACCAAAGGTGCACACACACCCGTGCATCTCCGGCATGCGCAGCAGACACCCAAAAATCAGGTGGCCGGTGGAGAGGTGCGCACACATGCGCGATGGAGCTGAGCTGGGACGACGGCTCACGTGCCCGCAGAGAGGGCTTTTTGTGCCACCTGTAGCCCTAGCCTTATACCTTAACCACTACGATCAATTTACATACACCATCTTTCAAATCCTAATTACAGCCCACCCCACCTCCAAGAACTGAACTCCATGGATGGCACCTCATATCTAAAAAGGGGATCTAGAGCAGGGGTCACCAATCTTGGCCACTTTAAGACTTTGTGGACTTTAAGTCCCAGAATTCTTCAGTCAGCTTTGCTCCACAAGTCTTAAAAGTGGCCAAGGTTGGAGAGGCCTGAGTCCCAGCGACAAACTCAGGGCTCAGGCGGAAGGCTAAATCCAACCTGCTAATTCTCCGGGGGGGGGAATCTTCCTCAGCCTGACGAGAACTGGGCCAGGCGAGAAAATTCGTAACGAAAGCAACGGGTCCCTTCATAATTCCGATTAAACTGTAGCCATTTAGTAGCGCCCTCCCCCCGACACACACACTCGGCTGCTTGGAGTGAGGCCGGTTTCCTAGGGAACGACCGCCCCCCCTTCCTCTTCCTCTCTTCCCCCCCCCCCCTTCCTCTTTTCGCGCTTACCGCGCTGAAGGTCCTGCTTGGTTTCGCGCACATAGTCGTCCGGGTTCCTGCTCAGAACCTTCACCCTCATTTTCCGCCGTCGCGGGGGAAGTCAATCCGCCTTCTGAAGACCCCACCACCACCACGTGTGGAAGAGGAGAATCTCTCCCGGAAGGACTTCCGGTTTGAGGCGCTATCCCACGACGAGGCCCGGGAGAAACTTTAAGCAAAAGGAGTTCTGTCGGAAGGCGAGAAGAAGCCGGCCGCCGCGGCCGCTCACGTGACTCCTAGTCCCGCCCTCGTGGAGGGCCCGGCTGTGAATGCTGCCGGGTGATTGGAGAATCAGCCCTGAGCGACTGTCGGTGGCTGCCTATAACAAGGAAGCGGCGGGGAGGTCAAAGGGAAATCTAGTGTCTACGGGGTCTTTTTTTGTTTTCCTCCGTCCTCCTCGGCTGCCTTTGCTTCTTTCCGTTTCATGAATTCCGCCGCCGTTCCAGGCGTCCCGAGTAAGCTGGCGGGCGCTGCTGCTTCCCCCTCGGCTACTTCGGCCCCGGCAGCAAAGTCCTTTTTCAGGCACGTGCGCTACGAGAACCTGTTGGCCGGGGTGAGCGGCGGCGTTGCCTCCACGCTGGTCCTTCACCCGCTGGATTTGGTCAAGATCCGCTTCGCAGGTGAGCTCCCTTCTCTTCTTCCCCTCCCGCCGCCAAAGGAGCGGGCGTTAAATAGAGAAGAGAAGGTAGAATAGAAAATTGGATTGGATTGAATTGAGTTCTTTATTGGCCAAGTGTGATTATTATTGGTCAGGTGGGATATAAAAGAAACATAGAGAAGAGAAGAGAAAATAGAGAATAGAATAGAGAATCGAAAATTGAATTGAATTTTTATTGACAAAGTGTGATTGGACACACAAGGAATTTGTCTTTGGCTCCTATGATCTCAGTGTACAGGAGACTAAAATATATTCATCAAGAATAAAAGATACAACACTTAGTGATAGTCAAGGTTACTAATAAGCTATCAAATCGTAGTAGGAAACAAATAAAAACAATATAAATTGAAAGATACAAGCAACATGGTTATAGTCATAAGTGGGAAGAGTTAGATACTAGGAAGGAAGAGAATAATAGAAATACAATCTTAGTAAATTATTTGACAATGTTGTGGGAATTAGTCGTTAAGCAGAGTGATGGCATTTGGGGAGGGGGGGCTTTCCTTGTGTCTAGCTGTTGTGTGTCGTGCCCTATAGCATCGTTTTGAGGGTAGAAGTTGAAACAATTTATGTCCAGAATGTGAGGGGTCTGTAGAAATTTTCACAGCCCTATTTTTGACTTTTTTTAAAAATAAGAATTAACTTGTGCTCCTTTGGGTGTATTTCTGCCGCTATTTTGACGTAGATTTATTTCCAGAAATTTCCCCCATCAAAGTTAATTCTTGAAAGGGACTGCCTTTCATTCAAACGTCTTCCCTGTGCAAATTCCAAATTGGCAAGCTGAGGCTTCCACGATACTACAGTAGTCCTCTACTTAGGACCACAATTGAGCTCAAAATGTATGTTGCTAAATGAGAAATGTGTTAAGTTTTGCCCTTTTTTACGACCTTTCTTGTCACAGTTAAGTGAATCCCTGCAATTAATTTAACATGGTTGCTAAGTGAATCTGTCTTCCCCATTGACTTTGCTAGTCAGAAGGTTGCGAAATGTGATCGCGTGACCCTGTGATACTGCAACTGTCATAAATATGAACCAGTTGTTAAGCATCCCAATATAAATCACATGACAATTAGTATTCTGCAATGGTCTTAAGTGTGAAAAATGGTCATAAGTCACTTTTTTCAATGCCGTTGTAACTTTGAATGTTGTAAGATGAGGACTACCAGTACTTGGAAGGACAACATATAAAGGAAAGAACTACTCACACTATGCATCCTCTTCACTAGAAATTGACAGGACTTTGATATGACAGGTAGTCACTGCCTGATTGTACTCCTATCTTCTCCATTAATGTATGTGTGAGCCTTGGTGGCGTAGTGGTTAGAGTGCAGTACTGCAGGTTACTTCTGCTGCCTGCAATTTGGCAGTTCAAATCTCACAAGGCTCAAAGCTGACTCAGCCTTCCATACTTCCAAGGTGGGTAAAACAGGGACCCAAATTGTTGTGGGCAATATGCTGACTCTGTAAACTGCTTAGAGAGAGCTGTAAAGCACTGTGAAGTGGTATAGAAGTCTAAATGCTATTGCTATGTATGTCACCAAATACTGAATCTGATCTTTGATTCATTCAGTCTTATTATTTTAGCACACTAGGCAGCTATTTTCTGCATAAAAATGCTGTTCCACAAGTTCTTTATGACCTGGATGTTTCTGTTAAATGAATTTAGAGATGCTGTGGACACTATTAACTATTAGGGAATCAGGATGAGTTGTTGTTAGTGTAACTTCTGGAGACATAATGCATAAAATTGGAGTTTTGTTCTCACTGGGAGGGGGAAAAACATACTGTGGTTGTCTTAAAACAGGGGTGTCAAACTTGCATCATCATGTGATGTATCGGGATTTTTTCCCCTTTCAACAAACCAGTGGGGGGGTGTCAGCACGTGACGCATCTGGTCTGCGGACCGTGAGTTTGACACCGGTGTCTTAGAGAGACTCACATTGATTCAAGAACATACAGTTTTCAAAATGATTTCCAATTTTTTTGTATAGTGAGTGATGGCTTGGAGCTGAGACCAAAATACAATGGTATCTTGCATTGTTTGTCAACCGTCTGGAAACAAGAAGGATTACGTGGTCTGTACCAAGGAGTGATTCCAAATGTTTGGGGTGCGGGTGCCTCTTGGGGTCTGTATTTTTTCTTGTAAGTTGAAGCTCTTTAAATGTCTCCCAGTTAATCCCAAAATAGTTTGTTTTTTTTCACTTCCCCCACAGCAGATTAAATATGTTAACTTCATCATCTATTCTAAGCTTTAATTAGAAGATTTTACAGCATTAATCTAATACTTGTCAGTAGCCGATACTTGGTCTCACTACTGTTCCTTCGGATTATTCTTTCCCAGACAATATAAAAAGCTTAATTTACTACTATGAACTTCAATAATACTAGACCAGTATTTCTCAATCTTGGTAACACTACCCTAGATCATTCATTTTCATACAATTGGGGCTTTTAAATTTCTCTCACTAATGTAGCTGTCAGAAATCATTGTCCAGTGGTTGAAAGGTAACTTGTGCAACTGGTTTTTCTTTTCCTTTCCTCCTCCCCATAGCCTCATGTACTCCCCAAGGTCTTCTCTGGAGATTTGGAGTCTTATCTAAGATTATTGGTTCTATCATACAAGACTGCACGGGAGAGCAGAAGCAGGTAGCAAGGGATGTTGCAAGCTCCTGTCCATGATTTCAGATAATTTCTCTCTTTGCATCACATCTATCAGAGTTATGTATCATTTTGGACTGAGCTCCCCAAAAGATGCTTTGGGAGTACTAACATGGTACCTCTCTGCAACTCTTTAAAATGTTTTTCTAGGAAAATATAAAGCTGCATTTTAGAGTTGAAAACAGTGCTACGTTTGCATCCGTGTTCTCTCCAAAACATTTTTTAGAACCAAATCTGAAACATTGCACAGCTCCTATTTTTTATATAACACAGCACTGCTTTTAGGCTTATGTCTTGATCACCTGGAAATGTTTATAGTTTATACCAGGAGCTTCAACAGGGAAGAAGGGAAGAGAAGCATCACTTGTGTAAACTGCCTTCCCATTTATTGGCCACTGAATATAATTAAAGATTGTCAAATATCATCTGTTGGGCTTTGGATTGTCACTTTCAATACCATTTCCAAACCGCCTACTTTGGCACAAATATATTGAGAATCCCATTTAAGTGAGAGCAGGCCATATCTTATCATCCATCGAACAAAATATGAAAAGCTTTTTTATCAAA